>NC_081414.1:723099788-723699788 GCF_030272615.1 Cryptomeria japonica
ACATAAGTGATGATCAAACTCATTCATCAGAGTTTGTACAAGGATTCTTTAAATTTTTCTATGATAGTTTAGGGGAAAGGAACATACGATACAACCGACACTTAATATGGTCAGATAATTGCACCGCACAATTCAAGAATGCAAGGATGTTGTATTGGTTGACAAGGATGCATATGACAAGCGGTGTACAACATTTTGGAATTTCATTGAGGTTGGACATGGTAAGGGAGAGCACGATGGTGCAGGAGCATGTGTGAAAAGAGCCCTAGCTAGGGAAGAATTGAAGTACAAATGTGGTGCTGAGTTGATAGATGCAAAAACAATTGTGCGATGGTGTAAGTCTACGATGGGTCCAGGTAATCCAGGTACGTCAATGGTTCATAGATATTTTTGGTTGATCACTGAATCTAACATTGAAAACTATCTAGATTGTTGTACAATTGCAGGATCGAGTGACATGCACTCATTTATGAGTTCAAATTCAAGTTCACTGGTAATTTATACGAGACAGATGGTATGTTTTTTCTCTTCATGCATGTATTGTTTATGGGAAGAATGTGAATCACAAGAGTGGGTTGACAAATGGTCTTGTAGACCGTTGGTTCCCATTGATTCATATCAAATTCCCAAAGGACTACAATTGAGCCAGATGGAGACATTAGTGGATTTTGACCACGTATCTAACCTAGTGGATTCAGGTGATTTTTTGAGTTAAGTTTTTTGCAAGTATTCTTTTTGGTTCATTTTGTTGTACATCATACTTTATTTTTGGTATTAATTAACACTTTATAAAATGTAGGTCATGTGTATGTAGTTGTTGTAGAAGAGAACAATGAAGAAGGACCAAATTACTATTTGTGTCGTTGTGTTGAGCCTAAAAGAAAATTGACAACCACAATCATTGACGGAGAGGGTATTGAGTACCCAATAGGGTCTGTTGTTGTGATAGGATCATGGCTTCGAAGATACCCTATCAAGAATTTTGATGTTTGGTTGTTCAAGGACTTTGAAACACACAGACATATTCTTCATTTTTATAACCTTGTTGTTGCAACAAATATTCATTTGATGAAGTATCGTGGTAGACCTCATAACAAGATTTTATGAAAAGTTCGTGAATCTGACCACGAGGCAATACTTGACACAATACGAGTTAGAGCCGATCTTGAAGGCTCACTTGATTGATTCTACGGTTCAGAGTAGAATGATTTTGAGAATCTTGTATAAATCATCGACGAATTGTTCTATATTCTTTTTTTGTATATATAAATGCCCATGAGCTGATTTTTACATGTTTAGGGGCATAATTTTGTATATTTAAATGGCAATGAGCTGATTTGTACATATGTACATGCCAAATTTTGTATATTAAAATGGTGATGAGCTAAATCGCACATATTGTAATGCCAAATTTTGTATAAAAGCCCACGAGATGATTTGTATATTAAAATGGCAATGAGTTGAATTGCACATATTGTAATGCCAAATTTTGTATAAAAGCCCATGAGATGATTTGTAAGACATTTTTTTGTATAATCAAATAGCCAAGAGCTGATTTGACCATATTTAGAGGCAAATTTTTGAATAATATGTGATAATGTTTTGTGACTATTTTGTGTGTCAATGTTTTGTGACTATGTTTTGAGTATATGTGATGTGTCCCTAGTCAATCATTAGCATTCTTGATTCTTGTATAATCATGGAGAATTATTTGAGTCATTATCGGGTCATAGGGGTCATAGATTGAGACTAGATACAATTTGAGCAAAAATTGTCATTGTTGTCAAAAAAATTGTCAAAAAAGTTGTCAAGCAACTTCTACATTGCGTCGATAGGGTATGACACTCGACGTTCTAGTGCTTTGAGATGCACGAAAAGGGTATGCCTATTGTAAAACTGCCCACCCAGACGTGCTCGTGACATCAATTTGTGCACACAATGAACCGAATCAATTCTAGCCAATCCTGCAACTTTGCATTGCATGCAACTGACGACTTTTACAGCAGGCAAAAAAATGCTACCAATAAAAAATGGCTCCGAGTCATCAAAAACTGAGAGAGGAAATTTTAGAGGATCCTCATGCAACCCCACAGGTTCAAACGGATTGACCATATGTGTCCTTGATTGGAAGAAACAGTCCATCAAAATTTGATAATTTTTTGGACTCATGACACTTGAGAGATCGCACCGGTACGGTATGACTCTCGATGTTTCGGTGCTTTGGAATGAATGACAGGGGCATGCCTAGCATAAACATGCCCACTTGAATGCACTCATGACGTCGATTTGTGCACATAACAAACTGAATCAATTCTAGCCAATCTGGCAACTTTGCATTGCATGCAACTGACGGTTTTTGTAGCAGGCAAAAAAATGCTACCAATAGAAAATAGCTCTGAGTCATAAAAAACCAAGAGAGGAAATAATACAGGAGCCTCACGCAACCCCATGGGTTCAAACAGATTGACCATATGTGTCCTGGATTTGAAGAAACAGTCCATTGAATTTTGACAATTTTTTGGACTCGGGGCACTTGAGAGATCGAACTAGTACGATATGACTCTCAATATTCTGATGCTTTGGGATGCATGATAGGGGCATGCCTAGCATAAACCTACCCACCTGAATGTGCTCACGACATCAGTTTGTGCACATGACAAACCAAATTAATTCTAGCCAATCTGGCAACTTTGCATTGCATGAAACTGATGATTTTCGCAATAGGCAAAAAAATGCTAGAAATAGAAAATAGCTCCAACTCGTCAAAAACTAAGATAGGCCATTGTAGAGGAGCCTCACGCGACCCCATGGGTTCAAAAAAATCGACCATATGTGTCCTAGATTTGAAGAAATAGTCCGTCAAATTTTAACAATTTTTTGGACTCAGGGCACTTGAGAGATCACACCGTTACGGTATGACTCTTGACGTTCTGACGTTTTGGGATGCATGATAGGGGCATGCCTAGCGTAAACTTGCCCACTTGGATGCACTCACAATGATGGTTTGTGAACATGATGAACCAAATCAATTCTAGCCAATCTGGCAACTTTGCATTACATACAACTGACAGTTTTTGCAGCAGACAAAAAAATGCTACCAATAAAAAATGGCTCTGACTCATCAAAAACTGAGATAGGACATTGTAGAGGAGCCTCACACGACCCCACGGGTTCAAACAGATTGACCATATGTGTCTTGCATTTGAAGAAACATTTTGTCAAATTTTGATAATTTTTTGGACTCAGGTCACTTGAGAGATTGCATCGGTATGATATGACTCTCGACATTTTGACACTTTAGGATGCATGACAAGGGAATGCCTAGTGTAAACGTACCCACTCAGACGTGCTCGTGACATCGTTTTGTGCACACGACGAACCAAATCAATTCTAGTCAATCTGGCAACTGTGCATTGCATGCAACTGACGACTTTTGTAGCAGGCGAAAAAATGGTACCAATTGAAAATAGCTCCGACTTGTCAAAATATGAGATAGGCCATTGTAGAGGAGCCTCACATGACCCCATGGGTTTAAACGGATCAACCATATGTGTTTTGGATTTGAAGAAACAATCTGTCAAATTTTGACATTTTTTTGGACTCAGGGCACTTGAGAGATCGGACCGGTACGGTATGACTCTCGACTTTTTGATGCTTTGGGATGCATGACAGGGGCATGTCTAACATAAAACTACCCACCTGGATGTGCTTGCAATGCCAATTTGTGCACACGACGAACCAAATCAATTCTAACCAATCTAGCAACTTTGCATTGCATGCAATTGACAGTTTTTACAACAGGCAAAAAAATGCTACCAATTGAATTAGCTCTGACTCATCAAAAAATGAGAGATTCCATTGTAGACAAGCCTCATGCAACCCCACGAGTTCAAACGGATTGACCATATGTGTCCTGGATTTGAAGAAACAGTCTGTCAAAATTTGACAATTTTTTGGACTCATGACACTTGAGAGATCGCACCGGTATGGTATGACTCTCGACGTTCCGGCACTTTGGGATGAATGATAGGGGCATGCCTAGTGTAAACCTACCCATCAAAACTTTCTTGCAACATCGGTTTGTGACATGATGAACAAAATTTGACCATTTCGAGCGTGAGGATGCTCTCTCACCAAACACATATTGTTGTTTATATTCATATTGTCGATTTTTGTTATTTATATTCATATTGTTGATTACATATGCAAATATTCATTTAAATTTATAAAAGGGCAACCACCAAATATAGCGAAGACATAATAATGAACTGAATACAAGGATTTTTGTAGGGTTAATTCAACATTTTAGAAATTTTATCAAATCATATTCCATGATTGCAATGTTTTATATCATATATTTTTGTTGTTTATATTCTTATTGTCAATTACATATGCAAATATTCATTTAAATTTATAAAAAAGACAACCACAAAATACAACGAATACAAAATAATGAACTCAATACATATTTATTGGATCGAATATCGATATTTATATATATATATATAAAGGCATGTTTGCTAAGTCAATACAAGTATTACAAAAATGTGGCATATGCCATGTCCAAATCGATATACAATAAAAATGTAGAATATATCTACATGTATTGGTCATTCTATGACCAAAACTAACAGTATATGATCCTAAACTTGTGGTGGATCATCAAAATAAAGCCTCTTTGATGTGATACACGACTCTGTAGATGGTTGCAAAACCACAATTCAAAAGTCAAGTTAGAATTCTTTTGTAGAAAATAGTTCACAATTAACAACATAACAATGCATTTAACTTTAATTCCTTTGCAATTTAAATGTAGATTACCTCATCGATTGATCTAGGAGCTAATGTCTTTGCTCTCCTCTCCTTGTCACTCTTAGGAGTTTTCTTGAAGACGTACTTAAATGGATCCACGTTATGGTCATACTACGAAGGGGTCTATTGTAGATTAAATGTACAATTAATACAATACACTAACATAAATATATCAAAAACACTTAAAAGCCATAATATAGAGAACAATGACGTACCTGTGCCTGAGATGCTTCTCCAATGGACTGAGGATGGCTCACCATCGATGTAGAAATTGTCGCTATTACCTATACAAAAAATGTTCAAAGATTAAATACAAATAATATAATGATAAGTATTGAAGGTTAAAAACAATTAATTTTACATATCAAACAAAACTGTACCAGATCCTGAGATGCTTCTCCAGTGCAAGGAGGAGGGTTCGCCATTGATGAAATAGGTATGGATATTTCATGTATGAAAAAATTATAAGATTATAATATATCACAAGTTCACATGTACACGTGCATATAATCATGAAATCAAGAAAATAAAGTAGAGATACATACCTCCGCCCTCTCTTGATCCATGGGCGAATTAGGTGCATTCAACAAATCCACATAGCTCAATGGCTGATGTACATATAAAATAGACAAAAAACACTAATCAATCTACAAAATCCAACTAATACTTCATTTCAACATTTTAAAACAATTGTACAACTAAAAATGTTATCAATTACCTTCTTCCTACATTTTGGCGTCTTTGAGGAATCCTTTTTCTTAGGACGAGCCCTAGATGTGGAGGGGGCACCCTGAAAAAAACAAAATTAACATGAGATATTAGTACAAATAATAAAATAAACATTAATTTAAAAATATAAAATGAAATGACTTGCATATTCCATCAAAACAATACATAAAAAGGGTTGTACAAAATATGATATCGTATAGCCTTGTAGGCCAAAATCGATTGATGAGAGCGTGATGTCATCAATCTGGGACATTTCGTCCCTTGTCAACACCTTCAAACCAGAAATTGGATGAAGCATTAAAAATAGTTAGTACATATTGTATTTTTTTGAATTCAAAGTGTACTATTCTATTTTAACATGTTACAAAATTTATACCTCAAGCATCGAAGTTGTAGCTATAGTAACTGAAGGAGGAGTATGGGATATCACTACTACATCCTGAAATGCATATTATTTATCTCAATTTAAATCAATGTATAAATGAAAATTTATTTATGTAATTGCAAATTTAAAGTGACTAATAAATAAAATGCTATGAATTCAAATCAACGCACTTGTGTCTGTGCCTCATGGGCAAACACCATGTCCATCAACTCATCTGTCAGCGTGAAATCCTCAACCATGTGGGCCTGACATCTACTCCCACAAATCATGCACAGATGAGATGAGGATCCATCTACACTGGTTGCATCATCTACCCGCGAGCATATCCCTGAGAAACTGACACACATATGTTGGATGGGCTCTTTGTCGCCTCCTAATGGCTCATCATCCAATACAATAGGGTGTGCTAATGATGTCCCATGTTGGATGATGGCACCAGTCAATGTTGTGGCTGCCTGAAGAGTCTGTAGCTTCATCGACTCTTTCAGCTCTATTGGGACAACCTGATGCACCTTGGGTTTGGGTGCTAGGGGGCGGAGACTCTCCATGAGTAATCGCCTATGGGCTCCAGGTCTATCTTGGGCAGAGCCACCACCTCTACCATGGAACTCTCTCATGTCAAAATAATTTGGGCACACATTGAGCACAAACTCACACCATACTTTTCTCAAAAAATATAATGGCACCTCATAATTATTACAAGGTGGATCATCAAAGACCATCCACCACCTCTGCTAAAAAAGATTCTTCATCTGCACATTGGTACACCAATGTATGGGAAACCTCTTTGCATTAAGAGGTAATGACTGACCAGTTTTGGGATCAACGAAAAGGGCTCATATTTGTTGTTTAGTAATTTTATTTTTTTTACTCCATCGTATGATAGCCCATCGGCATAGAATTGACGACACCTATCCCTAAAGCTTCCCCATTTGGTAATTTGTGTGGAAGTAGCTATGACACCACTAGCTAATATTTCTAGGCTAGTGGCGAGGGATTGATGATGCTCAAGTTCAAAGTCTTTAATTTAACAATTAGTGTATTGATTTTAGACGTATTTTTTCCTAACTGATTAATTAATTGGTCATGTGTTTCAGGTGTGCGGTCAAAAGGAGGAATTGGGAGTTGTTCTTGTGTATTTTTCAGGAGGTGCATTTGGTTGTTCTTGTGGGTTTTCAGGAGGTGCATTTGGTTGTTCTTATTATGGATTAGAAGAATCTGGTTTTTTGAAACAAAAAATGAAAAAACCTAATCAAAATTAATGAAATTAAATTCAAAATGTAAAACAAATTGAAAAAACTAACCTTGATCCATAGCTTGGAGGACAAATTTAGCACCCTGTTCGCGGTTTAGGAGAAGAAATGGGTAAAAAATGAAGTAAAAAATGCGCTATTCATGGGTAAAGGAGACCCAGTTTTTTTTTTTAAACTTTTTTTACTAGGCACCGCGTACGCAGTTATATTTGGATTATTAGCGCGTATGCACTCATTTTCCTATGAGCAGTGCATATGCGCTCATTTTCCTAGGCGTAGTGCGTACACGAGAATTTTCCTAAAGCAGCATGTACACGCTATTTTCTCTAGGCTCGAGAAGAACAAACCTAAGCACGTATGAGAGAGTTTAAAATTTTAAAACTGCATACGCGCTACTTGTTTTTCCATTTTTTTTTGGGTGGTGTCCACTTTTCTAACCACCATCTTTGTCAACATACCCAAATAGTATATATTTATATTTAATTACTATATTTAGTTGTTAACAATTTTAGATTCTTTAAACACCGTCTAGCATACCAAATTTGCATATGTCTGCCACCTAGTGAAAAACTATCCATAAACACATACACACAAGCTAGAGTTGATCTACTAAGACTACGGCATTTTAAAAGCACCCTACCAAACTTAGTAATACAAAATGAGAAACCAAAAAATCTGCAACATTTCAAATCACTAGCTTCTTACGGCTCAGCGAATAATTCTCCTTCTTGAATGCACTCTTTTTCTTTGTCTTCTTTGACTCCTTTAGGCCCAGTGCCCCCACCATTTGCTCTCTTCTTTTCAATTAATTCTTGATATACTCCCAACCCATTGTGCCTCCTCCTTGCAAGCTTTTCATTCAACATTTGTCCCCCAAATCAAGAAGGGTCTCAAAGGTGGCACAAACTCGGTAGAGTGAATCCATGAACTTTTCTTATAGATACGAATTCTTCCCTAGGCTTGGAGATGGTCAAGAATCTCTCCATTCTATATTTTCATTCCTCCTTAACACACTCCCTCATTACCCACTTGATGTCCTCCTTCAGCCCCAACTCTAGCCCCCAAGCAAGGAACGTAGATACCAAATCAGCATTGCTTTTATATTTAAACTCTAATTCCATAAATTCCTTCCCCCAAAAAATGTCCACCATCTGCATGAATTTTGAATTCTCAAATTTGAACACATTTTGCATCCTTTCTTCTAAAATCACTCCCAAAAATGTCATTTGCTTCTTTGTTGTGGTGAGTGTAAAATTTGCCTCTATTTCTATCATCACAACACCAAAACCCACAATATACACACTCAAAACAAGAACAACTTTAATCCCTACTCACTTTAGCTTTGAAATAGTTTTCTATGCACTCAAACATGCATTTTTTTGATAGAAAACCCCACAAAAATCACTTAAAATATGTTCTTTGTGAAAGTCATGGTAGTTGTGCCAACTACCCACCTTGCCTTAAATGGTCACACATACCAACCATTAATATAATTTGCACCATCACGCATAAATCTAGTGATTTGGTAGTGTACTCTCTGTAGACACCTAAAAATGTCTCATTAATTCTACACTAATTATTCGTCTATTTAATTAAATAATTCTTTAATTATTTGATTAAACTAACTATTTCTTCCAATCATCACCCTTCAACACTTCTAATTATTATATTTCTATTCTCAAATCATTTTAATCAATTAACCATACCTCAATTATTAATTAAATATCAATTATTTAATTAATTACAACCTTTTCCTTAGTTAAATAATCTTTATTATTTAATTAATTCTATTTCCTAAGTTTAAATAATTTCATTTAACTTATTTAAATTAATTAATTAAATTCCTCCAAATCCCCAAATTATAATTCCAATTAATTCCATCTAATTTCATTTCATATTTCCCCAAATTTGAATTTCATATCATTTCATCTAATTTCATATTTTCAAATTCAAATTTCACCAAATCTGAATTTCAATTAATTTCATGTGCATTTCAGCATTCGAATGACCAAATTCAAATCCAAATTGAAAATGAAAATCAAATTCAATTTCAAATTCCTACAACACATGCTAAATCAAAACTGATTTGATCAAATCAGTTGTCTAATCAATTAACTCAGTTAACTCATCAATCATCCTTTTTAACTCAAAATCAACGTTTTATGACTAATCCATCAATTCAGTCATCTCCCTAGTCTATTCAGTTCACTGATCAATCAAATGAGTTTACTAGTCAATCTATTGAGTTCACTCTCCAATCAATCATGTTAACAGATCAATCTATTGAGTTAATAAATCAATCATGACTAGTTCATTGATCAATCAGTTTTAGTTATCTATCAATCAACACTTGAGTTCTACTTCTCACCCCCTTTTTGTTGAAAATCTATAAATTCAACAACATTTTCTCAATCCAAGCTAGAATCATAGAATCAAAGTCTTCAAAGTATTTGTATGCAGAAAATTGGTGTAATACCTGAGAGCCACCAACCACTCAAATTGGAAAAGCACAATGAAATCAAAGATGTAGAATGAGGGAGTTTCATTTATTTCAATTCATTTCTTATTTCGTATTGATTTTCATTGATTATGTTTGTTTGTTTGTTAATTAGTTGAGAATTGGTGATTTGTTCTTATTTGCTAATTAGCTTAATAACACATGACATTCAGGCGTAGAAACAATGGTGAACCTGATGTGAATCATGCTAACCTAAATTTTTTGTTTTAAATGACTTTGCATATCCATGCATGGTGAACAGGATCCAAATTTCGCACTTGATTAAGCAGAAATTCACAACTGCCAGTATTGCACCACAATTGCTAGTATAATACATCGCAATTGAAAAAGTGTCTCGCAATTTCCATAGAGGGTTGCAAAATCAAATTGTCTTGTGTCGTTTCTTCATTATCTAGTCTTGCGCATCTAACCTAGAAATTTCATCAAATTCTAGAAATTTCAATTTCTGCATATAAGATGTATTTAATCCAATGGCACGAAAGGTGACTTTTAGAATTTTAGGTGCAAGGAAGGCAAAATAGGATAGGAGACAACAAAGGACATATCAAAGAATCTTAAAGGTAGAAAGGGAGCTCCGTGAAATCAAAGAAAAAAGAGGAGATTGTTCAATATCATAAAAACATCCACTATTTCTTAATCAAGTACAAATTTTACAATGAGATTGATGTGATGGCTCGCGTGGTGTGGGACAATATCATTGCAGAATAATCCTTCTATCTTCTGTCTTTTTTTATTGTTTTTAAACAATTTATAAAAAAAAATTACTGTGAGCAATTGATCTTATGTCGATTCGCAATTGAGAAGTCATCACATTGCAATTGCTTAAACAGTAATTGGCAATTGATGATATATCAAGTCGCAGTTGATCTGACATCAATTCACATTTGCTCTGTAGGTAATTCGCAATTGTTAGATTAAATTTTTTCTTTTTTGTCCTATTTCAGTTCTGGTTTTTCTCAGAATATCTTTCTGTCTGTAAAAAGATAACTCTATAACTAGAAAATTAGGCTGGATAGCCCACCATGTGCTTACTAACATCTTTTTTTGCAGGGGTAGCTGAGAAACATTTTAATTTGGTGCTAATAAAAAAAACCACAAACAAACTTGTCTTTTATTTCACAATTGCGATGAAGGTTAAAATTGAACCCCATGTTTTTTTGGAGCAAGATCTCCAAATAGATTAGAAAATCATTGTGATGAAAAGTTAAAAAGAACCCTTGTTTTTCATGTCTTCGAATGGATAGGTATTATGTTCTCCCATTCAATGGGTGATCAAAAAACCAGACTCTCTTCTTTCATGCTTTCATTTATTTTTTGTAATTAAATCCTTTAGAAGGTTTGTCCTCCCAAGTTTCCCGTAGGGCGCCATTAAGGCCGGTGAGAGGGGAGTGACCTAAGTGGCAATGACTAAAGCCAAGTAATCCAAGCCACTATAACTAAATGTGTATGTGATGAAAATAATATGCGACGAGTGTTACATGCTATCACAACGATGTTATGTCTTCCTCAGTGCATATATGGTGCATTAAAATCTGTAGAGTGTAACCTCTACAGATTGGGAGACCTCCATCAATAGAGTGTAAAACATTGCTGATTGTGACCACTCAAACAGAACCCCATCTAAACACCATAGAAATTAGAAGCCAAACTGAGTCAATAACCAGACACTTGTTTTATCACAGTGCAAGGGTGGGGAAGAATCTGCCCCCAAGACACTCACCATATATCTCCTAGGATAACGAACCAATCGAGGAGCAATCTTCTTTGGTCTAATTTCCAAAAAAAGGCAAGAAAATGGGTGCACCCTAGGGTGCGACAGGGTTGTTTGAGCTGGCATAGTATCAAGATGTGGGTTGTGGTAATACTTGTGACCTTTTGACCTTAGGAGAGTCTATCTGATCGAATTACCCCAATATATCAAGAACAAAATGAGATCTTGAGAAAGATCCCAACATTCATGGAAATTTGAAAAAATTCCTTAAACAAATGCTATTTTCATGGTTTTATTCTTTTAATGTGATTGTCGTGTCCTTTGCTACACTTGGACAAATTCTACATTCTAGGAAACAAATGACAACCTCAACAAAGTCAAAGTTTTAGTGTTCGACAAGATCAAATAAAACCTCAACAAAGTTAAGTGTCAACATTAACACCAACATCAGATCCAAACCTTTTGCACAATTTCAAAGATGATATACATGTTACTTTCAAGTGATCTTAGGTCCTAGGCATTCAATTCATGTAGAAGTACCATTAGAATCATCACACAAAGTTCTGGCAAAAGTTATTTCACCAAATTGTCATTCACTCACTTAAGATTTAGTGTTGCATTAGAGTATAGGAATCATACCTAAGTCCATGGGCATTAGACGAGACAGAGAATTTCCATTCGAACAACCTAATCTTGAACCAAACAATGACCACTTACAATTAATTGATGGTTTAGATAACCTCGCTTGGGAAGTAAGAGTCAATCATGCCCAATATGACATAGTTGAGGCCATCATAGATGATGAAATCTGAAAGTCGGTTCGTCTTGATGAGAAACTAAGGAAAAAGATACAAAGAGCTGCTCAAAAAGAAGCAATTACACAATTTCTAGAAAAGACCATAGCAACATTTCTCAAACCGTGTTAAAAAAGCAAAGTGTCAATAATTTCTAGGGTCTGCATTGTCTGCATAGTAGTCTTCAAAGTATGGGTCTAAAAGGAAATGATAAATTCCCATTTGAACAACCCAATCTTAGGCCAAACAACGTTCAATTAGAAATAATTGACGGTTTGAATATCTTTATTGAGGAATTAATAGTTGATCAAGACCAATACAACATAGTCCAAGTTGTCATAGATGATGAAGTTAAGAAGTCAGTACAAATAGACATAGACCTCAAAAATCAAATCAATGAAGAG
Source organism: Cryptomeria japonica (assembly GCF_030272615.1). Lineage (NCBI taxonomy): Eukaryota > Viridiplantae > Streptophyta > Pinopsida > Cupressales > Cupressaceae > Cryptomeria > Cryptomeria japonica. The sequence goes on from NC_081414.1 coordinate 723,112,395, forward strand.
GCAGAATTTGAAGCTTTTTGGCAATACACTGAAAATATTGTGTTTGAATTTCAGAATCCTCGATAGCAAGTCATCATTCATAGATTGCATTCTCTGCACTTTAGTCTTTAGGAAGTCATAGAAGCATATTTAGCTGCATATAATTGAGTCTTAAATACACATCTTAGAGAGTCAAGATCACTTTGGAATAATATTCATGCCATTAACGCGTGCTCAAAAGGAAAAACACCAAATGGATCCTAACAATGATCCCTTGGTTAACCCCACATGGAATATGGATCTATCCACACAACAACAAACATAGGGTTGCACACCCGCAACACTGTCAACAAACACAAACATGATGCCTTCCATTGATGAAATACAACATAATTTGACAAAAGAAGAATTGGGAGCAGCCCAACAAGATCCTACGACACTTATGATTCTCAACGCTTTCATCAATAATGATAGAGACAGATATCTCGCTCTCTTAGTCTAGAATGGGGCCAAGTTACCTTTAGGGGTAGACATTTCAACGATATTTCTGCAAGGTGTGACATTAAATAAAAATATACCTCTGTAGTGTCATAAATTGTACACCCTTGCTAGGGTGGCACAATTTCACACTTAGGTTAGCACCCTTCTTAGTGTGTCTTGTATCTTGCATTTCTCATTCCCCTTTAAGCATTTAATTAATTAATTAAATTAAATCTAAGGTCATGTTTCATCACTTTACATATTATAAAGTTGGGCCTTTTACCCTGAGTTTGCCCCTTTTCAGCGTATTCCTTTAATGAATCATTTAATCATAAACCCTAATTATGTCTTTTTTTGACCATTTAGGCCCGATTTCGCATATCAAAACGTCTCGAAATCAATTGTAACTTTGGGATGTTCTCTAATATCATCATATCTAATGGCCCCAAAAAATTTGGTGAAAAGTTCGTTGGACCGTGGCGGGAACGCACATGGTCCATGGCTTTTTCCCTGAAATTTTGGGAGCACAATCCTATGATATAATAATGCTTAACCCCAAAATATCAGCAGAAAATTCAAATCCTAGGTCAGCCTAAACACAAAATTAAGATCTAGGGTTTCATACTTAAGAGCTCTCTTTCTTCACTTGAAGGGGTCTTCTTCTAAGAATCTAAGGGCAGGTTTTTGGAGCATTAGAGCCTTCTTTGCAGCGAAAGAGTAGATCTTTGAAGTCTTCAACAACATTCAACATTCATCAAGGATCATTTTATCAATTGGGGGCTTTTGAAGATGTAGAAGAACAATAGGAGATCATCGACTAACAATTGGCTTGTACCTCTCCCTTGGGGTTGGGTATGGTTTCATGTTGTTTTCATGTCTTTGCATAAGCTTCATTTTGATTCACATTCATGCTTTAGATCAATTTTCATTGTGGATTTAGAGCATTTAATTTGTCAATTATAAGCAATTAGGGTTTACTCTTTAGGGTTGCTCTAGGTTGTTTACTTTCATTCTTAGGATCTTGCACACACATTTTCAGTACATTATCGATTATTCATGGAGGTGGAAATCACCAACACAAGGGTTTGACTAGTGAAACCCTATATAGCCACCCCAAACCCTCTTTTTCAGCTTCAGGTACAGGTTTGGATCTGAGCGTCGCTGGAAGTTTCGGGACTAGAAAACCACATAGGGACAATTCTGGGTTGTAAATATTGGCAGAAACCCCAACGACGGGGGTGTGGTGCCCTGGTCCTACCTAGGAGAGTGGCATGGTGCCATGGTCCTGCCCTCTATCATCAGGACTTGGTAGAGAAGCACTTTACAAACTCTAGAATCCTTCCTGTCAGTTTTAGCTCCAGAATTGCAAAGTCAAGACATTGGCATGGAACCCTAGTCCCGGACATTTCTGCTTAGATTTCAGACATAGGTGCACCTCTAATTCTTCCTTTTGATCTATACTTTACAATAGTGTATACATTGTTCTTTGATCTACATTCTCATTTGTAGCAAAGGAATAAAAAACCTAAGAGGTAATCTATGACTCTCTCTTTCTCATAAGAAGTAGTCAACATGCATTACCTCCCTAGGCTCTTTCATATTTCATGAGTGTGTATGAGAGTAGGATTAAGGTTTCCATACTTAGTCTCACTTTTTCCCCTACACAACCTCAAATGCCTATTGCAACACAAACACAAGCAGCAGTTGCTACAACAATGCAAGGTATATCCCAAAGTGTCCATATGGCTACAACCTCAACACAGTCAACAGTGGCATCAACAAGTACCAAACTTACACCACTGACAATGCCCAACATGATGATGTAAGCTCCAATGGCTCACAACGCTACCTTGGCAAATAAAATTCAACCCTCAGTTTTAGTTGGTTCCACCCACTGTAGTCAGAATGTGAATCAAGGGACAACTAGCTCAGCTTAGCTCAATGTCAGTCCACAATTTGCATACTTTACACCACCTAGTGGAACTTATGGTGCACAGTTACCTGGTCAGTCTACGTTTCAACAACCGCAAAGGTACTCAAATACTATCCTTTTTTGTGGGAAACACTCATCAAGTCAATACACCATTGACCCAAACATATATTATGACCCAACAAATGGAGAAAATTCAAAATCAAATGGCCAGTATGCAAGCAGTTAATGATAAAAAAGAGTTACACAATGGAGGATGTTTGTTCGTATCATTTTGACAGAAATTTATATATGCCACCATTTCCCCCACATTTTGAAACTCCAAAGTTTGACAAGTATAGAGGGAAAGGTGATCCTCAATATCATATCAAAGAATTCTTCACGACATGTATTAAAGTAGCTCACAATGATACATTGATGCAGAGAGTCTTGGAGCCTTGTTTGTTTCACCTTCTTGAGTGACTTGTCCTACTTAACCCTACAACTACTCAAGTCCTTCCTATGGCACTTGGTAAGGGTTATGACGATGAGACCTCCAAGTTCTGAACCTTCTTGACTTGCCTCCTAGGTATATCCAATGGCTTCTGGACAATCAACTCCTCCACTTGAGGTTGTCACATCAGCTACTCATACTCACCTTTTTTGGGCTCCAACCACTCATGCTAGGATCTTAACACACCAACTCTCCTTATGGTTTCCCAATGCATTGATAAGGTGTCTTTATTTTGTTTTGAATTTTAAGACTCACCAATTCCATCACCATGGTTTCTCAAGCCTTCTAGGTCTCTACCGGCACCTAAATAGGCCTAATTGCATTAGCCCTCCTTAAGCGGTTTTTGGGGTTTAATTTGCAAAAGTCCCAAAAAATACTAGGAATAAATCATGGATTTGGATACCCTTTTTTAAGTTGTAGTCAATACTAGAAAAGTGCATCTAGTTTATCCGTATAGGTGTGGTTTCCAATGCTGCACTATTTTGTGGGGTTTTAGGCTTAACCAGTGGATTGACAAACTTGGTCTAGAACCTTTTACCAGTCAAAAATCCTGCTCTAAACACCTTGGGAACCTTCAAGGAAACTCTAAGGGATTTCCATACATATTCCACTTGGGCCTGCATCAATCTCCAAGTGCTCACAATTCGCACTTTGCTTACTGTCCTAACTCACCTACTCCCAGCGGTGAGCCTAGGTCTTCATTGATTCTCCTCCTCCTGGACTTGCAACATCACACACCCTATTCTAAAACTATATAAATACCCTAACCTATCATACTTAATTATTTCAACAAGTGCCATCAAATAATGCCTAGGCTAGAGCCATTTCTTGCTCTTAAACCCTACTTGCAAGGGTTTTGCTCCTAGTTGCAAGAATGACATAAATCTTCACAACCTGGAACAATCAAACCTGAAAATAAACCTTATTGAAACAAAATACAATGAACATACAAATATGGAAATTATTTTACACCATCTAGTGCGTACTGGACCGTACAAGCAATGAAAAACAAGACAAAACTATCAAAAACCCGATGGAAACAAGATTGTTTCACAAACCAAAAATTTTCTCTTGCATTTCCAATCCTCCAACCCATAAAATGAAGTGAAATTCAGCTTATATCTACTATTTTAGTTAGTTCAACCAACTACCTAACTCCCATAACCAAAAAATGCAACTTTTGCAAGAAATTGCAAAATGTTGTTCAACAACTTTTGACAACTTTTGCTCTAGCATGCAATTTTTCATTCTATTTCATTCTAAGAATCTTGAAGGTCCTCAAACACCTTACAAGACCTAAACACAACTCAATTGACTCCTAATCCATGAATACATTCATCTGGAGTATTTGTCTGTGACCTACCTAAGCAACTCACTTCTTAGGCTAGCAACATCCTGAGCACAATTGACTCAAACTAAAATTTGGACAACTCGGCCATGGCTCTACTGAGTCCTCAATGGTTGGTCCATTATTACATCACAAATTAACACACAAACTAAAATAAAATCAAAGCTTACATTCTTGGAGTGCTAGGTGCCCTACACCATACATACTTAATGAGGCTATTTTCCAAGAGTCTTGGAGGGACAAAATTGGAATGGTTTTCACACCTTCCACCCAAAATTACTTCATGGGGAGAATTGGCTGAGTTATTTATATCCAACTTTTCCTTCAACATAGATAATCTAATTACCTTAATGGGTTTATGTGCAACAAAGAAAAAAGAAGGTGAAACTTTCGCCACATTCTTGCAAAAATGGAGAGGCCTATATCGTAGAGGTCTTAGTCACATCCCTGATGTAGAGAAAGTAGACATTTTCAATGAAAATCTTGTGCCCCCAATTAAATATCCATTACAAATGCAATGCCTGGATAATTTTAAAGACATAATAGAAAAAGGCATCAAATGTGAGAGAGGCCTATTAGAACAAGGGATATTGAAACACCACAAGGATAGTGGACTAACCACCAATACAAACAATAAAAGGCCAAAATTTTGGTGAAGGAACAAAAATGTCACAAATGATGGAGTTGTTGATGCATGTGTTGTAAACAGAGCTCAACTAGCAGTATCTCTACAAGGATCAATTGATTTTACCAATAAGAACCAGTTTTGCGACACCCTACTATCCCCAAAGCAATGGTCAGGTTGAGGCAACAAACAAAACTATTTTGAAAATTTTAAAGAAAGTTGTCAATGATAGTGGACAAGATTGGCATCTCCAACTAAATCTAGCTCTCTGGGATTATCGAACTAGTGTCTACACAGCAACTGGTCTCTCTGAAAAATATTATCTCAGAAGAGGACTATGGAGTAGCACATTTGCAAGAATTAGAATTCCTAGATGAAAAATGACAAAGCACTCTGAATCATTTGCAAGGATATCAAAATATAATGAGAATAAGCTACAACAAAAGAGTCAACCCATGTTGCTTTGAAATAGGAGATATCATTCTGAAAGAAAATCAAAGGAATCTCGCTAAACATGAAAAACCAAGAAAAATTGAGCTTAACTGGTTAGGTCCTTTTATCATCATGAAAGTAATTGGAAATGGCGCTTATCGTTTGCAAACAATGGAGAGATATTCACTCTCTAATCCCATCAACATCATGCACCTAAAAAGATATTACATCTAAGGGTGGGTTCATTTCAATTTTTCAGTACTGCATTTGCATATTTATTTACTGCATTGCATATCATTATTCCTTTCTCATATAGTTGCATCAATAGGTCAAGATGATTGTCTAAGTCATTCACCTATCTGCATTGAAAGGAACGAAGGTTGTCTTGTTTCCTAGATACTTGTTCATGAAGTCTGTAGTCACATAAATCTATCCATTTTAATTAAATGAATATTTGCTATTTATTTGATTAAAAATCCACTGGCCACTCAATTAATTAAATTAATATTTAATTAATTCATCTTCAAACATTCTCGTATTAATTAAATAAATTATTCAATTTATTTTAATTAATTCATTAAACCAAATTCACAATCAATTAAATGAATAAATCCTATTTATTCAATTTAAACCCCTTTCCTCTTTTAAATAAATTAAATAAAACATTTATTTAAATCATTAAATTCCCCCCCAACTTGCATTCTCCTAAAAATGCAACTTGCACCTATTTGTTGAAATAAATGAATTTTATTTTAATAAAAATCTTATTTTTCCTCACCCACCAAACCCACTTGCAATCCTAATCCCCTTCTAGATTCTTCTAACCCTTCCTAATTAGCCTAATGCATCCCCTAATTATTGTCACATTCGTAAGCAACTTGGAGTCACTTCTCAAAGACTCCAAAGTCTTTGAAAAGCATTAAATGCTTTATGTGTTCAACAATTTAACCTCTAAAGTCTTCCAAACCATTAATGGCTCTTACATGACCATTTATGGTTAAATCCACTTGCACCCATGGTTAGGGACTTTGACCCCTAACTCAACCCTCATGTAGCCCATGTGTCTCCTCAAGCATTTCTTGTTTTGACCATGGTTAGCCTCACTAACTCTTGCACAAGAGTTTGTCCATTGGATAAAAACATTATTCCTTGAATAATGAATTTATTCACTCAACCCAACCTTAACCTTAACTCCCAAGTTAACTCTCAGGTCATGTCAAGCATTTAATGTGTGTTCCTTCTCCTCTCAATCCATCTCATGTTGACACTTGTCATCCTGGGATTGGGTTGAAAGCCCTCACATGGATTGAATATCATTCAATCCTGACCCTTGTTGAGATTACTCAATCTCAACCATCCATTGCTCCATTTTTCCTATAAATAGAGCCCATTTCTTCATAATCCAGATCCTGAAAACTTGTATGCATTTACATTATAGTGAATTTTAGAGAAAGAGCATTTAGCATAAATAACATATATTGTCATTTTGGACTAAAATAAATCTTAGATCATTTCATAGCATATCTAATTAGTTTTGTTCACATTTGCATATCATTTTGAGAACAATCATTTGTCAATCTTGAACCTCCATAAGGCATCAATAGTGCAAAAAGCTACTAAGAGCTACACTAATTTGGAACTTGGAGAGGAGAGGAACAAGGGAGAAGGAGTTACGAGCATGGTAGAAGGCATTTGGAGATGCCTTGTTGTATTTGCTTTCATAGTTAAATATTTCATCATGTTTTTAGTGTCTCTCTTGATATGTCTGCTTAGATTAGTCTTTGGTTGATTAACACTAACATTTATCTTTGTTTCTTGTGTTCTTATGTGTTATACGACCACAAGTTTTAGTCTAACATTGTCCATTTTGCAAAGCATCGTTTGGTGAACCCAACGTGAACCAAGGAGCAACTTTTTGAAAAAAACTAACTTGTTTGACTATTTTTCTTGACACACAGGTTGTGCTTCACCACTTTTGTTCATGCTTTAGCGCTATCGTTATTTGGTCTTCTAGCACTTTTTTTCCTACAATAGCACTATTGTCCAAAATTTAGCGTTGTTGTCTATAGTCTAGTGCTTGTGTCTCTTAGTGATGGGATGGGGTTAGGGATAGACTAGCCTAGTCTATGCTCTTGGATCCTTTCTTTGGATCACCTAGTGTTCTCTACACACCCTAGGGTCTCTAGGACTTCCTTTTCTTGAGGAATCCCCTGACCTTGCCCAATCCACCCACCAATGAGTTGCAATGCTGCTCCCAAGGTCTCACCTACTCATGAGACTCAAAACCCCTTACTATGGCTAATAAGGGCTAGGCTTGTTCCACACCTTCCAAGGTCTTAGCAAGGTTGTATCAGGTCTATTTCATGGTCTTTCCACCCATTCATGTGCCCCTAAGAGGTTTCAAGATTCTAACCCCTTACCGATTTCACAAATCTGGGTTTTTGCCTTCAAATAGGGCTACAAGGATTAGGACCAATTAGGCCTCCTACCCGGTCCTTTAGGGCTCCCTCTCACAAACGATGCACAAACAACCCAATCTCCCAAAATGGATTGTCATTCATTTGGCAAGGACTCAAGGATTTTCTAGGTTTTAGGCCTCCAAGTGTCAGTACATTGTCCTAGGTGCATTTTAAGGTTTTCAAGGGTTTTTGTGAGGGTTTTTAGGGTCTGCCTGGGTCACAGTGAGTGTTATCCCCCTTGGTTGGATTTGTGGAGGCTCCTCCTTCACACAAATGATTTTTCACTCACTCCTCTGCACCTCCTCCAAAGGATGCACTCTCCACTAACCAACATTGCTCTCCAAGACCTCTGCACCAACAACCATTCCTAACCCGGCACTGTCCAGTCTCGCCTAGGAATGGGTCTTCAAATGGCTTCCTTGAATTTTCAAGGGCCTTTCTTGCTTGGGACTATAGTACAATGCCTTCACTCTCATTCCCCATGGTTTCATGGTGATTCCACAACGGGGAATGGAGTTAAGACTTCATTTACACAAACCGGTCCAAAACTGGATAGTGAGACTGCAATTTACAAACTATTTACAAACACACTCAACCAGTAAATAAAAAGATAATCTAATCACTCACAATGGAATTATTTACACCATGGAAGGAATTTCACACATTTTTGCATACAAATCAATCCTTTAGCTTGCTCGGTAGCTTCATTCAAACTGACTGGTAACCAACCAAAATAGTCATAGTCAATTCAGTTTGCTTGAGCCGTACAATCTCTAACATCCCCTCCATCCAATTAGGATTTTCAAATACTTATACCACCTTTTCCTCAGTTTGTGTGCCCATATTAGGGTTTTCCATGCCAAACTAAGGATTTAGACCTCCTGGTGAAAAGTTGCTTCACAACTTTTTAAAGTTGTCATGCAACTTTTGCAACTTTTGAGCAACTTTCTCAATGTTGCTTCTCATGACTCCTAAACCCACATTGGGCCAACTTAAGGATACCACCATTTCATGGAGGACCCCTAAACACCACAAAGACACACATACCCTTCATTTTCAAGAAAATCTCAATCTTGACTTATGACCCCTAAAATCTCCTCTAGGACACTAACTAGGACCTATGAGCACTTGGCTCATGATTTTATATACAATGGCTTCATAAGAAGCATAGTTCCAACATAATAAAAAGGAGGGAGAGCTTGTAAGGGTGCTCCTGCACCATACTCCCCCTCTACACACAACTAAGAAATAGAAGAAGAGATGAGAGTCGGGTCTATTCCAAGTGTCTTGAACCTGCTCTCCTCCACCCAAGTAGCTTCAGATACTGGTTGATCTACCCATTTCACTAAGTGCTCCATGTAGACCTAGTGTCTGGTAGACTTATTCACTCTTGACTCCAAAATCTCCTCTGCTATATGCTTCTTCACTTGAGGTAAGGTATTTACATCCAAGTCTTGTAGTACCTTGGCTTGGTTCTCAATCTGCCCTGCTATCTCTCCCTTATACATTACCAGGTCAGCAACATTAAAGACTGGTGAGATGGCTAAGTCTGAAGGTAAATCCACTTTATAGGCATTCTCACCATATTTTGCCAGAATTTTACAAGGTCCTACCCTCTTCATCTGTAGTTTTTTAGGCTTACCACTTTGCATCCTAGCTTTGCTCAAATGGACCATCACATAGTCACCCACCTTCAACTGAACTTCTCTCCTTTTCTCATCCACTTTGGCTTTTAGTTTTTGAGTGGATTCAAGGATGGCCTTTTTAACCTGCTCTTGGACTTCCTTGATGGTTTGAGTGAAGTCCTCTGCTTGCCCACTCTTCATCTCCAAAGTACCAAGGTCTCTCAACTCACATACTCCCCTTGGATGTCTGCCATATACAACCTCAAAGGGACTTCTACTAGTAGTCCTATTCACATTGTCATTTTATGCATACTCTGCTCAAGGAATGATAAGGTCCCATGTCTATCCATACTCCTTAGTTAAACACCTCAACAAATTGCCCAACACCCTATTAATGACTTTAGTTTGATCATCTATTTGTGGATGGTAAGCTGAGCTAAATGACAAGTTAGTTCCTAGTCTCCTCCATAATGTTTGCCAAAAATGACCCATGAACTTGTTGTCCCTGTCTGAAACAATGCTTAAAGGGAGTCCATGAATCTTAACAATCTCTTTGAAGAAAAGATGTGCAACATAGCTAGCATCATGTATAGTCTTACATGGAATGAAATGACTCATCTTTGAGAATCTATCTACTACCACATAGATGTTGTCCATACCTATTTTAGTCTTGGGAAGTCCTACTACAAAGTCCATGCTTATACATTCCCAAGGTCTATTAGGGACCGGTAATGGTTGATAGAGACCGGCATTGCTTGAACCCCCTTTTGCTCTTTGGCATACACCACATTGTTCTACATACCTCTTCACATCTCTTGGCAACTTTGGCCAATAGTAGTACCTCTGTACTAAATCCAAGGTTTTGTTGACTCCAAAGTGTCCACTTAAACTACCATTATGTTTTTCTTGGATGAGCTTCTCCCTCATGGATCCTCTTGGTACACACAACTGATTACCTTTGAACAAGAGACCATTTTGGAGAGTGTAATCTGCATACTCACCATGGAAATGGTTCTCAAACTCTTTGAAAACCTTGTAAGTTGATGAGAATTCTGCATCTCCTTCATAGAGGTCCTTGAAACCTTCTATTCCTATGCTCTGCAATTGCAATTCTTGAACTGTCAACAACTTCCTGCTTAATGCATCTGCCACCTTGTTAAGTTGCCCCTTCTTATGCTTGATGGTGAAGGTGAAGGATTGGAGGTATTCCATCCATTTCAGATGTCTATTGCTAAGCTTCTCTTGAGTGTTGATGTAACTCAATGCCTAGTTGTCTGTGAACACCACAGATTCTTTTGGGAGTAGGTAATGCCTCCATTTCCTTAGAGACTGCACCAATGCATACAACTCTAGGTCATAGGCTGAGTACTTCTTCTCCGCTTCATTAAGCTTCTCACTGAAAATGCCATAGGTCTTCCCTCTTGACTCAATACACCACCTACTGCAATTCCACTTGCATCACACTCCAAAGTGAATAGCTTATCAAACGTAGGTAGGAGAAGGATAGGTTTTGTGGCTACTTCTTGCTTCAACAATTGAAATGCTTTATCAACCTGCTCTATCCATTTAAACTTAGTTTTAAGGCCTCCTTTAATGGTGTCAAGGACTGGTGCACATATACCACTTAAATTCCTCACAAACTTCCTATAGAATTGGGCTAATCCATGGAAACTTCTAACTTCAGTCCCTATTCTAGGTGCAGGCCAATTCAAGATTGCCTCCACTTTGCTTGGATCCATCTTCAAGGTTCCCTTAGACACCACAAATCCTAAGTAAACCAGCTCTTGCTTCAAGAAGTCACACTTCTCTATGTTGATGGATAGTTTCTCCTCATGCAACCTCTCTAAGACTAACCTCAAATGCTCAAGGTGCTCTTCTTTGGTTCTGTTATAGATGAGAATGTCATCTAGGTACACCACCACAAATCTGCCTGTGAAATCCTTCAACACCTCATTCATCAACCTCATGAAAGTGCTTGGAGCATTGGTGAGTCCAAATGGCATCACAAGCCATTCATACAATCCCTCTGTGGTTTTGAAAGTAGTCTTCCACTCATCACCCTCCTTAATTCTTATCCGGTGATAACCACTTTTAAGGTCTAGCTTGGTAAAATACATAGCCCCTCCTAAACAGTCCATTAGATCCTCTATTCTAGGAATAGGAAACCTATACCTTATGGTGATCCTATTGATTGCTCTTGAGTCAGTGTAAAGTCTCCACTTACCTCCCTTCTTCGATGCCAGCACTACCGGGACTGCACATGGGTTGATGCTCTTCTTAATCAGTCCTTGTTCCAATAACTCCTGCACTTGCCTTGCTACCTCCTTGTTCTAATCAGTTGTGAGATTATATGCAACCTTGTTAGGTAAGGATGCACTGGGAAAAAATTCTATTTGATGGCTTATAGACCTTCTAGGTGGGAGTGTTGCAGGTGCTCCATCACTCACTATATTCTTATACTCTTGCAACATTTGCTTCACCTCCTTGGGTACTTCTGCCTGCAACTTGTCTTCTTCCTCCTTTTGCTTCACAAAGATGGCACACTTCACTATCTCCTCCTCATGTAGCAAGTTTAAAAACTCTTTACCGGTAGCCAATAAAACACTAGGTGTCTTTGAAGTTCCTTCTTCATTCTCTGTCAAAGACTGAATTTTGAAGGTCTTGTTGTCCTTCTTAAAGGAAATAGAGTTCTCCTCTCCATCATAGATCACCTTCCTATCAAATTGCTAGGCTCTTTCTAGCAATAAGTGACATGCATCCATGGGTAACACATCACAAAGGATCTTATCCTTGTATCCTCCAATAGAAAACTCTACCCAAGTTTGTTCATTGACTAGCACACTCTGCTCATGATTCAACCATGTCACCTTGTATGGGTTAGTGTGGGGTATCCTTGTGAGTTTCAACTTCCTAACTGCCTTTTCTGATATGATATTGTTAGTTGACCCTGAATCAACTATCACCTTGCAAACTTTACCAAGAATCTTGCATCTCACCCTAAACAATGCTCTCCTATGCTTAGGTTCATTCTTGACTGGCTGTCTTATCAAGACCCTATTGAACATCAGATTTTCTCCAATCTCTGATTCAATATGGTCCACCTTAGGTGTCTTACTGCTTGGAGAGTCTTCATGTGCATAGGCAATCCTCTTTCCACTGTTTGATGATGTAGGCTTGCTAGGGCATCTATATGCTGGGTGTCCCAATTGTCCACAATTGTAACACTTCATAATTGCAAAATAGGAGTTACCTCTGCTGGTACCTCTACCCCTACTTGGACCACCTTGTGCACCTCTTCCTCTAGAATGGCCCCCTCTAGGATTGCTTTCACTACCATGCTCAGTCAGTTTGGCTTCTCCTTGGTTCCTCTACTCATTTGCCTTGCTTTGGTAACCACCTCAATGATTCACTTGATCTCTACCTCTGCCTCTACCCCTGCTATTGGAGTCTCATTTCCTTTTGTTCATCTCTTCTACCTTGACAGCAAGTTGATGACATTTTTGGATAGTAGTAGGAGACCATAGGCTTATCTCCTCTTGAATGTTCCACTTTAGGCTGCTTAGATACCTAGCCACCTTAATAGATTCATCTTCTTGAACTTTAGATCTAAGACATAGCTTTTGAAATTCTTCGGTGTAGGAGGTTACATCAAGATCTCTTTGCTTCAAACCCTACCTCTTCTTATGAATTTGGACTTCATAATCCTCTAGTAAGTAGTTCTCCTTAATCTTACTCACGATAGCTTTCTAATTGGGAATAGGTAGCTTCCCCATACTAACTCTTTCTTCTTGTAGGTACTTCCACCATGTCAAAGTTGCTCCCCTTAATCTTGATTTGGCAACTTTAACCTTCTGAGCCTCTATCACTCCCTCACACTCAAAGTGGTTTTCCATGCCCTCAATCCATTCCATAACAGTGTCTATGTCCATTCTTCCACTGAAATGTGGCAATCCTTCAAAAGATTTGGTGTTCAAGGCCTTAATAGCTTTCACAAATGGTTCTTCATTGAACAAGGGATCTAGTTCAGGGATAATATCATCTATGTCTATAGTTTTCTTGCTTTTACCCTTGGTGTCTTCATCCCAAGGTCCTTGTGTCCTCTAATCCACCACTTCCTGTAGTTTATCCCTTATCTCAGTCATAGCTTTTCAAGGAGTCTATTTTTCTCCTTCTGCTCTTCTACTTCTCTAGCTAGCTCTGCATTAGTGACCATTCTACTCTCCCCTAATGATTCACCGTATATAGAGACATACATAGTCCAACAAGTCTTTAACTTGCTCTGATACCAATCTGATGGGATGGGGTTAGGGATAGACTAGCCTAGTCTATGCTCTTGGATCCTTTCCTTGGATCACCTGGTGTTCTCTACACACCCTAGGGTCTCTAGGACTTCCTTTTCTTGAGTAATCCCCTGACCTTGCCCAATCCACCCACCAATAAGTTGCAATGCTGCTCCTAAGGTCTCACCTACTCATGAGACTCAAAACCCCTTACTATGGCTAATAAGGACTAGGATTGTTCCACACCTTCCAAGGTCTTAGAAAGGTTGTATCAGGTCTATTTCATGGTCTTTCCACCCATTCATGTGCCCCCAAGAGGTTTCAAGATTCTAACCCCTTACCGATTTCACAAATTTGGGTTTTTGCCTTCAAATAGGGCTACAAGGATTAGGACCAATTAGGCCTCCTACTCGGTCCTTTAGGGCTCCCTCTCACAAAAAATGCACAAACAACCCAATCTCCAAAAATGGATTGCCATTCATTTGGCAAGGACTCAAGGATTTTCTAGGTTTTAGGCCTCCAAGTGTCAGTACACTGTCCTAGGTGGATTTTAAGGTTTTCAAGGGTTTTTGTGAGGGTTTTTAGGGTCTGCCTGGGTCACAGTGAGTGTTTTGAGTTTTAGCCACCTTGGTTGGATTGGTGGAGGCTCCTCCTTCATACCAATGATGTTTCACTCACTCCTCTGCACCTCCTCCAAAGGATGCACTCTCCACTAACCAACCTTGCTCTCCAAGACCTCTGCACCAACAACCATTCCTAACCGGGCACTGTCTAGTCTCGCCTAGGAATGGGTCTTCAAATGGATTCCTTGCATTTTCAAAGGCCTTGCTTGCTTGGGACTATAGTACAGGGTCTTCACTCTCATTCCCCATGGTTTCATGGTGATTCCACAATGCTGAATGGAGTTAAGACTTCATTTACACAAACCGGTCCAAAACTGGACAGTGAGACTGCAATCTACAAACTATTTACAAACACACTCAACCGGTAAACAAAAAGCTAATCTAATCACTCACAATGTAATTACTTACACCATGGAAGGCATTTCACACATTTTTGCACACAAATCAATCCTTTATCTTGGTCGGTAGCTTCATTCAAACTGACTGGTAACCAGCCAAAACAATCACAGTCAATTCAGTTTGCTTGAGCCATACAATCTCTGACATCCCCCCCATCCAATTAGGCTTTGAAAATACTTATACCACCTTTGCATTAGTCTATGTGCCCATATTAGGGTTGTCCATGCCAAACTAAGGATTTAGACCTCCTGGTGGAAAAGTTGCTTGACAACTTTTAAAAGTTGTCATGCAACTTTTGCAACTTTTGAGCAACTTTCTCAATGTTGCTTCTCATGACTCCTAAACCCACATTGGGCCAACCTAAGGAAATTATCATGTCATGAAGGACCCCTAAACACCACAAAGACACACATACCCTTCATTTTCAAGAAAATCTCAATCTTGACTTATGACCCCTAAGATCTCCTCTAGGACCCTAATTAGGACCTATGAGCACTTGGCTCATTATTTTATATACAATGGCTTCATAAGAAGCATAGTTCCAACAAAACAAAAAGGAGGGAGAGCTTGGAAGGGTGCTCCTGCACCACTTAGTGAGCACTTTTCTTCCTGTATTAGCATGTTTGTCTTTCGGTATAAATATTTTCTTTTGGCACTTTTGTCCTTAGTTTCACACTTTTGTGTTAAGTAGCGCTTCTGTTTTTACATAGAGTAGCGATATTGTAACAGAACATTGTAAAAAATGCTTTGTAACCAATAAATTAAATTTTCTTAGGCTTGTGGAAGCCCACCATGTGTTCGGATTTTACTGACTTTTCATTTTTTGTGCAGGTTTTAACTACCCCTACAATAGGATTGTTTTAGCAATTTTAGCTTAGGAAATAAATTTGTTCATATTGCTAACTTTGTCTTTCAAGTTAGGATAAAATAAATTCATTTTCCTTTTGGGTTAAAATCAACTACACTCTCATTTGGAGTTTTAAAAAGAACCACATCTTTCTTTTGGAGCTCTCAAAAAAGAATCACACTTGTTCAAAGTTAAAAAGAATCACAAAAACAAACACACAAAATTATTTTTTGCAAAGTTAGGAACAAATTCTTTTGGTGCTTAAAATCAACAAGGAAAATTTTATTTCTTTCATCAAACTAAAATTCACAATCAACGCTTCATTTTGTGCAAGTTAAAAAGAATCCCCAATTTGTCAAAGTTGTTCTCAAATCGATTTACTTCAAGCAAAACGTGCTCTTAATTTAGTTGACCAGGATTTCCAATTCCTATATTACAACACATTTTTCCATTGAAGGATAAAAAGAACACCATGATTGTTGGAGCAACATCTCCAAATAGTTAGATAACCATTGTGATGACAAGTTAAAAAGAACAAGTGTATTTTGTGTTTGGCACACTTGTGCAAAAGAGTTTTGTCGAGTGGTCCTACTTCTAACACACACTATCCTCTCCCTTGGCTTTCGTGGTCCTAGGTGCAAGAGAAAAGTGTTAGTAACACTCAATTTTTATCTTTTTAAGAGAGGCCTGCCAAGAGACACATCACTCTTGGGAATGACCTCGCACGGTAAATCCTTTGAGCTGCTATAGAAATCAGATGAGAGCAAAAGTTGTAGCCTTGGGTATAGCTATTCCTACAGTGTAACCTGCCAAAAAGACAAATGGACCCCACCACAAGTTACAAGGCTCTTAAGAGAGTCACTACAGAATGAACTTATGTCCAAAAACATCAAAAATTACTAAACACCTTTAAGTAGTAGCCCACCCGTTCTATTGATTGAGGATATTTGTGATAAATTCAGTGCAAGAGCATAGAAGGTTTTGCTCCCAAGATACTCACCATACATATTTCCTTGAGTATAAACATAGTTTTTTGAAAGGTTACTTGTAGCCCGATAAAAGTGGTGACTCCCCCATCATAGGGATCATCTATTTGTTATGCTCATGCAAGACTTAGTATATCACATCCTTACCTACCACAACGGGATTCATAAGGTATGTAGTACCAAAGTTGAAGAAATATCAAGATGTGGGCTGAAATTATCACAACTAGCCATTTGACCTTAGGGATAAAGAGTGTTTGAAGTGTTTTTCGTTTTGAGTCAAGACCAGTGCAAATTGAGCTGACTTCAAGCTTTGGAAAATACCTATTATACATTTGAAGGAAAGGGTCATAAAAATTTCAAAGGATTGGGTTGATCTAGACCCACACCTATTTGTGCCTTTTGAGGCAACATTCTTGTGTTTGTGTGCTTGCTTTGTTTTCTTGTCAAAGAAAAAAATCAAAAATCAGTTCCAAAAACAAGTATTAATCCAACATAAACACTTTCAAAATACCAACAAAGATTCCAAAAACAAAGAGCAAAAACAAAAGTATCACACTATATGACCATTCTTCACATCTTGAGAAAGAAGAATCCTCATCAACACATCAACTTGAAGAAAAGACCATTAAGCTCAAAGGCTTTTATCAAAAGGAGGAAATTCTTTTATCTTAATAGACAAATATTTGTCTCTCATAGAACCTTCTTACATCACATGTGTCTATACCTTCAAGTAAAATCAAACAAGTTTGATCAAGAGTCATTAAACCGCAGAGCTTTTACTCAATATAGAGATTTGAGTTATCATCAAACTCAGGGAGGCAAGATCAATCCTGCCTTCTTCTCAGATATTTGTATCACATATAACTCAACTAGGGTAGAACCACCAACCCTTGAACAAGAAGAGGAAGAGTTTGTTCCTTTTGTAACACAAAGTTTCTATTGAAGTTAGCATTTCATCCATTTCCCCACATTCACATCTCATCAAATCCATTCCAACTCTCAAAACATCAAGAGGTTTTTGTCCTAAGTTCTCTTTTGATATTGCTTGAATCAAACACAATACATCACTTTTTAGAGTGTCTCTACATCTAGGATAAATGCATCCTAAGAGGCATTTCTATGCAAGTTAAAACTAGTTTATGAGTGAATCCTCTCATTACTAGGTAGTGGAGTTTGTAACACATCTTAGATCTCTCTAAACCGTATCACATCAAACTTTGGCAATCAAACACAACAAGAAAATTCAAGAAAGAACTTTGGTAACATCTACCTTTAGTGCTACGGATCCATATGTAAAACACCCCATCAAACATCAATCTTTCATTCCATCACCAACTCATCATCATTTTCATCAAACTTCAACAAAAACTTGTAAACAAAATGGCTCAAACCAGATCAAGGTCTAGACAACAAGAAATTGAGGAAGAAGAGGAGGAAAATTTAAATGAATTCCAAGAAGCTCTTGGAGGAAATGCAAATGATGAAAATCCAAGTACTACTACTCCTACGGCAATAGAAAGGGCACAACACAACCCTCTCTTTAATAGAATTTTTGAAGAAATACTCAGGAGCAATGTTGATGCTCACTTTTTAAGACTTGCTCAAGAGGGAGCTAAACTACCCTCTGACTTTGATGTTGTACAACTAAGGCAAGCATCAAAATGCCAAAGTCATAATGAGGATGAAAGAGGTCAAGATCACATCAAATACAACCTTCATCAAGGTAATCCCCCACCTCCTCCTCCTCCAAATTAAATAGACATGTTGCGGCAACAAGTCAAAAATCTCGCCCAACAACTTCATAGTGATGTGAAAACTAATCAGTTTTCACTTAATGACATTTGTCCCTATCCCTTTAATAGGAATCTTCATATGCCACCTTTTCCACGAGGGTTTGAAACACCTAAGTTCGAAAAGTATTGAGGAAAAGGAGACCCTTGCAATTATTTTAGAGAATTCCATCCAGCTTTCCTCAAAGTGGCATACGAGGACATATACCTAATGCCACTTTTTCCCCAAAGTTTGGGAGGAACAACCACATCATGGCTTTCCCAACTACCAGGTGGTATTAGGACCTTTGAAGAACTAGTCCAGAAGTTCCTAGTACTCACACAACATTGAATGTGATATCACCATGGTTGATCTGTGTAACACTAAACAAAAAAGAGGAGAGCTATTTTTTGTCTTTCTGCAACGATGGCGTCAAATGTCTCATAGACGTTCTCTTCAATAAGGAACAAGAAATAGTGGAAATATTTATTTCCAACTTAAATGACGAAATGGTATTTCACCTAGACATAAAAGACACAGACTCTTTCAATGACATGATCACCAAAGGTTTAAAATGTGAACGGACTCTCATAAAAAAAGGGCTTATCAAGATATACAATGAGCCAAAGGATGGCCCTCACCCGCACTTTAATAGTGACAAGCCTAACTTCTAGAATTAAAAAAAAAATGCCATCAATGACGAGGTTGTGGATGCAAGAACTATCAAAAGTGCAAAACCCGTGGTCCGATTTGCTGGATAGAACCCCCCACCCAAGAATAACACAGTTGCTCCTCCAAATCAAGGATGCAATATATCTCAAGAGGAACCTAGAAAATGCCAGCAAAATTTTAAACCAAAATGAACATACACTCCCTTAGGGGAACCTATTGAAATGGTGTTATGTCAGCTGGTTTCTCAAAATCTGGTGACCTTACCCAAAACATCAAATTACGAACCTCGGGTCAAACCTTCATGGTGGAGGGATATTGAACATTGCGATTTACATCAAGGGAAAGGGCATAAGACAAGCAATTGTCACAAATTAAAAGACCTTATTCAAGATCTTATTGACTGATCTGAGATTGAAATCGAAGGACACGATCCAAAAACAACAAACAATGATCATCTCATGTTTAAGAATCCACTTCCATCACAAGATCAAAGGGGTCCTTCCACTTCAAGGCGAGACACAGATACCACTGATTATATGCGCGCCACCTATAATTATAGTGTGAATCACCTATATGATGCCAGTGAACAAATTACAACTATTACCATCAAGAATCCCAGCTCCACGTGCAATGTTATTACATGTCACGACAAGATTACCATAAAAGCAGCTCCACAAGGAACCACATCTATCCCAAAGCAGTATAACCTTGTGGAACAGTTAGACAAAATGCCTACACTGATATCTATCTTAGAGCTATTGCGCCTATCCCCATCTCATAAAACAATCATGGATCAAGCTCTCCAAGAGCCGTTAGTTCCTGCAAACCTAAATACAAATCAATTCCAAGCCATGGTTGGCAATCTAAGGTCATCACCTTGTCTCACTTTCTCTGAAAGTGACAACACATCCTTCCAGCAACCTCATAGCGCCTCATTCCACATTGAAGGGTTTATCAACCAACATAGGATCAAGTGAGTCTTGATCGACAATGGAGCCGGCCTGAATATTTGTACACTACAATTAGTCACAGCATTAGGATATGCAATTGAATCAGTGGATCCCCGCAAGAAGATAAAAATCAAAGCCTATGATGATGCAGAGTGGTCATCCAAAGGAGTTGTTGTACTACCAATCTGAGTAGGCCCGGTGGTGAAGCACATGATCTATCAAGTTCTGGACCTTCCTCTACCATATAATTTGTTGTTAGGAAGACCTTGGATACATGCAATGCAAGCCGTTCCATCCACCTACCATCAGTGTATCAAGTTCCTGCATAATGGTGTCAAAATTACAATCCTGGGCAATGCAAACCCCTTTGCATATTGTCACAATATCAATCATCAACCGGAGATTACCATTCCCAACAATAGAGAAGTCATCTCATCCACATCATACATAAGTCCAGCCTCTCTTTCTAGTTCAAACACCACTATACCCAAGCAAGAGAACTCAAGGTGAAAATAGCAGAGGAAGGTCCTGGGGAGTACAATTTGAGCCAACTCTTTTGTGTTGGACCAATGCCTACTTCTCCTAGAACTCATGGTAAACCTCAACGGTTACTTCAAACACCTCTGATCAAGCCAACATGTACTTTGATGTTGTTCATCCTTGGAAAGAGTCAAGAAGAAGAGACCAAAGATGAGGACTTAGCAAAATGGATCTATAAAGATCCTATCACCATGAACATCCCACAAGCTAAGCTTCCCACAGATCAGTATGGAAAAGGCCTTCTCATTATGCAAAGAATGGGTTATGAAGGTCAGAGTACTTTGGGACCTTGCAAGCAAGGACGACATGAGTTGTTGCAGTTGGAGTTAAAGCCTAGAGATAACACAGGCTTAGGCTTTCAAAAAGTGATCCTTCCTAAACTCAGATTCAAATGAAAACCTCTATATAAGCCTACTACAAACATAAAGAGGTCACCTTTGATTATATCAGCAGCACCACAAACCACACCAACTGCCCCACTAAGGCTAAAAATCCTAGCAAACACATCCACAACACCAATCATCCCACCAATCAAACCAACAATCCCATCAACCACAGCAACCGCATCAACAACACCACTAGCACTAATAGAACCCCCAGCAGTATCGACAACACTGGCAATTCAAGTAGAAGTAGCAAAGTCAACAATGTTGATACTCCCCGTATCAGATTCATTGATCCCCATAATCCTTCCTGCAGCACCAATCATTCCATCTATCCAGGTACATCAGTTGATCACACCTGCAGTGTTTAACTCAAAGGATATCCTAGTATGGTATAGTAATCAGATACTGGAAAGTGACTCAGAGACTGACTCACATGAGTAGGAATTTGATTTCCTCCAACTTAATACTTCAGTTGAGGAAGACGCATCACTACCTCCACCTTGCAAAGACATCCTTGTTCACAGAGAAGCGCAGATAAAGACCTCTTGGGTTCCTGAACTAGAAATATCTTCCACAGACCCTACGTCACATCCTATGCCTGATTCTGACAGGGAGAGTACCATCAATGACCTTCACTACAATGTCTTGACCCTCACTGACACATCTAACAAACTTAACCTAATCGATGAGGTAATGCCCATTATCCATCTTGAACTCATCGAATGGAACCAACCTAATCCCCCATGCCTTGACCACTTCCAAAATGATGAGGCAATCATTGACTTCTTGGAACTACAAGATAACATACCAAGCGGGGATCACAAAGCTGGATTTTCCATTGAACTTAATAGTGCAGCATACTTCAGGGTGGATGCCAAACCTTTCAGTAGCAAAAATATAACAATAAAACATGGATCTTCCAGTGAAAACCACGTTGTGGCATTGTTTGATCCCAAAAAATTAAAAAGAAAGAGTGTATCCAATGGTGAAAACCTCTTCAAGGCATCAGAGGATGAAAGGTTTGACATTCTCCCCTCTAGTACATAGTAGGAACGATCAACAATTCTCATCGAGGAAACAAAAGAATACAACATGGGGACTCTTGAAACTCCTCACCATATACATCTGGCATCTCTTTTAACTCCAGAGGAACAACCTAAGTTTGTCGAATTCTTCAAAAAATGTCAGATCAACTTCACATGGTCATATGCAGGCATGCCTGGTCTTGATCCTAATTTAGTCATGCATCACCTCACCATAGAAGAAGGAGCCAAGCCTGTCAAGCAGAAGCTTCGCAATATGCATCCTTAGATCGCAGTACTTGTCAAAGCAGAACTTAAGAAACTCCTGGATGTTGGTTTCATTAGACTAATTGATTATGCAGATTGGATATCCAATATTGTGCCTGTCGGCAAACCAAATGGGGGCATCCATATCTGTACTGAATTCAGAGATCTGAACAAAGCATGTCCTAAAAATGAATTCCCCCTCCCGAACATTGACATAATAGTGGACCTAACAGCATGACATGCCATTCTTTCACTCATGGATGGCTTTTCAGGGTACAACCAAATAAAGATTGCACTAGAGGATCAACATAAGACAACCTTCACATGTCCATGGGGAACATATTGTTGGAATGTAATGCCTTTCGGTCTCAAAAATGCAGGAGTGACCTATCAAAGAGCAATGACCACCATCTTCCATGACGAGATGCATACCATAATGGAAGATTATGTTGATGACTTACTGGCAAAATCACTAATAAGAGAAGGTCATCTAGACATATTAGAGAAAATATTTGACAGACTGGAACAATATCATGTTCGACTCAACCCAAAGAAATGTGTCTTTGGAGTAACCTCAAGGAATCTTCTAGGATACATTATCTCAAGCAAAGGCATTGAGGTCGATCCTGCAAAGGTCAAAGCAATCATGGACATGCCACCTCCAAAGAACATCAGTCACCTCAAGACATTACAAGGGTGGCTACAATCCATCCGAAGATTCATTGCACAACTGGCAGATAAGTGTCACCCCTTTACACACTTGTTACACAAGAACATCCGCTTTCAATGGGATGCTAGATGTCAGCAAGCATTCCAGATGCTTAAGGACTATCTCATGAATACACCATTGTTGATTTCACCAGATCCGAGCAGACCTCTATTGCTCTATATCTCAGCAACAAATATAGCATTAGGAGTACTATTAGCTCAACACAATGTAGAAGGGAAAGAGTGTGTTGTTTACTACATCTCTCGCACACTGGTTGGCTATGAACTCAATTACACACCTATTGAGTGAGCTTGCCTAGTAGTAATCTTGGCAGCCACTAGACTGAGGCACTGTCTGTTAACACATAAAGTATAACTCATTGCCAAAATCGATCCACTAAAGTACTTACTTAACAAAGAAGCATTGACAGGCCGCTTGGCCAAATGGGTGATGATTCTAAGTGAATTTGACATCGAGTATGTGGACCGTAAGGCTATCAAGGGTCAAGTTATTGCAGATCAGTTGGTCGATGCTCCCCTCATAGGTGATCATCCTCTCATTCCAATTTTCTAGATAAAGAGATATTCATGATCACAATAGCACAACCGTGGAAACTATACTTTGATGGTTCATACACTAGGCATGGCTCAGGGGCAGGTATTATGTTTATCACACCTGAAGGTGACAGCATCCCAAAGTCTTATAGGCTCACATTTCCATGCACAAACAACATAGCTGAGTATGAGGCCTTGATCACAGGACTCCGACTAGTCGTCCAATGGAAATTGAAATAATTATAGATATATATGGTGACTCCCAACTGGTCATTCGACAAGTAACTGATGAATATCAGACCAAGGATGACAAACTCATGTCATACAAACAAATGGTGGAAAGTCTAAAAGCATCATTCACTACTATCACCTTTGAGCAGATACCCAAAGATCATAATCGAGTTACCGACGCTATGGCTACCATTTCATCTCTCCTAGATCTGCCACAAAATTCAACATGCTACGAGTTCTTGGTCGAATAGCTTTGGATTCCCACTTATGATATCCCCGAATCTGAGATGATATGTGTCCTTATCGGTTCTAAATCCTTATGGTACGGTGAGTTCTACACCTACCTCCATGATCACACACTTCCTCCTAACCAATCAAATAACCAACGTAAAACCTTCAAACGTAAAACCTTCATTCGTCAAACTGCTCGATATACCATTATTGCTAAAACCCTATACCGACGTAGTCTTGATGGTACTCTCCTTCGATGTCTAGAATAGGATGAAATAACAAAGGCCTTGGAAGAGGTACATGAAGGAATTTATGGAACTCATGCAAGTGTTCCGTCACTAGCCAAGAAACTCATGCGCACTAGATACTATTGGCCATCCATGGAAAAAGACTCCTACTATTTTGTCAGAAAATGCAAGAAATGCCAAGTTCATGGAGACCTGATATATGCACCAACACAACACCATGACCTTTTTGTCAATGGGGACTTGACCTTGGTAAAATCCATCCATCTTCATCCAATGGCCACAAATTCATTTTTACCACCACAGAATACTTCACAAAGTGGATCAAAGTTGTTCCACTTACCCAAGTCACTGGCAAGAAGATCGCCTCATTCATCCTTAATTACATCATCTGCCGGTATGGTGTACCCATGTCCATCATCATAGATAATGGCCTTCCTTTCAAAAATCAGGATGTCTATAAGCTCTGTGAGAAGTTTCATATCCAACACTGCTTTTTCACTCCCTATTACCCACAAGGCAATGGTCAGGCTGAAGCATCAAACAAGAACATATTAAGAATCCTCAAGAAGACAGTCAATGATGTCAGTCATGATTGGCATGTTCAATTGAATCTAGCACTATGGGCGTATCGAACTAGCATTCGAACCCCTACAGGGGCAACTCCCTACTCACTGGTCTATAGTGCAGAAGCTATCCTTCCTATTGAGGTCAAGATACCATATCTACGAGTTTCCTTGCATAATCTCATAGATGACGAATCCTACAAAGTATCACATCTTCAGGACTTAGAGCTACTTGATGAGAAGCGACAAGCTGCATACAATCACCTCAAAGCCTATCAGCAATGCATGAGCAAAAGCTATAATCATTGAGTTAGACCTCACACATTTGAGGTAGGTGATCTTGTTCTAAGAGAGAATCCTCGTAACCAACCCAACCGAGAACATCAAGGAAAGTTTGAATCGAATTGGCTGGGTCCATATGTTATCACTACCGTATTTGGGTCTAGGGCATATCAGTTGGCTACTTCAGAAGGAGAATCGCTAGCAGATCCGATCAACAACATGCACCTCAAAGGGTTTTATACATAAGTTGTACTGAGCATTAGGCTCCCATACATACCAGAAAAACACCAAAAACTTTCAGATAAATGTCCTGAAGAAAATACAAAAACATCAAAATAGTAAAGAAAAATCATGCATCCAAACGATGAACAACCACTCTGGTGGCACCTTGGGTAAGTACGATGGTGAAAACATGGTAAACAGGCACCACTCGTAAAGGCTATAGCTCCATTTTCTTTCAGACTTATTGTGATCACATTCATTACATGCACACATCCATCTATCCAAACCATGGCTTGCTATTGATCTGCAATCAAGGATAGTACTTCATGCATCTTGCATCCTTCTTTTTTTCATACCGACATCTAACTGGGGGCAATGCCATTAACCTATTAATGAAAGTGGATTCTACATTTCTTGTGATTCATTGAGTTATTCATTCAAAACTGTCTCACAAAATCCAAAAACATTCAAAACAATCATCACAATACCAAAAAAATAAAATTGGAAAATTGTCTGGCAAAATTCAAAAACATTCAAAACAATCATCACAATACCAAAAAAATTGGAAAACTATCTCACAAAATCTAAAAACATTTTGAAAACATCAAAAATCAATCAAAAACATGGAAATGCTTTTGGACATACGCATCCAAGCAAATACCAAACACACATTTTGAAATACTTAAACGATGACCACTTCTCACATCAACCAAACAATCAACATCAAACACGCAAACTGTCTTAACAAGGATGCATCCTTCCTTACCAAAACAAAGACATGATAACATGTTTCTTTGACAAGAAAATTATGTTTAAGCTATCAAATACTTGGTTGATTTGTAGGTTATTGGTTCATTTATATCAGGTTCCTACGCTACTCCCAGATATCCACAAGTGATTAGAGTGGTCGAGATTGTTCCTAAGCATTGTTTGTATGTCTTCTGTGAATTATTCCAATGAAGTTCTGGGGAATGTACTAATGGTGTCTACATGGGAATTTCACTAAGCTACGTGATCATATGCAAAAATCTAGTTATGGATCACTATGGCTTGCTGACTATAGCGTATACCTCGACCATATGAGCATGAACCATTATGGAGGGTCCATATTCTTTATTTATTTATTTATGCTACTTACTTGTAGGTACAATGCTCCATCCTTGGCTCCTATTGCCTCATCCAAGTTTGATATTACCATGCTCAATAATGAAAATAAAGCACTATGGATCGTCATTCCATCTCATTTGTTTATATTGTATTACGTTGCATATCACCCATCCATTTAAATCATTCATCATTCATACGCATTGTTTTGTATGCAAGTGTGAACGAGATTAATATGAGAAGTTATGTGCAAATAAGTTGGTCTTGGATGCAATCATGACAGAGTTCTCTGATACATCATTGGTGCATCATGCAAAGTCTACACAACCTTGCATTCATCTATCATAATCACATCATCATTTCATTACATTTAATTGCATTTGCATCAAGTGCATTTAATATCATTTAGTTGCATTTAAATACATATAGTTCATTATCATTTATTGGCATTAACATAATTATCTTTATTATCCATTACTATTCATTCATTTAGTATCATTTACAAATCATCATTTATCATCATTTCAAACTTGTTTACCATACATTTGTTTTGATTTCCATAGTTGCATACAGTTATTTATCTATCCATTAGTTAAGTACATTCATCTATACATCTAGTATATTCTTATACTCATTCATTTCATTTAGGATTCATTAAAATGCATTCATTCTCCTTTTTAATTGCATTAAGGTGTAGTTATTCATTAAACCATGAGTTACATTACCATTTTCACTTAGCTACATGTTATTAACATTTGGCTCATAAACACACAAAATCATTTGTTTCAAACATTTGGTTTATACTTTTTTCATCTACATTCATCTAAAAACCCATCTAGATGCATTTACATAAATAAATCATTCATTCAACACATTACATCATAACCTCGTTGCATATAATTATCTCATCATCACATCGCCATTAACTACAAGTGCTATCTATATCATCATTAGCATAATTTCATCATGCATACATCATCATCATGGCATTACATACATAAAAACATTACATCCACAAAACATGCATATCAACCTGCATCCATATGTTAGCATCTCATTCATAAAATGTGCATGTAGACATCATGTAGGAATAAATCATAAATCTAGACATGCATAAATAAATCATCTCATCAACACATCCATATAGAAAGTACAAGTATCCATCTAAGCATAAATCATAAGATCAGCATCCTGCATAGCATCCATACATATCATCAAAATGCATATCATCACAAAATATGGGATCTCCTCATATATCATATCATATCAACAAAAACATACATGTATCAGAGTACAATTGTAGCATCCTAAAATTGCGACACTTGCAATTTCGACTGCATTTCGGTCTTCATGATGGCGACGCAACACGCAACCTGAATGGAGACCCCGAAACCTGATTATGACACTGAAAACTGCATTTTCTTGCACCCTGGCCTGAACCTCCTTTGCACCCCGTTGTCCCGGGAGGTGGGACCAGAGCGCCCAGCGCCCTGGTCCCTGGGTCCTATTTTGGGCCCGGTCTCTTTTGGACTTCGGGTCTTTATGTTTGCAAATTGGAAAATTATATTTCCTGGTCGGCCTAAGGTCGGGAAAATTAGTCTATCAGCCCTAAATGACAAGTATATAAACTACATTTTCCTCTCTCATTTGAAGAGATACATACATGACGGAAAAAGCGTGGAAACTATACTCAAGCATTCAAGCATTCAAGCATTCCTTCAAGCAATTGATCATTTCAAGTCTCCATTCAAGGCTAAGTGTTGCATTCAAGACAAGGATTCAACCATTGAAGAGGAGATCACTTACAACATACTACTACAACATACAACATACAACATCTATACCTTCGCACATAAGGATACAAACATCCTTACAACAAGGTATTAGTACTTGTTTTACATTACATTTACAGCATTGCTCATTTCTTGGTTAATTCCAAAACTGGGGTTTGACCTAAAGGCAAACCCCTAATCCCTAACCCCCCAATCGTCTTCGCTTTTCTGTGTGTAGGTTGCAGGTACGCGGCTGAAATTGAAGATCTGGAATCCTTGTGCAGAGACGAACAGATCCCCCTTCGTTTCACGGATTTTTCAGAGGACCGTGGCGCTCAGGCGCCATCGTCCCGGCAACTTTCGCTCAAATTTGCAGGACAGCGCCGTATCGACATTTTACTGCTAATTCCAGGTCCGCAGCTTCATACTATATTCCTATCTCAGTTTATAAGCGAATCTTTCTCACTTTCTATGCATTCCTAGCTTAATTCTTCTATGCACATTCTTTACAAAAGAGGGTAGCCTTGCTGTCATAACCCTTGAAACTCATTTAGCATCCAATCTTGCATTGCGTGGGATTGGATCTTGTGGGTTTCAACCCCTCTTTTGAATGTAAAGTCTCTCCCCTAAGTGAAAACCATCAACCCTAGTGAATCTCCCTTCTCTCTCCTTGGAGTTGGAAGAGGGGAGAGCAACTAGGGTTCGATCGCGATTTTCCGCTTTACATTTTGGTGAACCCCTTGCACCACCTGCACTACCTCGTCATGGAGGACCCATCACACTACCACTACCCTGCATCCTCTAAGATCGCTCTGATCTATCCCGACACATTTGTGAATAACTTAATGCCCGCTGACTAGATGGCACCTCTTGCTCATATAGACCTCGCCAGTAATCAACCTCTGCACCTGCTCTCCGTAACTCTCTCGCTAGGGAATCAATCGATGGCCTGTGTCCCTGTACTCCTTCTAAGGCCCGAACTCTCTCCTATAACTGGATCACCCTGTCCACAACCTAATCTCTCTCCCACAACACTACAGTCAACTCTGAGTCTCACACAAATAGTTGCACATCTCTAGTGGCCACCTCTACCTCCATATCCTCTATTCGAGTCTGCAAAAATAATATAATATGATCTCGCAGATCTCCACCGTTGTCGCTCCCTCCCCTGTATCCATAGGTGTCTCTCCAGTGGCTCCTTATCTAGTGTCTCCCTCCCCTGTCTCCATAGGTACCTGTCCCTCACCTGCTTCCCTGCCACCTAATCTCATGCCTCCCTACATCAAAGGTCCCTGTTATATCCTCAATGGTTGACCACCTCTCGCTCTCCACTATAACTATCCACCACCCCCACCTCCACCTCTGAATCCACCACCTCCTTCAAATCCTCCTCCCCCTCCTTCTCCTCCTCCATCACCACCTCCTCCATCCCCACCACCAGTATCTCCTCTCCCTCATACACCTACGTGACCTCCTCTCCTCCTCCGTCCATGTCTCCTCTCCTCCTCAAAGGATGGAATAGGCTCTACTGGATCGGATATCCACGAGATCGGATGTGCGGTGATGTACTGAGTGTACTCATCTAACACCCCCACATCTACCACCCCCAACCTCATCTTCCATGGTCTTGCCTGTAGCATGTGGAACTCTGTCAAATCCTGATCATAAGGTAACACTGGTCCCCATTGGAACCTCTCTCTGACTACCCTAGCATACTCTCTTGATCCACTAGGCAATCCCTGTCACTGCCCAAACTGTCTCAGAACTCTACCCGGAAGTTGTCTCTCCACATTGTAGGTTGTCCTACCAAAGAGGTATCGTGTCATAAACACATACGCAATGCCTCTGCATCATCCTCCCACGAATCACACTTAATGTATGGCCTCCAGATCATTATATCCAAATCGTCCAATGCTCGTCGCCACCACTCTAAGTTCCCCAGGTGGGGCTGACTCATCATACCTCCATACATGTATACATATGGCTAGTCCACTACTCAAAATCTCAGAGTAACTAGTCGGGTAACAGGTAAGTGCTCCCACGCCCAAATATGCAACAAAGTGATCCCCACTCCCAATGAGCCAACCCCTCGGTATGCTACCTCATGTAAATCCTGATATAAGTGAGATAGCATGCACGGTCCCCATGCAAACTGGGTCCCCTCTATCATCATCTGCTAGATCACCTGACCCTAACCAATAATAAATCCATGCGATTGTCGATCTGGACATATCAGTCCCCCAACAATCCCTGATAGCACTGATGGTAATGCCTCATACAAGGCTACTATATCCTCCTAAGGTATCGACCCATCATCAATAAAGACACCCTCAACAAATAATCTATGCATTGCTGTTGTCCCCAAGATCGATCATATGTCACCAACTCTCCTCAAATGGGAATGTGCAGGATGTGCCATACATCCTCCAGTGTAACTGTCATCTCCCCTTGCGCCAAGTGAAATGTGCATGTCTCACTATGCCACCGCTCTGCCAATGTTGTGATCAAACCGTCATTCGTCTGAATCACGGGCATATACATAACATCATACAAGCATGTCGTTGCAATGCAATCCACCTTGGCCTCTATCAATCAATCGCGCAACACCTGTGTGGCGGGATGCCTCTCACATATTTGTTAGACATGAAGATCCTCCTACACACATGCATCAACCATCATCATCAGTTGTTTTGTTTCAAACATTCTTAAGTTTAAACCTAGACTATCAACAAATACTTTGATCAAGTATCTTCCGGTCAACAGGTAAGCAATCATGGCAAACTTAGACTATCAACAGATACTTTGATCAAGTATCTTCGGGTCTCAACAGGTAATCGATCATGATAATCCTAGACTACATCAAGCATTTATCATAATGACCTAGTTTCAATGGGGCTGCTATGATTCACCACAACCATGCATCACACGCACACACTATCAATTGATCAACCAATCAAACACAATCCAATGGATAATTACATCAATTGTCTAAGTCTCAATGAGTATTTTTCTTCAAACACCTTGACTTCATCAAGCAATTACATCAATTGTCTAAGTCACCATCAGGTCACTTTGATTCACTTATCAGACTTTATCTTGTCCAAGCAAACAACTGACATTAACTTTCATGCTTTGACTCGACTGGGGCAATTAAACCAATTGCACCAGATTGTTCAAACCAATTTTAATCAATTATATAGCATCAATCAAAAGCACACACCACATTTGCACCGTATATTTTTCCTGACCTAAGGGTACTCACTGGCTTGTTGTTTCTCCATATTCACTCTGATTTCTTCCATTCTTTCAGCGTTATTGCTCATTTCTTCTACTCTCCCTCCCAACAACTTCTTTCATTCTTTTCTGAGAGATCGCTCGATTTTTCAAAAATTTCGGCCCATCTCTCGAGGGGGCATACCACCCATTAAATTAACATTTTATGGGGCATATTTCTTCACACCTATTTTTCTTTCTTTGAAACGACGCGATAAACCGCACCGTCTCAAAGAGGGGCAAATGTAATCACATAAATCTGTCCATTTTAATTAGATGAATATTTGCTATTTATTTGATTAAAAATCCACTAGCAACTCAGTTAATTAGATTTATATTTAATTAATTCATCTTGAAACATTCTCCTATTAATTAAATAAATTATTCAATTTATTTTAATTAATTCATTAAACCAAATTCACAATCAATTAAATGAATAAATCATATTTATTCGATTTAAACCCCTTTCCTCTTTTAAATAAATTAAATAAAAAAATTATTTAAATCATTAAATCCCCCCACCCCACTTGCATTCTCCTAAAAATGCAACTTGCACCTATTTGTTGAAATAAATCAATTTTATTTTAATAAAAATCCTATTTTCCCTCACCCACCAAACCCACTTGCAATCCTAATCCCCTTCTAGATTCTTCTAACTCCTTCCTAATTAGCCTAATCCATCCCCTAATTATTGTCACATTCCTAAGCAACTTGGAGTCACTTCTCAAAGACTCCAAAGTCTTTGAAAAGCATTAAATGCTTTATGTGTTCAACAATTTAACCTCTAAAGTCTTCCAAACCATTAATGGCTCTTACATGACCATTAATGGTTAAATCCACTTGCACCCATGGTTAGGGACTTTGACCCCTAACTCAACCCTCATGTAGCCCATGTGTCTCCTCAAGCATTTATTGCTTTGACCATGGTTATCCTCACTAACTCCTACACAAGAGTTTATCCATTGGATAAAAGCATTATTCTTTGAATAATGAATTTATTCACTCAACCCAAACTTAACCTTAACTCCCAAGTTAACTCTCAAGTCATGTCAAGCATTTAATGCATATTCCCTCTCCTCTCAACCCATCTCATGTTGACACTTGTCATCCTGGGATTGGGTTGAAAGCCCTCACATGGATTGAATGTCATTCAATCCTGACCCTTGTTGAGATTACTCAATCTCAACCATCCATTGCTCCATTTTTCCTATAAATAGAGCCCATTTCTTCATAAATCAAATCCTGAAAACTTGTAAGCATTTACATTATAGTGAATTTTAGAGAAAGAGCATTTAGCATAAATAACATATATTGTCATTTTGGACTAAAATAAATCTTAGTTCATTTCATAGCATATCTAATTAGTTTTGTTCACATTTGTATATCATTTTGAGAACAATCATTTGTCAATCTTGAACCTCCATAAGGCATCCATAGTGAAAAAATTGTTGAGAGCTACACTAATTTGGAACTTGGAGAGGAGAGGAACAAGGGAGAAGGAGTTACGAGCATGGTAGAAGGCATTTGGAGATGCCTTGTTGTGTTTGCTTTCATAGTTAAATACTTCATCATGTTTTTAGTGTCTCTCTTGATATGGCTATTTAGATTAGTCTTTGGTTGATTAACACTAACATTTATCTTTGTTTCTTGTGTTCTTATGTGTTATACAACCACAGGTTTTAGTCTAACATTGTCCATTTTGCAAAGCTTCAAAGTCTTTAGGAGGTCTTTAGTCATTCATCTTCAATGTCACCTTGTGATTAAGCTTTATCCTTGGTTGGGTAGAGGTTTCATTATCAAGTTTTGTTACCCAAACTCTATCAATTGCTATATCCTACACATTAATCAAAAGCTCTAAGTCATTACAGATACCTAGTTGGTCATGTGGTTAGTGAAAAAAAAAAAATTATGCTTCAGTGCCATTGTAATTGTCATACCCAAGTAGGTTTCATTACTTACAAGTCAAGGCAAGAAAATAAAAGAAAAAAAGTGTTATGTCAATCTCAAGGCAAAACAAAAAAAAATAATATTACTGAAATATCATGCATAGAAGTGCGACAACAAAAAAAACTTGACTATGGGAACATGCAAGTAACTCCATCAAGGCTATGGACACTTGTTGGCAATAGAGCAATGTTTGAGAGATTATAGTGCATAACCTCGTCGAAGCCCTAAAAGATTGCTAGCAGCGAGGCTCTATTCAGGATGCTTTTGAAGGAAGTATAACTCACATAGCTAGCCACATAGGATTCCAAGGGTCTTTTATGGCTATAAGAGTCAGAATAAACTCAATTGCACACACATGGGCAAAAGAAGATCAATGTTTCAAGAATTGATGGAGAAGTTTTCAGTGCCTCCATTCATAAATCTTAATTACATAGTCTGTTAGGTTGGATGGTCTAAGTCTTTTGAGAATGGACTGAACTCCTATCTCTGAAATGTTTCGCACCTTTAATCCAATTAGTGCATTTCAAAATGAAAGACATACACACTCATCCTTGTTTGAATAGGAACTGCATTCTTGTCATGCATCCTGCATTAGCATAACTTATATCAAAAAATCATTGTCTCCATATGCATTATCATGCTATCATCATAGGTCTGCACTTGGGGGCATAACTGAAAAAACCCTAAAAATAAAATAAAGTCCTAAAAAAACTCTAAAAATCAGATAAAGTCTTTAAAAAAACCCTAAAATCAGATAAAGTCCTTAAAAAACCCTAAAAATCAGATAAAGCCTTGAAAAAACCCTAAAAATCAGATAAAGTCATGAAAAAACCCTAAAAATCAAATAAAGTCCTGAAAAGGTTTTAAAAATCAGAAAAAAGTCCTGAAAAACATCAATAAAAAACAAACTAAAAATCAAAAAAAAAAATCACTTGAAAACTTGCAATAAATTGTCTCGCAAAAATCAAACACCCTAGTAGATATCCAGTAAACACTTCGCATGAAGTTAAACAAAGGATACAACTCTCTTGTCAAAACATTTGCAATCAAGTTGATCAACTGTCTAATCTATCGAATCGCTATCAAACTATCAACATGATCAACATCTTGTCTTAAATAGAATCAGTACACTCGAAACCAAACAGGTCAGTCTTAAACAGGGTCCAAAACTTCTGAAACTAGACATTATCAAAATCACATCAAACATATCAAATCGAAGGCACAGTCAGTCCAACTGCTAAGTTTTGTCAATTTTGCTTGACTTTTTATCAAATCGGTGAAGATCATTGCTTTTAGCTACTCAAGGATGTCCAAAAAGTGACTAGAGGAGCCATGATGGGCATGATCCTTTTCTTTGTTTCTTGTTTGTGGTTTGAACCAATGAAGTTTTAGGGAAATTGCTCTAGTGGGTGTCTGTGATAGGAGCATTCAACTTGTGAATGCCACACATACCTTGACCCCTAGCATAATTCCAAGAATGGAGGGTTCATTCCTTGTCTGCTACGTGTTTCTTTCTTTGCAATGAGATATCTATACATCTTGGTTCCTCATACCCTGGTGTAATAAGCTTCATTGTTACATAATAAGG
Organism: Cryptomeria japonica; assembly: GCF_030272615.1. NCBI lineage: Eukaryota > Viridiplantae > Streptophyta > Pinopsida > Cupressales > Cupressaceae > Cryptomeria > Cryptomeria japonica. The sequence goes on from NC_081414.1 coordinate 723,147,232, forward strand.
CTCAATGATGATAATGTATTGCACTACGAATAAAGCAATGAAGACTTTCTCATCAAAATTCTATCAAATCATTTCTATCATATCTATTTCTGGAATAAACAAAGGTTGATTCAATTGATTGATCATTTCATATCTTTTATATGTCTGACAACTAATAATTCTTCCAAATTCATGATTTTTCAACACCTATTTTGATACACAAAAATAAACATCATCACATGACATTTTCATATATATCATTTCATAATGTTAGTCCATTGCATCATAATAAGAATTTCATCAACCATTATACATCGCAAAATAAAGGCACATCACATCATTGCATGATACCACATTCACATTGCATTCATAATCACAATAGAATAAAACACAATAAAGAAACATTAGACCATGAAGTTCATCATTAAATAGCTCATCAAGAATCCATATCATATACCATATAGAAATGTGTCAAAATACATCGTATCTACAACATCAACATCAATATCAAATCTCTCAACCTATGTTGCCTTTATCAGTAGGTGCATCTCACCTAACTCTAGTATGTCCCAATGGTGCCCTAGGTGGACCCATCACTCCTCCACTACTAATCTATTGAGATGTATACTGACTTGATCTCCTCCCCATGAAAGTACTAAAACTAGGCTCCCTCTAACCCTCAGGAATAGCTCTCTCATAAGCCTACCTATAATAAATAGCCTCATGTATAGCAGCAAAATATCTATATGCTTGGCTACCTGCCTCTGTCACTAGCCCAAATAATTGATTGTATGCATCCATAGTGATCTAAGCTCTCCTAACTGCCTCATCCCTCTCCCTCTATAGTCAATCTCTCTCACCAGCTATCCAATCCCTCTTTGCAATCAACTCCTCCATTGCCTACCAATACTGATCTCTATCCTCCATCTGTCGTTGCCACAAAGTAGTGACCAGGTCCTCTAAATGCCTAACTCGATCTCTCAATCCCTCCTCATCTCCTCTCTCTATACCTCCAAACTCTATATCCTGGGGCATGTCAACATCATGTCCGCTATCCCCACCCTCATCCTCATTGCTTCTTGATGAGCCTGATCCCGACTCATCACCCTCATTAGAACTGCTCATAGATGCAGTCTCTCCGCTAATACCCACATCCTCCTCTCCACTATCCACCTGCTCTGCAACCGCTGCTATTAGATCTATATCACCTCCACCTCTACCACCTCCATCTCTATCACCTCCATCTCTACCTCCTCCATCTCTACCCCCACCTCGCCCTCTCCCCTTGGGACCTCTATCATGTCTAATTTGTTGAGCACCAATCAAAATTATCGGATATGTCAAAGGTATAGGCATGTGTTGTATCCACCATACACTATATTGTGTTGTAGACCCTGGATCCGCTACACCAACACGCCATCCCCACATAATAGGAGCAAGAGCATCAAACTCAGCAATAGCAACATGAGGTTGCACGCAAGCACCCCAACCACCAACCTCTCGAGTAGTACGAGCAAAATAAGCTATCACATTCAGAATACCCTATATCTCCCTGAACTGTCAGAGTACATGACTAGGAAGATGCATGTCAATAACCCTGTGACCACCCATGTCTCAACCAATAAGATATCTCTATTGTCGACAAAAAGGAAGATGTTGGGTATCATCAGTCCAACTGGGGCAAGTAAGATAAGGTCTCCATGAGAAATACTGTGAGATATCAATCTGATGACACCAATGCAAGACGTTACCTGATGCCCTATGTCTCACACCAATAATGTAACCGAAAGCATATGGTTGGTATGGCTCTAAATAAATATGTAATGCAGGACAAAAGATAGCTATGTGCTCCCAAGCCCATGTTAGGAGCAAAGTAATGCCATATCCAACTGATTTTTGTTGCAAGTAAACAATCCCATGTATCTGATGAGACAAAGTGACAAGAAGACAAGGAACCCAAGAAAACACGCATCTATCAATAATCATATCATGTATGACTCGTCCCCATCCAACAAGAAAACCATGAGTACATCTATCAGGGATCAGTAATCCAGCAACAGTGCAAGCAAGAACAATGGTGATATCATCATAATCAAAATCATCCCAATGAATCTCGTAATGACCATGAATATGTAGATCCTGCTCCTCACACTCGAACAATGTACACAAAGCAGAAACACCATTGTGATGATCAAAAGTAACTTGTGTACCAAATATCGGAATGTGTAAGATACGCCACATCCTCAAGTGTGATGGATGCCTCACCTGTCAGTAGATGAAAAGAACATGTCTCTAAATGTCATCGCTCAATCAAAGCAGTAATTATAGCCCTATTGGTCGTAACCTCAGGCAAATGTGCTATGTAATACAATCCAACTTGTTGTAACAAAGCGGTATCCTCTGGATCCAACTCATGACATTGATCAAGACCATCTGGCCTTGTTTGTCTAGCAAGTAGTAGTGGATAATGTGCTTTCATTTGGAAAACATAAAAATGAGTCAGTTAAATCATCAAATTATCAGGACACATAAGAAAAAATTGACTTTACTATCAAATGCGGCATACTTGTATCAACTGTGAAGTAAAATTATCAAATGCATAATGATTTTATCAAATGTGAATTAATATTAGCAAATGCAAAACACAATTATCAATTGTGAAGCAAAACTTGCAAATGTGAATCAAGAGAAGCAAGTGCGATGTAAAATATCAAATGCGGTACATTAGCATCAATTGTGCAATACTAGTGTCAATTACGGCAAAATCGACAGTCAAATGCAAAATTCACGAAAGACTACATATCATCAATCGATTGAAATTTTAGAAAAAATAGACATAAACAAGCAAAAAAAAAAATCATGACAACTCACCATGCCACCAGTGTCAGGAGGTCTCTGATAAGACCACACTCACTCGGATAAATGCAGCCTCACTTTGTGACCTGCCATTTCACTCCAAGGACACTGAAAGAACTAATATCTTTAAGGACTTCTTGCAAAACAAAATAGTGCAAATGAGCTCAAATCAATACCAATCTTCAATTTATAAGCTCAAAATTAAGGTTTTCCTCAACATAACGCCCGTGGACCCCTCCAACTTCAACGCAGTTGTAGACATAGAAAACGAGATCGAAACCATTTCAAACTTCATATTATCACTATCTAGCACATTTCCAAAAAAATGGTCTTCATTCCACAATTTTCAGACCACTTTTTTTGAGGGGGCATATTTATACCTGTAGCATCCTAAAATTGCGACACTTGCAATTTCGACTACATTTGGGTCTTCACGATGGCGACGCAACATGGAACTTGAATGGAGACCCCGAAACTTGCTCACGACACCAAAAACTGAATTTTTCCAACACCCTGGCCTGATCCCTCCTTGCACCCTGCTGTCCCGGGAGGTGGGACCAGAGCACCCTGGTCCTTCAGGACCAGGGCGCCCAACGCCCTGGTCCCTGGCCCTATTTTGGGCCCGGTCTCCTATGGGGCTTCGGGTCTTTTTGTTTGCAAATTGGAAAATAATATTTCTTGGTCGGCATAAGGTCGGAAAAATCAGTCTATCAACCCTAATTGGCAAGTATATAAACTACATTTCCCTCTCTCATTTGGGGAGATGAAAAAAAAAAGGCGGAAGCGATATTCAAACATTCAAGCATTCAAGCATTCCTTCAAGCAATTGATCATTCTAAGTCTCCATTCAAGGCTAAGTGTTGCATTCAAGACAGGGATTCAACCATTGAAGAGGAGATCACATACCACATACAACATACAACATACAACAACATCTACACCTTCGCATGTAGGAATACAAACATTCTTACAACAAGGTACTAGTACTTGTTTTACATTACAATCATTTACATTTACAGCATTTCTCATTTCTTGGTTAATTCCAAAACCGGGGTTTGACCTAAGGGCAAACCCCTAATCCCTAACCCCCCAATCGTCTTCGCTTTTCTGTGTGTAGGTTGCAGGTACGCGGCTATAATTGAAGATCTGGAATCCTTGTGCAGAGACGAACAGATCCCCCTTCGTTTCGCGGATTTTTCAGAGGACCGTGTGCACGCCGGGCGCCATCATCCTGTCAACTTTTGCTCAAATTTGTAGGACAGTGCCGTCTCGACATTTTACTGCTAATTCCAGGTCCGCAGCTTCATCCTATATCCCTATCTCATTTTATAAGCGAATCTTTCTCACTTTCTATGCATTCCTAGCTTAATCATTCTATCCACATTCTTTACAAAAGAGGGTAGCCTTGTTGTCTTAACCCTTGAAATGCATTTAGAATCCAATCTTGCATTGTGTGGGATTGGATCTTGTGGGTTTCAACCCCTCTTTTGAATGTAAATTCTCCCCTAAGTGAAAACCGTCAACCCTAGTAACCTCCCTTCTCTCTCCTTGGAGTTGGAAGAGGGGAGAGCAACTAGGGTTCGATTATTTTCCGCTTTACATTTTGGTGAACCTGACGTGAACATCCTTTCTGATTATTCATGGTTAGATCTGAAAATTGGATTCCTTGATTACATTTCCATGTTTGATCTTTTGCAAATTTTAGAGGTTAATTGCATAAAAACCCTAAATTTTCTTTTTGAAAATTGAACTTGTGAAATGTTTAATTGTTAATGCTTGTTTCAGATCTACTCTTCTATTACAAATTATCAATTCATATTGGTGCTTTAATTCTGAAAATTAAGTGGTTAAGTGTCAAAACCCTAATTTTTGAAACCCTCTTGATTCAACCTTTGTCCGACAATTTCATTGATCAAAACATCTCCAAATCAGCTGTAACTTTGGATTTCGCAACAAAATCATAATATCTTTCATCCTTGAAAATTTGGAAAAAAGTTGCGAGGACCGTGTGCACTCCGAGCGCCATCGACCCTGACTTTTTTTCTGAAATTTCGGGAGCTAGATCTTACTGTATTTTTCTGCTAAAATCCAGAATTTTGGCTGATTTTATCAATTCTAACACTTTCAAAATTGCAGTCAAAGTTGGTCTTGTGATTGCTTGGTTTAAGGCTTCTAATCGTTCAAAAATTGTTGAAATTGAAATTTTGTGTCAAAATTGTGTTCTTACTGTCTTAAATCTGAAAAGTGTGTTGGCATTCATTCAAAATTTCAGTGCTTTACTCAAGTTCTTGCAATTTGTGACTTTTGAAATTAAGTGCTTAATTATAACAACTTCGATTTCCACTTTCAAAATTGAATTTTGCGTAAAATTGAGTCAACTTTTAAAATTCAAAACTTGCATTGCTTTTGGTTGTAGCATCCTAAAATTGCGACACTTGCAATTTCGACTGCATTTCGGTCTTCATGATGGCGACGCAACACGCAACCTGAATGGAGACCCCGAAACCTGATTATGACACTGAAAACTGCATTTTCTTGCACCTTGGCCTGAACCTCCTTTGCACCCTGCTGTCCCGGGAGGTGGGACCAGAGCGCCCAGCGCCCTGGTCCTTCAGGACCAGGGCGCCCAGCGCCTTGGTCCCCCAGGACCATGGCGCGCAGCGCCCTGGTCCCTGGGTCCTATTTTGGGCCCGGTCTCTTTTGGACTTCGGGTCTTTATGTTTGCAAATTGGAAAATTATATTTCTTGGTCAGCCTAAGGTCGGGAAAATCAGTCTATCAGCCCTAAATGACAAGTATATAAACTACATTTTCCTCTCTCATTTGGAGAGATACATACATGACGGAAAAAGCGTGGAAACTATACTCAAGCATTCAAGCATTCAAGCATTCCTTCAAGCAATTGATCATTTCAAGTCTCCATTCAAGGCTAAGTGTTGCATTCAAGACAAGGATTCAACCATTGAAGAGGAGATCACTTACAACATACTACTACAACATACAACATACAACATCTATACCTTCGCACATAAGGATACAAACATCCTTACAACAAGGTATTAGTACTTGTTTTACATTACATTTACAGCATTGCTCATTTCTTGGTTAATTCCAAAACCGGGGTTTGACCTAAAGGCAAACCCCTAATCCCTAACCCCCCAATCGTCTTCGCTTTTCTGTGTGTAGGTTGCAGGTATGCGGCTGAAATTGAAGATCTGGAATCCTTGTGCAGAGACGAACAGATCCCCCTTCGTTTCGCAGATTTTTCGGAGGACCGTGGCGCTCGAGCGCCATCGTCCTGGCAACTTTCGCTCAAATTTGCAGGACAGTGCCGTATCGACATTTTACTGCTAATTCCAGGTCCGCAGCTTCATACTGTATTCCTATCTCAGTTTATAAGCGAATCTTTCTCACTTTCTATGCATTCCTAGCTTAATTCTTCTATGCACATTCTTTACAAAAGAGGGTAGCCTTGCTGTCATAACCCTTGAAACTCATTTAGCATCCAATCTTGCATTGTGTGGGATTGGATCTTATGGGTTTCAACCCCTCTTTTGAATGTAAAGTCTCTCCCCTAAGTGAAAACCATCAACCCTAGTGAATCTCCCTTCTCTCTCCTTGGAGTTGGAAGAGGGGAGAGCAACTAGGGTTCGATCGCGATTTTCCGCTTTACATTTTGGTGAACCCGACGTGAACATCCTTTCTGATTATTCATGGCTAGATCTGAAAATTGGATTCCTTGATTACATTTCCATGTTTGGTCTTTGGCAAAATTTTAGAGGTTAATTGCATAAAAACCCTAAATTTTCTTTTTAAATAATTAAGCTTGTGAAATGTCTAAATGTTAATGCTTGTTTCAGATCTGCCCTTCTATTACAAATTATCAATTCATATTTGTGCTTTAATTTTGAAAATTAAGTGGTTAAGTGTTAAAACCCTAATTTTTAAAACCCTCTTGATTCAACCTTTGTCCGACAATTTCACTGATCAAAACATCTCCAAATCAGCTGTAACTTTGGATTCCGCAATAAAATCACAATATCTTTCATCCCTGAAAATTTGGAAAAAAGTTGCGAGGACCGTGTGCACTTTGAGCGCCATCGTCCCCGACATTTTTTCTGAAATTTCGGGAGCTAGATCTTACTGTATTTTTCTGCTAAAATCCAGAATTTTGGCTGATTTTATCAATTTTAACACCTTCAAAATTACAGTCAAAGTTGGTCTAGGGATTGCTTGGATTAACGCTTCTAATCATTCAAAAATCATTGAAATTGAAATTTTGTGTCAAAATTGTGTTCTTACTATCCTAAATCTGAAAAGTGTGTTTGCATTCATTCGAAATTTCAGTGCTTTATTCAAATTCTTAAAATTTGTGACTTTTGAAATTAAGAGCTTAATTACAACAACTTTAATTTCCGCTTTCAAAATTGAATTTTGCGTGAAATTGAGTCAATTTTTAAATTTCAAAATTTGCATTGCTCTTGACATTCCCTCTAAAATCATAAAATTCAAAATTTCAGTTTCCCTCTCTTTTTCAAAATTCAAATTTTTGCATTTTTCGACAATCTTGGTAGGGTTCAATTTCGATATTGCAACTTTAATTTGGCCTATCTACAGATCGTAAAATCACTCAATTTTTTCAGGTTAGCTTTAAAATCATCATAACTTTCATCCCTGCAAATTTCAAAAAAAATTGCAAGGACCGTGTGCACCCCGAGCGCCACGGTCCTTGACGTTTTTTCCAAAATTTCGGGAGATTGTCGTGATTGCATTTAACAGCTTAAATCTAGGAGATTGGCTGATTTTACTGAAATTTGCTACCTCTAAAATTCAAAATCTTCTCTCCCTCTCTAGTGCATGAGTTTTACAACAATAAGCCCTACTTACACTATTCCCGTTAGACGAAGCCTTAGAATTAAGTCTTTCCAAGGTTTAATTACCGAGGAGATGGAACCTAATTTGAATAGCCTTTTTAACGAGGACATGGGTAATTCCTCTAATCCTCCTAATGATGAAGAAGCTCTCCATGAGGTTTCTGTAGAACAACTTGTGAAATTGGATAACCAATTTGACGATTTTCGACAATGGATGTCTCAAGAATACCCCAATAGTCAAGCTCTTTCATTAATTGAGGGTCTAAAATGTATGGTTCAAAGTGATAAGAATGGAATTGATATTTTGCGTGGTATTGCACACATTGTGGATTCGAATGTGATGCCTATGAAGAGTTGTGCTGAAACTTTAGGTTATACACAACCTCCCACTCAAGTCAATCATTCTGTTCTGTTGACAACTCCTATTGCTAGCATACCTACCTTTACATCAAACATAATGACTACTTCTATACAAGACATTCCGCCTATGATCACTAGTCATGGGGGCAATCCTTCCTCTTCAATTAACCCTCTTACTTCATTCAATCCGACTTCTTCATTCATTCCTTCAATGAGTGTCCCTATTACATCTCCACAAATGAACATGACGCAAGGGGGCAATTCATTCAACCATTCCATTCCTCCTTGTAGTGTTCCTCTTTTCCAATCCTCTCCTATGACTAACTATCATAGTGTCCTGCCACCTTACTCTCTACCTTCTTTCAATAACATAACACCTCCATATCAATCTAACACATCTAATATGAACTCTTCGACTGAAGCGACCATTAACAATCTTGCACAAATTGTCTCTTCTTTACAGCAACAAATTGCCTCTATGAATCAATCTAAGTTTAGTGTGCCCACATTTGATGTTGCGAGCACACTTTCTCTTGACATTGTCCGAGCTATCCCTCCTAAACATGTTGAAATCCCGCATTTGGACCTTTATAATGGTAAAGGAGATCCTCTAACACATGTTAATACTTTTCAAACAATATGTACTGATTTTGCTTATGACCAAAGGTTGCTTGCAAAACTGTTTACTAGAACATTAAGAGACAAAGCCCTACAATGGTATTGCTCGTTGCCTTCTTATTCTATTACTTCTTTCGAACAACTTGCAAATGCTTTTATTCAACAATTTCAAAACAATATAAGTCCTAAAGTTACCTTGATTGATTTAATGCATTGTAAACAAGGTGTTAAAGAAAAAGTGACTGATTTCATTGGTAGATATAAGCATTTTCATGCTCAAATTTCTTTTCCAGTGCCTGACAATGATATTCAAAGAATCTTTATTTCTAATTTACAAAAAGATATTCGAGACAAACTTCTATTTTCTGAGTTTACTTCTTTCCAACAGTTGTGTGCAACTCTTCACAATTATCAACTGACTGTGAGTCAAATGGAACAAGCAAATCCTATGGCTCTGAGTGATAAGGGTGATAGTAGTCAACAACCATTTGGGAAGTTTAAACCGAACAGAGATTCCATCAAATTCAATGACAACATCATCAACAACAATGTGAATGCAGCATCAGGTGTGCCTCCTATTTCTAAGTTTTTCAAGAAAGAAAGAAATTATACTCCTTTGAATGAATCATTGCATAGTATTATGAATAAGTTATTGGAACAAAATGTGCTTACTCTTCCTCCTGTAAGGCAAATTGATCCTGCAAAGATTAATTCACCCTATTTTGATAACAAATATTTTTGTCAATTTCATAGTCAACCTGGGCATGATACTGAAAAATGTTTTGCTTTAAAGGGTAAAATTCAAGATTTGATTGATAATAATACTATCTCTGTTTCTGGAGTGAATGATAAAGGCAATACATCTGTAGCTCCTCCTAACCAAAATCTTCAGATTTTTACCGATCCATTACCTTCTCATACCTCTAATGCGATTGAGACTAATGATTCCTCTTTTTCATCTGATGGTCTTGTGTCTATGACTCCGAATGTGATTAACTTTGTAGAGCAGCAAGAAAACCCTAAAGAACCTTCCATCACATTTGATTCTAGTGAAACTATCAGGGCACCTGATGGTCCTTTATATATAGTTGCAAAAGTCAAGAATACACCTTGCCGTGGAGTGCTTATTGATCCTTCATGCATGGTTAATGTTATTACCGAAGAATTTCTTTTTACTTTGCAATTGAATCAAGTGATCTATGACCAAACAGATGTGATTGTGAAATTATTTGATGCATTTTCTTCTCCTGCAATTGGTTCTATTACATTGCCTATTGAGGTCCATAACAAATCCCTTGATGTGAACTTTGCTATTATTCCTTCGTCTGAACAATTTCGTGTGAAGCTTGGCTATCCTTGGCTATCTTCCATGAAAGCTATTGCCTCTCCTATTCATAAGTGTTTGAAATTTCCCCATAATGGTGAAGTTGTTACTATCAATCATAGTCTCTTTAAACCAGCTGAAAGAACTTCTAGCGTTCCTATTGATTATTTTTGGCCTAAACAATTCCAATCTCTTCCTCCACGAAGTGATCATCTTTTCAAATATTATCAAAAGTGGAAAACAGATATGATCCTATCTCTAAGCGAACCTAGAACACCCAAACTTGATATTCCTATTGTTCTTGAGAAGGAAGTTCTTCCTTTGAAAGATAAAACTAATGTCTTTCCTCAAGAAGATTCCCAACCCATTCCTATGGATGTGACTATGTCTATGCCGAATAAACCTTCTAAAAGCAGACCTATACCTCCTCGTCATGATGGACTTGGTCTTCTTCCTAAACCAAACATTCCTCCTTTATATGAATCAATTCCTCCTCCTTCTTTTTATAGATAGAAGAGACCTTCCTCTTCTCCTATTATCCAGCCTAAGAGACCACAACCTAAACACCCAAGTGATAAGGATGAGAACATTCCTCCTCCTCAATCTTCTCCACTTCCTACTAAGACTAGATGAAATCATTCTGCACGTGAACGCCGACGAAAGCGTTGTCTTAGAGCTCAGGCATCTGCTTCTCAAACTCTACAATCCCCAAAAACACCTTCAACAAGCATTATTCCATTTTCTCCAAAATCTCCTAAACATAAGATGCATGATGGTCTTGATCCTGTGCGAGTTAAAGATCCTATTTTTATAAATCTTGATAATGATATAGATTAAAATGTTATTCATGATGAAAATGTTACTCCTCTTGCTTCTGATAGTGAATATGAACTTGTTGATGTTGATAACCATTTATCTAATGAATTTTCAAAAGCACTTATCCTAGCTCCTAGACAAGAACAACGTGGCTTGGAACATGAACATAGCCCTTGTTTGGATCTTGTGATAGCTCCATCTGTTGTGTTGGATGTTCCTCCTCTAGCGTGTTCCCTACCTTCCCGAAACATTGATCAGGAAGATCGGGGGGTAGATGACGTGCTAGACTAGTTTCATTAGAATAGCAGATTCTCTCCTCCTCTCTTTTGTTACTTCTTCTATGTGTTGTTCTCATTCTTCTATTTGTTGTCCTTAGTGTTGTCTACTTGAGGACGATGCAAAGCATTGAGATCTCTTTTGGTCTCTCTCATGTTGACTCAAAAGACACATGTGTTCCCTTCTTCTAGGTGACCTTCCTTGATTGGGGAATGAAGAACAATTATGCATACATACATATGATATACATGAATTATCATACAGCATACTGACCCCGAGGAAAGCGAAGTCACCTTGTGCTTTGTGTTTTGTAGCTATTATCCTTGGGTTTATCTCACACTTGGGGGCTAAATCTTCGTGATAACGTGCTCCTTTCCCTTCTTATTTCTTATGTGTATCACTACGTTAAAGCAATCACCCCCGTTGAGGCGTGTGTGATCGCTTCAACGTAGGGGGGCATACACCCCGTCTATCCCTTCAAGATACTTGAAAATTTCTTGGCGAACTTAGCTTTGCCTTGAAAATTTTCAGTATTTCTCTTGCATGACTCATAGTGAGGGAACCTTACTACTGACAGTCATGGTTCTCCCTCGTGATCTTCCCTTTTACTTTGTCGATCGAAGTCGTAAGATTCTTAGTCCACTGGGGGCTTGGTGTATCTTGCCTCCTTGACGTGGTGAAAGTTTTTCAATGTTGTTTCCTTGTACTTTACCAGAAGTATGAGCGTACGCCTATACTCCCGCTAAAGTGGGGGCTAAATGTAGCATCCTAAAATTGTGACACTTGCAATTTCAACTGCATTTGGGTCTTCACGATGGCGACGCAACACGGAACCTGAATGGAGACGCCGAAACTTGCTCACGACACCAAAAACTGCATTTTTCCAGCACCCTGGCCTGATCCCTCCTTGCACCCTGCTGTCTCGGGAGGTGGGACCAAAGCGCCCAGTGCCCTGGTCCTTCAGGACCAGGGCGCCTAGCTCCCTGGTCCCCCAGGACCATGGCGCCCAGCGCCCTGGTCCCTGGCCCTATTTTGGGCCCGATCTCCTATGGGGCTTCGGGTCTTTTTGTTTACAAATTGGAAAATAATATTTCTTGGTCGGCCTAAGGTTGGAAAAATTAGTCTATCAACCCTAATTGGCAAGTATATAAACTACATTTCCCTCTCTCATTTGGGGAGATGAAAAAAAAAAGGCGGAAGCGATATTCAAACATTCAAGCATTCAAGCATTCCTTCAAGCAATTGATCATTCTAAGTCTCCATTCAAGGCTAAGTGTTGCATTCAAGACAAGGATTCAACCATTGAAGAGGAGATCACATACCACATACAACATACAACATACAACAACATCTACACCTTCGCATGTAGGAATACAAACATTCTTACAACAAGGTACTAGTACTTGTTTTACATTACAATCATTTACATTTACAGCATTTCTCATTTCTTGGTTAATTCCAAAACCGGGGTTTGACCTAAGGGCAAACCCCTAATCCCTAACCCCCCAATCGTCTTCGCTTTTTTGTGTGTAGGTTGCAGGTACGTGGCTGTAATTGAAGATCTGGAATCCTTGTGCAGAGACGAACAGATCCCCCTTCGTTTCGCGGATTTTTCAGAGGACCGTGTGCACGCCGGGCGCCATCGTCCTGTCAACTTTCGCTCAAATTTGCAGGACAGCGCCGTCTCGACATTTTACTACTAATTCCAGGTCTGCAGCTTCATCCTATATCCCTATCTCAGTTTATAAGCGAATCTTTCTCACTTTCTAAGAATTCCTAGCTTAATCATTCTATCCACATTCTTTACAAAAGAGGGTAGCCTTGTTGTCTTAACCCTTGAAACACATTTAAAATCCAATCTTGCATTGTGTGGGATTGGATCTTGTGGGTTTCAACCCCTCTTTTGAATGTAAAGTCTCCCCTAAGTGAAAACCGTCAACCCTAGTAACCTCCCTTCTCTCTCCTTGGAGTTGGAAGAGGGGAGAGCAACTAGGGTTCGATTATTTTCTGCTTTACAATACCCTAAGTGTCATTGAGGCATACTGGGGCAGTTTTCTTTTCATTTTCTTTGAAATGACCTTGTTCTGACATTGTGTCAAAGAGGGGCAAATGTAGACACCTAACAATGTCTCGTTAATTCTACACTAATTATTCGTCTATTTAATTAAATAATTCTTTAATTATTTGATTAAACTAACTATTTCTTCTAATCATCGCCCTTCAACACTTCTAATTATTCTATTTCTATTCTCAAATTATTTTAATCAGTTAACCATATCTCAATTATTAATTAAATATCACGTATTTAATTAATTACAACCTTTTCCTTTGTTAAATAATCTTTATTATTTAATTAATTCTATTTCCTAAGTTTAAATAATTTCATTTAAATTATTTTAATTAATTAATTAAATTCCACCAAATCCCCAAATTATAATTCCATCTAATTTCATTTCATATTTCCCCAAATTCGAATTTCTTATCATTTCATCTAATTTCATATTTTCAAATTCACATTTCACCAAATCTAAATTTCAATTAATTTCATGTGCATTTCAGCATTCGAATAACCAAATTCAAATCCAAATTGAAAATGAAAATCAAATTCAACTTCAATTCCTACGACACATGTTGAATCAGAACTGATTGATCAAATCAGTTGTCTAATCAGTTATCTCAGCTAATTCATCAATCATCCTTTTTAACTCAAAATCAGCTTTTTATGACTAATCCATCAATTTAGTCATCTCCCTAGTCTATCCAGTTCACTGATCAATAAAATGAGTTTACTAGACAATCTATTGAGTTCACTCTTCAATCAATCATGTTAATAGATCAATCTATTGAGTTAACAAATCAATCATGACTAGTTCATTGATCAATCAGTTAGTTATCTATCAATCAACACTTGAGAACTATTTCCGACCCCCTTTGTGTTGAAAATCTATAAATTCAACATCATTTTCTCAATTCAAGCTAAAATCACAAAATTAGAGTCTTCAAAGTATTTGTATGTAGGAAATTGGTGCGATACCTGAGAGCCACCAACCACTCAAATTGGAGAAGCACAATGGAAGAAAAGATGCAGAATGAGGGAGTTTCATTTATTTCAATTCATTTCTTATTTTGTATTGATTTTCATTGATTATGTTTGTTTGTTTGTTAATTAGTTGAGAATTGGTGATTCATTCTTATTTGCTAATTAGCTTAATAACCATGACATTCAGGCGTCGAAACATGTTACTACTTACTAAGTTGCCATTAGTTTTATGTCCAAAGTCATTCTATATACTCTAGTCGGTTACTACTACCAAAATATTCAGTCGATAAGCATAGAGCAGTCGGTTATAGAAGAAAGTAGTCACAGAGTCTAGTATACACCAAGCTGTCTATCGAGTAACACTCTATGTCTACGGAGCAGCAAAAATGATATACCGAGTGAACACACACCGAGTGAAACTTGTTACTAGATTCACTGAACCTAGACACACATGGGAAATGTGTTACAAGATCAAGGAACAAAGAACCGTTATCACATTGGAAATTGCACTTAAAGATTTTGTATGATCTTGAGGTCATCTATCCAATGAAATATTTTGTATGGTTATTCATTCGATAAATCATGTTTGTAAGATCGAAGCAATGAACAGATCACCGACATAAGAGATCTATTTATACAACATGGATTAAGGATAAAAATATGAGATACAGAGGCATATGAAGCAAGACATGTGTGATAGATAAGGAAGCACTAAGTATTGTGACTATCAGAGACACAAAGGTCATCAAGAAGGATTTCAAAGAACAGTCAAGGAACAGAGTAAACAGAAGGGTTTACTGAGTTAATCTATGGATTACCAAGGTATGCTATAAGCAAGGTAATCTCATTTTGAGCACATAGAATCTGCTATAACATTTCAGATGTGAAGTTGCAAATATTTGTAAAGATTTTATTGTAATATTTTGAGTTGTAAGAGAAACCTTTAACAAGGTAAAAGACTCTAACAAAGTCTATAAATTGTAAAGCCTTTAATCAGGTGCAACATTTAGAATAAGTGTTGTAAAATCCTTTAGCAAGGTAGATCTAATGATCTTGATACTCCTAACAGGGTAAGCTATCAGAAATAGCTAAACATGTAGCTCTAACCAAGCAACCTTTATTATTGCAGTAGTGAAGTTGTGGGTGCCATCCCCACCACAGTTTTTCTCTCTAACCAAGAGTTTATGCGTAACCAAAATATATGTGTTATGGAGTGAATCATGTATGATTGTTATTTATTTGTTTTAGCTTTATGTTATGTTACAGCAATTTTTGGTTTATGCATAACAGTAAAGTTAGTGTTGAAGAAAGGATTTGAAGTACTGTTTCACCCCTCCCCTCTCAGTACATTAGCTTTCCATATTGGGCCTAACAATTGGTATCAGAGATTCAATCTTGGAAAAGGGATTAACAGCCTAAAGAAAAATATCTTATCAATGGAAGGGTATAAACAATCTCGGAGAATTATGTATCTACAAGAAGAGTTGGATCATGCTAAGCAAGTGATTGCAGACATGCAAAGACAAATGCAAAAATCATTGAAAGTCAGAAGAAGATTATCTGATGATTTACAGGACTCTCAAGAGTTAGTGGAACAAACTAAAACATCATCTGAGAATAGTATATTTGAAGAGACTGAAGAAATTATTGAAAAACTGAAGGAAAAGAACAAAGCACTGACTAATCAGCTAAAAGCAATGAAAAGAAAACATGAACATTTCAGCACACAGATGACTGAAAATCTTGATGCATTGAGGACAGCTGAGGATAAAGTAAGAGATCTAGAAAGAGGAAAACAACAGCTTGAAGCATTAGTATCTGAAAAGAATGATGAAATCACGAGGTTGACTGGGATTCAACAAAATCTGTCAGATCAATTGGGTTATGCACATCATGAAGCAAATCTAAAAGATGATGAGAATCAAGCATTGAAACTTGAAGTATCAAGGTTGACCGATGAACTTGAAACAGAGAAGAAATCCAAAGAAACACTGAAAAAGAGTTATGAAGCATCAAAGATGTTGGATGAGCAACTTAATACAAAAAGACCCAACAAAGTTGCAGGACTCGGTTACAAAGGAAAAGGCTCTACCGAGAAGGGAATCCACACTACCGAGAGAGGAGAATCATCAAAGCAAGTTGGAAACAAGAAGAACATCAAAGGAAAGAAGCCTATTTGCAACTACTATGGAAAACAAATACATACTGCTAATATGTGCCAAATCAGAAAAGGTAAGCAACCGAATGTCACTAGGTCTAATGGTTATTGTCACAATTGCAATAAATATGGTCACACATCTAACCAATGTAGGACAAAGTCTACTAGCAATTATCAGAAGGAAAAATTCAAAGGATTTTGTAAAAACTGCAATAGATATGGACATAGTACCGAGAAGTGTTGGTTTAAGAAAAAGAACTATATGTGGTCTGCACACTGAGCAAATACTAGAGGCTACCGAACTCACACAGATCCTAACCAACAGTATTTTGTAGTACTATGGGATTACAATACAAGGATATGGTGTGAATGTTGTGGAAGATATGGACATATAAGTGCCAACTATTTTATAAGGTTTGGAATGAACAACCAAAGATCATGGAGAAATCCTGGTATGGCATGTTTTCATTGTCACAAAGTTGGACACTTGGCTAGAGATTGCAGAGATCAACCTCGAGGAGACACTGAGTGAATAAAAGGCAAATTATAGATGATTTGGAAAAAGAAGTAAATTGTGTCAAATGAAGAAAGCATCTTATCTACCGAGTTAGGTGCACCTATTCCAAATTAATTAGTAAAGGTATGAAGGGACTGCATTCTCTCAAAGGTTAAATCTTAACAGTTCCTATTTTATCAAGTACTTAATTCAAAATCTACATAACTAAAGATGCATTAGGAAATTTGAAATTTTATCAAGTCTTTTGGAAGCCTGTCTAGTCGGTAAATAAAGGAAGTGGTACCGAGTGCATTTAATGTTTTTTGACCTAACTGCATGGAGCCTAATAAGGTATATTGTGTACTTAAAGCTTTTGCGCGGTCATTTTACACTTACCAAGTTTTCAAGAAAGCATAGCAAAGCGATTCAAAGGCAATCGAACCTCCTCCGAAGTGAAATTAAAGGTATTTACATCAATCACAACACATTGTCAAGCTAGTTTACCGATCATATCAGTTGTGAATATCAGTTTTATATTTGCTAAGTGAAAGCGTCTACCATTTAAAAGTGTTCAAACCCTAAGAATATTTTGTTAGTATTTATCTGAAATCTGCAATAGCACCTAAGATCCAGAAGCCTGTTGTTGTTGAGAACATTGAAAAGCCCTCACTGAAATACTCTCTAACTTCCAAAGTAGCATCTGAACCGGATGATAAAACTACATTTTCACTCATTCCGGATAGGGATTTACTAGTTGAGGATGTCAGATTCTTCACTAAGTGTCATGTTGAGGAACTAGGTCATGTTGAAATCAAGGACACATATAATGAATTGTGTACCGATGGGAAATTGGATAGCAAGTATGAACACATTAAAGTCAAGGGATTGACCGAAGCCCTAACCTACCCATGAATCTTCAAACCCCAGTGGGTTAAATTTGTTTTGAGTAGAGTTCATGATGATTTCATGTGGTTAGAGGAGCAACCATTCAAGATCACCAAGGAAATTATTCATTTGATCACCGGTTACCTTATTTTTTATCATGCCTGAGCTCAGAAAATGATATCACAAAAGGAATTGATCACTTTAACTGGAGTTGAATCTGATTGCAGAGGACTGAAATTGAACAATGTGACAGATGCAGAGCTGAAGTTTTCCATTAGAGTAATAGGTTATTGTTTCTTTCAATCGGCAAGGGAAAATAGTGTACCATGTGCAACAGTCAATTTAGCATATAATATTGTGAAGAAAGGAATGAAAATTGATCTATGTGAAGTATTTTTGAAAAACCTATTTGAGAATCTAAACACCATAAGGAAGCCGAAGAAGAACAACTCGGCTAACACACTAAAGTTTGGATCACTTTTGGTATGCATTTTTTTCTATTTTGAGAAATTCTTTCCATCAGTCGGTAATGTAGTTTGGAAGCTACACCGACCAATCACCCATCAAATCAATGACTTCATCAAAAAGCTAGGTGATAACTTCAATGATATTATGGATGATTACTTTAGCAAGTTTCAAGAAAAGATGCATAACAGGTATAGAATTCCACCCAAGTTAGTAGAGAAATACAAGGATGATATATGCTTTGAAGTAGACACTAACTACTGCTATGTCAATGTTGTGGAATCGAGAACTCAATCTTTTCCACCTATGGGTTATGAGATTGATTTTGACATCACACAACAGCAGATAGATGCTTTTCTTACATTACCAAGGCATGCTACCGAGCTGAGATATGATACATATGAAGAAGTTAAAGAGAAAGTTAAGATGAGCATTGTAGTACCAAAGGCTACAAGGAAAGCAACAAAAATGATCAAGGCATTAATGGAGAAATTTGGAGAAGGTTCTTCCTCCACACCTATCAAGGGCACTCTAGTCATCACCGAGGAGGAATCTGAAGCCTAGGAGGCAGCTATTACATTGAGCACCGAGTTGCCTAAAGGGAAAGTTTTGAAAAGGAAGAAACAGGATACATCAAAGGTATCACCGACTCCTTTAGTAAAGCGCCCAAACACAAAATCATCTGCAGCATCACCGAGTAAGAAACCAAAGAATGTTGCCACACCAAAGGTAATAGAAACTTATAAGAAATCTACTCGGAGACTCATTTTGACTAAAGAGTCTAGTGACACTGAATCTGAAGACAAAAGTAAATTTCAGATTGTCAAGAGTAAAAAGGAAGATGTACATAGTGTTGATAATTTTTGTGCTAATCTGAAGCAATATGGTGGATTTGGATCATTTAGATATGTTAAGTATGAATCTAGAAATGATGCAAAAAAGAGACAAATTGAAGAAGTTGTAATCTGCACTCTTCTAAAATTCCGATTGGTCCCATTGGAAGTAACTAATTCTCTTCCAAAAGAATTGTATTTGCATATTGATAACAGGTGGACATATGTCATGGACTCAGAAAAGCAGATGAGAGAAAGAAGTTTGGTACATCTCTTTCCAAACATGTCGGTAGATGAGATCAATGAACATCTGAAAAACTACCACACAAACTTCCTAGTCAAGCAAAGAGCCTTGAAATTGATGAATGGCCTTTATTTGGATGTAGAGAATGAGACCAAAGAAAAGTGGCAGGAAACCTTTTGAATCAAGAATGTTGGTGAGCAAGCTGAAGTTGAAATAGTTGATGTCATCGAGCAAGATCCTGATATCACCGAGCAAGACCCTACTAACACTATACAAATTGATGAGGATATCATGGACACTGAGGCACAAGAACAGGAAATGATAGAAGGGAATGCATATGCCAAACTGGTATCCAGTGAGTCAGGTTTGGAACAAGTTCAGCCCTATCCTCTAGTCACTCAACCTATTTCAACCAAGGCCCCTCGAGATACTGAACAAGGAACAGAGGGTCACAAGTCTACAGAAGGAGAAGTGACTTCTCAGGCCACCGGAGAATAGACTTCTCAAGCTCCTTCTAGCACTGAAAATGTTACAACTAAGACCCCGAGCAAGGATTCACCGAAGGCTACATCAGAGGTTCAATAAATTGACAAAAGTGTTGCCTCTAACAAGCAACCTACCGAGAGTCAACAAACCTCCCAAGCCATTGTATTAGTTCAACCAGTGAAAGTTAAAGAAAAGAAAATGAAAAAGCATAGTTTCAAATTAGATTTGTCAAAACCAATAGTGTTGCCAAATGTAGACATATCCAAATTAAAAGGGCAAGCACTCATTGAATTCGGTGAACTATGCAAAGCCAAAGCAAAACAAGAAAAAAAAATGGCTATTCAAAAGAAAAACAAAGTACTTCAGAAGGTGAAAGCATTATTAACAGATATGCTACCTGAAGCTACAGTGACAAAAGATGCAGCCATCCATATTCAACTGGATGAACTCCTAACTAAAATAGAGATATCTGGAGTAGACGCATCTGAATATTTGAGCAAGTTAAAGGACAAAGAGCTCACTGCTAAAATGATTGAAGAGATACAAAAAGCCATTGCTATTGGCAAAGTAAAACTTGTCAAATTTATTGCTAAGTTGTTCCCTCAACTCAAGCACATTCTTTATTTATTTTAGAAACTTTGTACATTCTCTTTGTGCATTAAAGATATCAAAAATAAAACAGAAGTGATTGAGAAAGAGATCACCGATCTCTCAAATAAGTTGACCACTGAGCCAAATTCTATTTAGCATTTCTATACAAAGTTACAAAAGCTCATGGCTCAACAATTGGAACTTAGGAATGAAGAGCACCAAATAAGGATGGACATTATGACTCTTCAAACCTTATTCATTCCACACTTGTCCTCCGTCCAAGAGCAAATCAACAAGGCTACCTCCCTATCCACTTAGATAGAGGGAAGCACCTTAGATGGACTAATTTCACTGTTAGCTGACATTACAACTCAGAATTGACTCATGGATAGTGTCAAAGGATGCCCTCTTTGGTGCTCTTACCAATGCAAGGACAAAGTAAAAATCCATTTTTGACCAATTGCCTCCACCGAATGGTAACTAAGTTTTGAGGTTTGTCAAAAAGGGGGAGTATAGTATCAAAGTATCAAAGGGGGAGTGTAGTATACAGGGGGAGTATACCGAGCAGTGAACCGAGAAATGGAACCGAGTAGTGAATTGAGCAGTGACAACCGAGCAATTAATACAGAATATTGATCACAGTGCATGCATAATCAGAGTTTTGTACAGTATATTGATAAGGGGAGTATATCTGAATATACTATTTTATTGACAAATGTATATACTATCTGTTTAGTCAAATTTTGTAAAGTATATAATTTTTTGAGTTATGACTTTGAAAGAAGTTTTGTCAAACATCTTAACTAATGTCAAAAGGGGAGATTGTTACTACTTACTAAGTTGCCATTAGTTTTATGTCCAAAGTCATTCTATATACTCTAGTCGGTTACTACTACCAAAATATTCAGTCGATAAGCATAGAGTAGTCGGTTATAGAAGAAAGTAGTCACAGAGTCTAGTATACACCAAGCTGTCTATCGAGTAACACTCTATGTCTACCGAGAAGCAAAAATGATATATCGAGTGAACACACACCGAGTGAAACTTGTTACTAGATTCATTGAACTTAGACACACATGGGAAATGTGTTACAAGATCGAGGAACAAAGAACCGTTATCACATTGGAAATTGCACTTAAAGATTTTGTATGATCTTGAGGTCATCTATCCAATGAAATATTTTGTATGGTTATTCATTCGATAAATCATGTTTGTAAGATCGAAGCAATGAACAGATCACTGACATAAGAGATCTATTTATACATCATGGATTAAGGATAAAAATATGAGATACAGAGGCATATGAAGCAAGACATGTGTGATAGATAAGGAAGCACTGAGTATTGTGACTATCAGAGACACAGAGGTCACCGAGAAGGATTTCAGAGAACAATCAAGGAACAGAGTAAACAGAAGGGTTTATCGAGTTAATCTATGGATTACCGAGGTATGCTATAAGCAAGGTAATCTCATTTTGAGCACATAGAATCTGCTATAACATTTTAGATGTGAAGTTGCAGATATTTGTAAAGATTTTATTGTAATATTTTGAGTTGTAAGAGAAACCTTTAACAGGGTAAAAGACTCTAACAAAGTCTATAAATTGTAAAGCCTTTAACCAGGTGCAGCATTTAGAATAAGTGTTGTAAAATCCTTTAGCAAGGTAGATCTAATGATCTTGATACTCCTAATAGGGTAAGCTATCAGAAATAGCTAAACATGTAGCTCTAACCGAGCAACCTTTATTATTGCAGTAGTGAAGTTGTGGGTGCCATCCCCACCTCATTTTTTCTCTCTAACCAAGAGTTTCTGCGTAACCAAAATATATGTGTTATGGAGTGAATCATGTATGATTGTTATTTATTTGTTTTAGCTTTATGTTATGTTACCGCAGTTTTTGGTTTATGCATAACAGTAAAGTTAGTGTTGAAGAAAGGATTTGAAGTACTGATTCACCCCTCGCCTCTCAGTACATTAGCTTTCCATATTGGGCCTAACAAAATATTCTCCTTCTCCCACAATCATTACTGCTAAATGAGGTGACCACCCTATGTTTGAATGTGGTAACTTACATAGAGAGCATAAATCATTGTCATGTCTCATCTTGAAGGCCTACCAAATCAACCCATACATTCACCCTTCACCATCTCCTTAGTCCTCTGGCCTCCATGTATACTTGTTCACCATCTCACCTCTTGATCATTTAAAACACACGCCCAATTGGAGAGGAAATCTGTCTCCCCATTACCTTCTCTTTGAATATGTGAGACTTTGAAGTCTTGAAAGATACTAAGATTTTGTACAATGATATTGATGATTTTTTTTAGCTTCTAACTATGTGCTTCCCCTTTTAACCTCAATCACAATTTTTGAGTCTCCTTCTAGATGGAGTTTAGAAACTGATAATTTGCTCACCAAAGAAAATGCAAGGAGCACCACTTGAGCCTCTGCTTCACTATTTGTTTTGTCATTAAGTTTTGTGCTCCCATTGCCAAAAATTCTCCATTGTCATTCCTCATAATACAACCTACATCCAAGGGTCCTAGATTTCCTTTAGAGGCTCCATCGAAATTGATCTTAATCCATCCTACTTTTGGCTTCATTAAAGTCATGCTTTCCTTGGAACATTGAGGAAGATCAACCCTAAGATGTCCATTAATAGGCCTTTTTATATATATTTTTAAAATTATAATTATATAATTCTTTAATTAGATTAAAATTAGAGATAATTAATTAGAATATTTTTAATTAATTTAAGCAAGATTTATTTTTTCAAACTAGAATTAAAATTATATAAATTATTAGTACTTGTCATAGGCAATACTATTGCATTCACTTGAGTCTAATTAATTGATTTTTTGCACCAATCAAAAGTGATTATTTTTGTTTTAAAAAATACTTGATTTTATAAAGTTGAGATTTATATTTTTAAACTATATATTATTTATTTATAATATGATTAGATGAAGAAATTTGGTGATATAGGAGAAAATTTATAGGAATGATAGATTTTATAGGCTTTTTTAAAGATTTCTTCATATTTATAAAAATGAGTCTATTTTAAATAACTTTTTTCATTTTTTATTGATAGTCTTGTAAATAAAGTGACTTTTCTATATAAATATATATAAATTTTAATAATTTTTATTTTTGTATTTTTTAAAAAAATGATTAACTATTGTATAGGGACTTGATTCACGCTATTTAAATTAAATAGAATAGAAATGTAAATAAATAATTAAATTGTTTCATTGCAAACATTTTTATTAAAAAAATAAACCCAAATATGTATCTTTTATAGTTATAATTTTGTATAATTTTTTTAAATCATTCTATTTTTAATTAATACTTTTTTAAAATCATAACTTTATTTTTAATCATCTTAATATATACAATATAATTTTATAACATTTAATCATAAATTTAAATATTTTTTATTTAGTTATTAGAAAAATACCTATTTTCATTTTATTGTTTATATTATTTAATTATTAATAGTTATTTTATTAAGATCAATTATAATTAATATTACCTAAATATAATTAAAATAATATATAAACTTAAAACTATTAGCAATTTACCTTTCGAATTCATGGATCCAGAAGTTTTGAAATCGATAGGAGATAATTTTGGGATGTTTTTGACATCTAAATCTGATTTTGTGGAAGGGAAGGTTCTAGTAAAAATTTGTGTGTTGGTTAACCCTACTTCTGTGTGCCCGAATTCATGTAATATTAAGTCAAATGAGGGTATTTGGAAACAATCTATTGACAAGTTGGATAATGACCTTCTTCAAAATCCGATTGTTGTGGATGCCCCTTTGTTTTTGGAGTTTCGTAGTAATTCCAAAACTGTTACACATGATAAGGGTGGTATTTATGTTCCTTTGAATCTTGTTCCTGCTAAAACTCCTTCTCTCCATGTCTCTTTTGACTCTGATTACCAGCCAAGGGAGGGTCCTAAAGGGAACAATGTACGTCAGTTTATCCATAATGCTTCCTCTAATAAGGTGGAGGTTGTTTTGAATAATTTAAATCAGGCAGGTCAAGAGGGGGTTAATATTTCTAAGCATGTTACTCAGGGTCAAGGTGTTAATTCTTGGCATTTTGGTCATAAAAGACCTTCCTCCCCCCAAGTTCCCATTACTTTTAATTTTATTCAGGGGGCTGGGCTAGATGGTAAAATGGGTGATAAGGCTTTTGTTTCTTTAGAAGGGTTGGGTGTTCAGGTGAACATTAGAGAGCATAATATGGTTGAAGGGGATAATTTTCCTGTTAGACATATTTCTTTAAGTCAAGATGATGCTCTCTTAATTCAGAAGGTAAAAGAATTAGCATATAGTAAGCCTAATCTGGGTTATGGCAAGTCTCAAGAGCTTCTAGTTATTTCTCTAGATGAACATATTGTTCAGCAAGTTGAGAATCTGCTCAATAGTAATAAGGATCAGTTAGATGAGGAGGTTTCAGATAGGGTTGTGTGTTCTATCGAGAATGATTTGAATTCAATTCATAAGAGTTTGCCTATTTCCCCTTCTTTTAACCCTTTCGAGGTTCTCAATAATGATGTTTCTCAGGATGTTCTAAATAAGGTGAAACCTCATGGAATGGTGTATTCTCCTCTATTAACTTCAGGAAAAATGTCATCCCCTCCTATAAGTCCCCCTATTGCTCAAGAAGAGATGAAATTCCCTATCCCTTTTGTGTCTCCAAGTAGGGGTAGACCTCCAAAAAACTGTAAAACTCAATTAGAAATTAATGCAGGTATTCAGCAAGTGTTGTCTGCTTCTCTTGGGGTTAAAAAGGGTTCAACCTTGTCTTTGGATTTGGGGAAAAACATTGGGCATCTCTCAAGTTCTATTAAGAAGAAAAAGAAATGCTTAAAGAGTCCTCCGATTACTAGATTTGTGGCTGTTAAGAGGAGTTTACATAAAAGTTTTGGGGAGAATACTTCTTCCCCTAAGGATGGAAAGAGGGGAGTGTCAACCTCCCCTTGAGGGCAATGAAGATTGTTTCCCCCTAACAAGAGACGCTTGATCAGGTCTCAATTGGACTTGGTTAAGTGGAATATAGGTATGCTTCAAGAGACTAAGCTCTCTTTGGAGAATTCTGATTTTGTTTTTTCCTCTTGGAAGAGGTGGAAAAAATCTTCCTGCCCAGCCTCTGGGGTGTCAGGGGGTTTGGCCTTTCTACGAAATGATTTTGTGGTTGATGTAGGATTGGTTGCTTCTACTCCTAATTGGATGCTATCATTAGTGTCTAATAAAACTTCTTTGTTCAAATTTTGGCTTTTCAATATTTATGCCCCCTTGGGTGTTTTGGCTAAATGCAATCTATGGCAAGAACTTATAAGGGTGTCATCCCCCCTAAGGGATCATTCTTTTATTATTTTGGGGGGGGATTTTAATGTAATTTTGGATTCGGGTGAAAAGACAAGGGGTATTTTCCCTAATAAGAAATCTATGGATGACTTTAATGCTTTTATCTTTGATATGACTCTTTTTTACTGTAAGCCAAATAATGGTCTTTTTACTTGGACAAATATGAGGAAGGATTTCTCTCAAATTGCAGAGAGATTGGATAGGTTTTCACTTTCTAACAATTCGTTTGACTCAAATATTGAGTTTTTTTCTTCTATCCTTCCAATCTCGGGGTCGGATCACTTTCTTGTCTCCCTCTCTATTATTGAAGATAGATCTACTCATAAGTTGTCTTTTAAGTTTGAACCCATGTGGTTTAAGGACCCTTCATTCCTACCCCTTCTTCGGAAATGGTGGGGTGAGGCTCCATTCGTAAGAGGTTCTAGAATGTTTCAAATTGTTAAGAAGCTCATATTTTTAAAGAAAAAAATTAGGGAGTGGAATTCTCTGCATTTTAAGAATACATTTGAGGAAAAGAAAAGGATTTTGGATATGATTGAAGCCTTGAACAGTCATGTGATCCAACATGGAATGGGTCCTAGGGTGTTTGATGAAATTAAGTCTCTTAGGAGTGAGTTAGAAGAAATTTTGGCGAGGGAGGAGGTATACTGGAGACAAAAATATAGGGAGTTATGGTTATCTGATGGGGATAAAAATACAAAAAAATTCCATTCTTCCACTAAATTGAAAAGGGCTAGGAGTAGGATTACTTATATTCAGGACTGTCATGGGAATATTCTTTCTGATTTGGATGATATTGCTAGTGAAGCAGTTAAGTTCTTTAAGAACTTACTTTCATCAAAAAATAATGATGTTACTAATAATATTACATTTCATATTCCCTATTTAATCTCTTTAGATGACAACAAAATGTTAATGTCTCCTTTTTCATTAGAGGAGGTTTAGGGGGTTGTTTTTGCTATGAATCTGGACAAGGCACCTGGGCCTGATGGATTCACTCCATTATTCTTCCAGAAATGTTGGGAATTTGTGGAACAGGATGTTCTTTTGGTCCTTGAGGAAGCAAGACGAAATAGATCAGTTCTTAAGAAAATGAATACTACCTTCATAGTCATTATACCTAAGAAGGAGGACCCTAAATCTTTTGCAGATTTTCATCCTATAGCTTTATGTAATACCCTCTATAAGATCTTTGTGAAAGTGATTTCTATGAGTTTGGCTAAACTTTTACTGAAAATTATTTCTTTAGAGCAAGGAGGTTTTGTCCCAAAGAGGGAAACAACGAAGGGGGCAATAGTTGCACACAAGGTTCTTCATTCAATATCAGTTCAAAAATGTCCTGCCATGATTCTAAAGTTAGATATGATGAAGGCATATGACAAGGGCGAATGGAATGCATTAAAAGTTGTGTTGTCTAGGTTGGGTTTCTTGATAGCTTGGATAAAATGGATCATGTCATTCTTGTTAATGGGTCTCCTTGTGGTTTTTTTCATTCTTCTAGGGGTTTGAGGCAAGGGGATCCCCTATCCGCTTTTTTGTTTATACTACTAGCTGAAACCTTGAGTTGGGCAATTAGAGCAGTTAGATTGAGTGGTTTATGGAGGGGTATTAAAATTCATATTTTTTATCAAAGGATTTCTCATTGCCTTTTTGGTGATGACACCCTATTGTTTGGCAATACATCTTTGAATGAGGCTAGAATTATTAATAAAGTGATTAAGAATTATGCTTCATTTTTTGTCAGAAGGTCAATAAGGATAAGTCTAAGATTTTTTTCTTAAATACTCACGCCTTGATTCAGGGTGGGCTTCATAATTTTTGGGGTTTCCAACTTGGGGATCTCCCTTGTAGCTACCTTGGGATCCCCTTTTTTGTTAAAAAGGACAAGGTGGGTTTTTGGGATAAAGTAATTTCAGGGATATCAAAGAAAATCCTGTCCTGGAACCACAAATGGCTTACTATGGTAGGGAGAACTGTTCTGATTAAGTCTGTGTTGAATGCGGTGCCAATTTATTTAATGTCAATTCTCAAATCCCCAAAGTATGTTCTTGTTAGTTTGAAGGATGCTCTGAGATCCTTTCTTTGGAATAATAGTAAGGATGGGAAAAGTAGGATCCCCTTACTAGCCTGGGATAAAGTTTGTCTTCTAAAAGAGCTTGGTGGGTCAGGGATTAGAAGCTTGGAGAATCAAAATCTGGCCTTGGGGGCTAAGCTAGTTTGGAAATTGTATGATAAGCCAGATTCCCTCTAGGCTAAGATTATGTTTGCTAAGTATTTCAACAATGGGGTAAGAGAGAGTTTTTTTCGTGCTTTGAGTTTGCCCCATGGGTCGGCTATTTGGGATTTTTTGGTTAAATGTAGGAGTGACTTGTTGCCTCACCTTTCTTGGGTTGTGCATAATGGTAGCAAAGTTAGATTTTGGGATGATGCTTGGAATGGCCATTGTCCTTTGGACTCCATTAGGGATTGGTCCCCTTTGAATTCAATCCTTTCTGCCAAATGGGGATTTTTTTTGCTGATTATTTTGATATTGAACAATGCGGTCATGTGAAGTTGGCTAAATGGAAATCAATTGTCTATCTGAATGTTGACTTAAGTTTGGAAGTAGAATTTTGTAATGTCCTTAAGAATAGATTTATCATCTTGTCTAAGAGGGAAGATGAGATTATTTGGACTAAGAGTGTCTCAGGCAAATACTCTGTGAAAGATGGGTATAATTCCCTTATGCCTGCTAAGGATTTGTCTTCTTGGCCCTATAAATTGTTCTAGCATTCTTCTTGCCTTCCTAAGGCAGGTGCATTTGCTTGGCTTGTTGTATAAGATAGGATTCTTACATGAATGAGATTGGACAAGATGGGGTTGATTGTTGTTTTCCCTTGTGTTTTGTGCAATAAGAATTTGGAATCTTCCTCTCACCTTTTCCTTCATTGTGATTTTGCTTTTGGGTGTTGGCAATGGTTGTTTGAGAAACTAGGCCTGTACTTTGTTATTGGATATGATCTTCTCTGTCCTATCTTGTTTTCCTCATCCTTTTATGCTTGTCTCTAGCTCATCTCTCCTTCAATTATCATTTGGAACATATGGTTAGAGAGAAATAATAGGATTTTTAGAAAGCAATCATTTTCGTTCTCTGACATTTTAACCAAGATTGAGGCTTCTATCTTGGAGGTGGCTCTGTCATATATACATAAAAATTTGGAGAATTTGACATCCTTCTCTCATTGGGATGGTAGGATTGCAAGGACATGGAAATATCTCTTTGTCATCCCTTCTCATGGGTCTGTCGCAAAAGGTCTTATAAATATTAATAAGAGACTTGCTGCTAGATGGGATCCTCCTCCTCTGGGACATTTCAAGCTTCATTTTGATGGAGCTTCTAGCGATAATCTGGGGTTGGTTGGGGCTGGTATGGCTATTTTTGACCATAAGCCAATCTTGATAGTAGCTCAGTGTCATGCCCTTGGTTCCCAGTCAAACAATTTTGTTGAGTGTCAAGCTTTGTCTCTAGGGATTGATTTGGCTATCTCTTTAGGGATTAAAAACCTATTAATTCAAGGGGATTTGATGGTCATTATTTAGAGTGTTTTTTCCAGTAAGAGCAATTGTTGGCATTTGAAGTACATATTGGATCATATTTTGGAGAAGTTGGCATTCTTTGATACATTCTCGATATCGCATTGTTATAGAGAACTTAATAAGCTTGTAGATTTTTTGGCTAATATTGCAATTGACTCTGGTGCTCAATTTAAGAATGTGGAGGTAAGTGACATTCCTCAAGATATTGTCCTAGGGTATTTGATCTAATCTAAGGGTATTACATGGTCACTAATAGCTCATCGCACTCCTGGCATCTAAAGTATTGGTTGCACAAGAATACTTGCTCAGCTTGAATTGTTCAATTCGTTCTCTATGGTCCATTGTTATAGGGAAGCTAATAAGGTGGTAGAAGCATGACCTTGTACCTTGTTTGGCAATTATATTTAGGTATGCAATGTATTGTAGTGTTGATGGCTTTTTTGGCCTTCATCACTTCATCATGTCTGCATTCTTGTGTGTAATCTCAGTCTGGGTACGGGTTATTTGCCTTTGTTGTTATTGGTTGGGACTTGCGGTGTGCGGGAGCATCTTATAATTATGCTATGCTCCATTTACACACTTCAAATCTACTTTGTGCTTAACTTTATTTCCATGTGGTTTTTTGTTTGTCTATATCATGATGGTTGTATGAGGTTTTTTGTTTTGTTGATTTCTTTATGATTGTACTTCGGTCTGGAGGGCATGCTTACAGTTTTAATGATTCATTTATCCTCATCTCTTGTGATGGCAGTTTATTGAGTTATTTTGTTTCGTTTGGGAGTTTTTTTTCGTGTGGCTATCTTTTTTATGGTTTGGCATGCTTATGTTGATTTATGGTTATGAGTTTCGTGCAGAAGTGGTCATCATTTTGTATGAAGGTGGCGGCCTTTGGTTTCTTTTTTGCACGAATGTCGTGGGTTTGTTTGAGATGATATTTATTGTTGTGTCCTTTGGTGGCCAAGCTTGTTCTCTCATAATGGCATTTGATCTCCTTATATTTATGTGCTCTCTTTTGGTTTTGCATTATCCTTTTATGGAGTTTGTGGGCTACCGCATTTTGATGCCTCGCAAGCAGTATGACTTCCAAGATTCTCATGTTTTTTATGAGGAAAATATTGGGCATCTGTTTCAAGTGTATTCTCTGGATTTCTCTCTAGCTTTTCACAAGGTTTTGGGAAAGTGATGGCTGGTGGAGAATGTAGGTTGTTTTCTTGCTGAAATTGCATCTCATTTTCTCACTATTTGTATGGATGTGCTTCTGGATTCTACTATGGTCATGGCACTTTTTGATGCATACTTTCTCTCCAATTTCTACACTGCTGATGATTTGGATAGTGCATTATCTTTTTATCATTTTGAATTCGGTAATTTTGAGTATGTTGGTTTCCTATCACGTTCTCAGTTATTATCTTCTAGCTGGTATGGGGATCTTCTTTCAATTATGAGAAATGGTTTGATCTCTAACCTATATGATGATACTTTGTTTGCTATGGTATCTCTATTAGATCATGTATCACCAGATTGTTTGGCAGCAGCTGTAAATATATTTTCAGGTATCCACTTCCTCCTAGACTCGATGCACATTGTACTATCTTCGCCAACATAAGTTCTGCCTATTCAGATGGTGCCTCTTGCAGTTCTCGTTGATGTTGATACCCCCCCTTCTTCTCCTCCATTGGAAAGCACTAGTTCATGGTATATGATTTCTTCATTGTAACTTTCTCAGATAGAGAAATTTTTTTACTCATCACAAGGGGTTGGATTTTTGTTGGCCAACATGGCAATTTTGTAATCTTGGGTGGGCTTCTATCTGATTTTATGTATGAGCTAGACTAGACGTTTTCTTTGCATGGTTCTTTCCTACTGATTCTCTTTGAACCAGGTTGTAAAAATTTATAATATTAATAAAATTTAGTGGTTTAGCACTTTTATCAAAAAATATATATATAAACTTAAACTAATAATTAATAATAATCAAGTTTAAGATTAATTTTATTGTTATAGTTTTTTTATTGATTAAAGTGATATATTTTGTATTAATAAAAGTAACAGTTACATAGTTGCTAAACAAAATGTAATGCCCATTACATACATGGCTATCCAACCACCCCCAACTCCTAACCTCTATATCAACCTAAAAAGCAGTCTATATCAACTTCCTAACCATTTTCTCTAACTCTCATGCCCATCAAAACAAAGATACAAAATGGTCAGACTCCTAAGGCCTAATACATATACTAAGACATTAAGAAGATACAAATATTCTTTACTATTTTAAAGATTCTCCTTTGCTCATTCCTCTATTGAGTCAGTAGCCTTCTTTCCTAAAGTATGGCTTCTTCTTATTTTTCTTCTTTGTGTCCTCTCCTTCCTGGCCTTGTATAGTTGCCTCTCAATTTTTGGCATACTCTTTAATATGCCTTCATCCATCTTGCGTTTCAACTCTTCTTGCTTCATGATCATCATCAGCACCCCAAACTAAAAATGGTCTCCTTGGTGGCTCAAACTCAACCACATGCACCCACTCTCCACCCTTTGTAACAAAACCTTCTCTTGTTCATGCCATTACGAAGAAGGTGTTAATACCCTCTTTCTATTCCCCTCTGACACATTATCTCATCACCCATTTTGCATCTTCCTTTATTCTCAACTCCAAATATCGAGCCAAAAAAAAGGAGGCTACATTTGCATTTATTTGAAATCTAAATGAAGACTTCATTTATTTCTTTTCAGCAGCATGTCCACCATGCCAAGGAACTGTGGGTCTTCAATTTTGAATGTGTGCCTCGTGCGTTCTTTTGTAATGGCTCCTTTGAAGGCATTTTATTGTTTTGCAACCCCTATTGAGAAGTTGGCTTGCATTGTAGATCAGCATGCAAGCAATTCTTTCTCCCATTAGTCAAATGCTCGACACAGAGGCCTGATTGTTGTTTGAGCATCTTAAGACCAACTCTCCCCATTTTGGAAGGCTCACTCTCGAGAGCGTAGCCACTAATATTGTCAGTTTAGAATGAATAATGTCGGTTTGCAGAGCCCGCACCACCCCATCTGCCAAGTCATGTTGATTGAAATCTCTTCCTTTACGTACCCCTTGCTACCAACTCAACTACAATATCGACGTCCTCACATATCAAGAAGGGAATATTTTCTGTACCATCCCACCATTCTATTTTCTCCAAATTGTCTAATCCACACCCCCAATTTGATACCCTATTAGAAAGTTCATTATCTTCCCTTAATATATGCGAGAATCTTAAGTCTTGAAAATTTTGTAGAAGATTCAAATTCAAACTGATATATTTATTAATCTTCCAATCTTGGGCTTCTCTCAATGCCATAGCATTCACTATTATCTAGGAATCACCCTCAAGGTGAATTTTAGAAACACTGAGACACTTAGCTAGCCTAATTGTAAGAATAGCTACTTGTGCTTTGGCTTTGTTATGTTGGATTCAGGGATCATTGAGAGGGGGGTGAATCAGTGATCTGTCGGTTAGCATATTTTCAAACTTAACTTCAAACCACCAGAAGCATACAAATGAAATTGAAATGCAGAAACATAAAACAATCAACCACAAAAGCATAACATCGAAATTTTACGTGGAAACCCAAATGGGAAAAACCACAACAAGATTTGAACCCACAATATTATTCCACTATGGCCAATACCAAAACAATATTACAATATAAGAATGCACAAACATTCAGGCACACTACCTAAAGCTCACTGCTCAATTACAATAACCCGGAAGGCTACAACCCTCAGGGAAGGCTCACTGCCTTACAAATTAGTTATAGTGATGAATTATAGTGAAATGAACTTTGAAATAGCATCTACAATGCTTGGATGAGTTCCTGTTGAGTGCTAAACATACTGACCGGATCACCTTCTTTGTTCTGCTCTGTTCTGCCCTATTCATGGTCTCAGTCAGCTATCGGATCAAGAATGCACACATGAAACTACACTACAAAGGGTTCTCGATCATCACTCACTCGCATACAATTGCATCATACACCAAAAAGATCATCCACACCAAACTTATATAATCGAAATCATGAAATAGGTCATTTACCATGTCGGCCTACTAGTGTAACGTGTAGTCTCATGTCGGCTTGACCGGATGTGGATCACCAAAACAATAGTAGAATGATGTGTCTATATTGGCCCAATCATCCCAAACATAATACAATGCACTGCAATCACCACAAAGATTTCGGACCCAAAACTTCTTTGTTCATCTTGAAATACCAGTTAACAGGCTATCAGTTAATACTTGCTTCTTGTAATGGTGGGAAAATGGTGAATGATAAATCAAGAAGGAAACTACCCTTTCCCTCAAAGAGATATGAGAGTTTCGCTATCAATTACCATTTAAGCACTTTTCACCATTACATTAAAAAGAGGAGAGGATAATTCACTAGATTCAATCTCTCCACACAAAGATGGTAGATTGAATTATGAATGAATGGGGAATGCTAAGTTGATCCCCTCTTTCTTGTTTGATTTGGAAAGAAATTGATTGAATTTTGTAGTTCAAAAGTGACAAAGAATCTATTATAACTTGAGATCAGAATATGGGATGAAGTTGTGCACCTGGATCTGGCAGTAAAATGTCGAGATGAAGTTGCCCTCTGAATTTGAGGAAAAGTTGCCCAGACTGTGGCAAGATTGTACACGGTCCTCCGAAAAATCCATGAAATGAAAAGGGTTTTTTTGCCTCTACAAATGGATCCTAAATCCAAAATTATAGTTGCGCACCTGCAACCTACACACTGAAAAGAGAGGAAAATGGGTTGGGATTGGGGGTTTGCATTTAGGTCAAACCCCAGTTTTGGAATTAACCAAGTAATGAAAGAAAGTACTTGCAAGTAGATGTAAATGAAAGACTGAATTGTAAATAACCTCAAGGGAGGTTTTAGTAGCAATGTTGATAGAAATGCTTGTGTGGAATTGAATGTCAAAATCAATCTCCTCTTCAATGGTTGAATCCTTGACTTGAATGCAACACCTAGCCTTCAAGGGAGACTTGAGAATGCTCAATGCTGGAAAAGAATGCTTGAATGCTCTTGAATGCTTGATCACTTGTGAATTTCCCACTCATCCAACTTATTGAAATTCACTTATGCAAATGAGAGGATGAATTCCCCTTAAATACATGTTAGTGGATTTGAATTTCATCATGGGCCGACATTGGGGGAGTTTCCCGCCCGAGGCACAACCAACAATGCAACCCTAGGAAGGGTCCTACCCCAAAATAGGGCAAGGAGAGGGGCACCACACCCCTATCCAAGGGGGGATAGTGGAACCACGCTCTTGTCCTACCCCTTTCTCCAAGGCAAAGTACAGACGGGGTGATGCAGAGGCCAAGGAAGAAGATGTTTCTGCAAGCTGAGCAATCTCTGATCTCCGATTAGGCTAGAGGATTTGAATTCACATGCATAATGACCCTAATGCAGTCAAAAATTGCTAGGATCGTAATTTTATGACACTACATTTATCCCCCACTTTAGTGGGAGTATAAGAATTTCCCAAGACTATCGGTAAAGTACAAGGAAACAAGACTAAAAGACTTTTACCACATCAAGGAGGCAAGATGTGCCAAGCCCCCAATGGACTTAGGATCTTACGACTTTGATTGACAAAGTAAAAGGGAACATCAAGAAGGGGAGAACCATGACTACAAGTAGAAAAGTTCCCTTCACTATGAGTCATGAAAGAAAGGATACAAAAGATTACAAAGCAAAACAAAGTTCACTAAGTAATTCTAAGTATCACAAGAAGGAAAGTATAAGTGAAGTGTATGCCCCCACGTTAAAGCGATCGCATGTGCCTTACCGGGGGTGCGATTATTTTAAGGTAGGATACACATAAGAGAGAGAAGGAAGGGAGCACGTTATTGCAAGGATTTGGCCCTCAATTGAGGTATAAACCCAAGGATAATGAACACAAAACACAAGGTAGTGTCGCTTTCCTTGGGGTCAGTATGTTGTATGATAAATCATGTATATCATGTATGTATATGCATATAATAATCTTCATTCCCCAAAGGACACTACCTTAGAAGAAAGGGAAGAAAGGATGTCTTTTGAGTCAACATGAAAGAGACCAGGAAAATATCTCAATGCTTTGCATCGTCCCTAAATAGACATTAGGGAACAATAGAAGAACAGGGATACACATAGAAGAATGGTCACAAAAGAGAAAGAAAGGAGAGGGAGAAAGATTTACAGTGCTAATATCGCTAATCTAGCACGACATCCACCTCCTGATCTTGTTGATCACTACTTTGAGAAGGTGAGCAACATACCAGAGGAGCGATATCGAGCATAGCAGATGGAGCTATCCCAAGATCCAAACAAGGACTATGCTCATGTTGTAAGTCACTTTGTTCGATTCTAGGAGCTAGGATTAGGGTTTGTGAAAACTCATTCGATAATTTTTTATCCACATCAACATACTCATACTCACTATTAGAATCATTAGGAGTTGTATTGCCATTATGAATAAAATTTTCACCTATTTCTTCATCAAAGTTTAGAGAAAGAGGAGAAAGAACATGAATAGGAGTACAACCATAACATGTTTTTTGCAACTTATGATTTGGAGATTTTGGTTGAACATCTTGCTTAGGAGAAATGGGAATCATGTAAACTGTTGGAGTCTAAGGAGATTGAGCATTTTGAGGGATAGCTTCACGAGCTCGAACACAACATCTTCGTCAGTGTTCTCTCGCACAATGATTCCGTTGAGTCTTAGTTGAAGGTTGAGAAGAAGGAGGAACACTTGAAAAAGTAGGGATGTTTCTCTCCTTGATAGTTGAAGGTTGAGGTTGAGGTATTTTTGGTTGAACAATAGGAGAGGTAGGCCTCTTCTCTCAATAAGAGGAAGGAGGTGGAACTGCGCCATAAAAAGGAGGAATATTAGGTGTAGGAAGGAGACCAAGTCAATCATGAGGAGGAGGTATAGGTCTAACCTTAGGAATAATATTGGTGTTCTCCTTAAGAGAATGTAAAGTCACATCCATAGGAGTAGGTGGATAGTCTTTCTTAGGACGGAGATTAGTTCTATCTAAGAGGGGAAGAACCTCATCTTGAAGAATAATAGGAATATCAAGTATTGATGATATAGGTTGACTTAAGGATAAGATCATATCATTCTTCCATTTTTTATGAGATTGAAAAAGAGCATCACTCCTTGATGGAAGAGATTGAAATTGTTTAGGCCAAAAAAGATCAATAGGAACATTTGGGCTTCTTTCGGATTGACGAAATAATCTATGGTTCACAATTATGATTTCTCTATTGTGAGGAAATTTAAGACACTTGTAGATTGGAGAAGCAATAGCCTTCATGGAAGATAGCCAAGGATAGCCCAACTTCACACGGAATTGCTCAAAAGAAGGTATGATAACAAAATCAACATCCATGGACTTAGCATGAACTTCAACATGAAGAGTGATAGAATCAATGGTAGGACAAGAGAATCCATCAAATAACTTCACAACCACATTAGAAGTTTCATCTAGTGGCTTATGCAACCATAAAGTGAAAAGATGCTCTTTAGTTATGACATTAACCATGCAAGAGGGATCAATCAAGGCACCACAACAAGGGATATCCTTAAGATTCGCAACTATGTATAAAGGGCCATCAGGTGCTATAATGATATCACTAGGGTCAAATGTAATACAAGGATCCTTAGGCGTATCTTGTGTTTCTGCCATATTAACCAAGTTTGGAGCCATAGAGGTGAATTCTTCAGAAGTGAGAGAATTAGGCACAATCTCAAAAATGTTAGAGGTATGAGATGGCAAGGGATCAGTGAAAATCTTAAGATTTTGATTAGGAGGAGCAACTAATTTAGTCCCTTTATCATCCAAACCTACCATAGATATAGTATTATTATCAATCAAGTCTTGAACATTATTTTTCAATGCAAAACATTTCTCAGTATCATGACTAGGTTGACGATGAAATTGGCAAATGGAATTGTTATCAAAATAAGGAGATGCAAGTTTGGAAGGATCAATTTGTTTTATAGGAGGAAGTTTGATAACATTTATGTGCAACAACTGAGACATAATACTATGTAAAGATTCATTTAAAGGAGTAAATTGTCTTTCTCTTTGGAAAAATTTAGAAATAGAAGGCACACATGTTGCAGCATTCACATGGTTGTTGGTGATTGGATCATTGAACTTGATGAAGCTTTTTGTTGATTTGAACTTTAGAAATGGTTATTGAACACTCTCCCCCTTAGCACTCAGAGCCATAGGAGTGGATTGCTCCATTTGACTCACATCTAGTTGATAATTGTGGAGTGTTGTGCACAATTGGGGAAAGGAAGTAAACTCGAACAAAAGAAGCTTTTCCCTGATATCTTTTTGTAAATCAGAAATGAAAATTCTTTAAATATCATTATCAAGTAAATGAAAATAAATTTGAGCACACAAATGCTTATATCTACCAATGAAATCAGTCACTTTTTCTTTAACACCTTGTTTAAAATGCAGTAAATCAGTCAAAGTGATTTTAGGACCAATGTTGTTTTGAAATTCTTGGATTAAAGCATTTGCCAATTGTTGAAAGGAATTGATAGAATAAGAAGGCAAAGAGCAATACCATTGTAAAGCCTTATCTCTTAGTGTTCTTGTAAATAATTTTGCAAGCAATCATTGATCATAAGAAAAATCAGTACACAAGGTTTGAAATGCTTTGACATTCGTAAGAGGATCACCTTTTCCATTATAGAGTTCCAATTGAGGGATCTCCACATGTTTAGGTGGCATGACTTTAACAATATCAAGAGAAAGTGGGATCGCAACATCAAAGGTGGGCACACTAAACTTGGATTGACTCATGGATGCAATTTGTTGTTGTAGAGAAGACACAGTTTGAGCAAGATTGTTAATTGTCATTTCGGTAGAAGAATTGATGTTAGACATGGGTGATTGAGAAGGTGGTGTTATATTATTGAAAGAAGGCATGGATTGAGAATAAGGTGATGGGATATTATGATAAGTAGGCATTGGTGATGATTAGGTAGGAAAAGGGACACTTAAAGGAGGAATAAAGTTGTTGAAGGAACTACCCCCTTGTGCCACACTGATTGGTTGAGGAATAATAGGAACAGAGGATTAAATAAAGAAGAGGGATTGCCCCCTTGACCACTTGTTGTAGGGATGACATTTTGAGTTGAAGTAGCCATGATGTTGGATGTGAAAGTAGGAATACTAGTCATAGGATTAGTCAAAGGAATAGAAGAATTGACTTGTGTTGAAGGTTGTGAGTAACCTAGGGTTTCGGCACAACTCTTGATAGGCATGACATTAGAATCAACAATATATACAATGCCACACAATATATCAATTCCATTATTATCACTTTGAAGCATGCACTTAAGACCTTGAATTAATGGAAGAGCTTCACTATTAGGGTATTCTTGGGACATCCATTGTTGAAAGTTGTCAAATTGATTATCCAATGTAGAAATTTGATCTAAAGAAACCCTAGGTAAAGCTTCTTCTTCATCATGGGATCCATCAATGGGGTGAATAGGCACATGATTGGGATGGGAAGAATTAGCATGATCCTCATTAAAGAAGTCACCCAAATTAGGCTCCATCTCCTCAGTAATTAAACCTTGGGAAGTCTTAATTATAATACTTTGTCTAATGGGGATAGGATAGGTAGGACTAATAGTGGTAAAACTCATGCACTAGAGGGAAAATTTGAATTTTGAATTGTAGAACAAATCTTACAAAATTGAGTAATGCAAAATTCAAGAAAATAATGATTACACAATTTGAACTTTGTTGGGGG
This sequence comes from Cryptomeria japonica, assembly GCF_030272615.1. NCBI lineage: Eukaryota > Viridiplantae > Streptophyta > Pinopsida > Cupressales > Cupressaceae > Cryptomeria > Cryptomeria japonica. Next base: position 723,186,307 of record NC_081414.1, read on the forward strand.
AAGAGGATGACACAATTTCCAAAAATGAAAGGGAATTGGAATTTTGAAATTAGGGCCAAGGGAATATCACTTAATTTTAAAATCAGAATTTTTAAAATCAGGGCAGGCTATAATTAACCTCTTAATTTTTAAAAAATTCTTGAAAGTTGAAATGTTGAATTTTGAAGGTATTTCCAATTCTAGAGGGATCAAAAATTGATAAAATCATCCAATCTTCTGAATTTAGGCTACGAAATACAATCTTAACAGTCTCCCGAAATTTCAGGAAAAATGTCGAGGATCGTGGTGAGAACGCACATGGTCTGACCAACTTTTCTCAAAATTTTCAAGGATGGATATTACGATGATTTTAAAGCTAACCCCAAAAAATTGGCAAATTTTACGATCTCTAGATGGGCATAATGAAGGTGCAAATGTGAAAATAGGACCCTATTAGGGTTTTAAAGAAAAAGAGGAATTGAATTGGAATTTTGAAAAGGGTCAAACCTAATGGATAGGGACACCTTGGAAAATGTGTAAAAATCTGAATGTAAATGAAATTGATTTGAAATTCACACAAAATCCAATTAATTATAAAAATTAGGGTTTGATGACCTAACAATTTAATTTTGAAATTTGAATTTTGGGAAGAAGGGGGGAAATTCTAGCATTGAAGAGAAATATTAGAACAATCAAAAATCTGAAAATTAAATGGAAATCCAATTTTTGCACAAGTTCAAGAGGATATTTGAAAATTAGGGTTTTAACAAGAAACCTCTCAATTTTGTAAATTTTAATTGAACAGGACAATGAGGAAATTGAATTTGACAATCAAAACAATTTTCATATCTAGGATAACCACAAGCAATTTTTACAAATCACAAGTTCAATTTTTAATTTTAAAAACTAGGGTTTTTAATGAATTAATGACTAAGTTTGCAGAAATTTGAAACTTGTAAATGAAAAATATGCAATTGTGTTCAAAGGAAAGAATGCAAGATGTCAGGTTCACCAAGATGTAATGGTGGGGAAATGGTGAATGATAAATCAAGAAGGAAACTACCCTTTCCCTCAAACAGAGATGAGAGTTTCACTATCGATTACCATTCAAGCACTTTTCACCATTACATTAAAAATAGGAGAGGATAATTCACTAGATTCAATCTCTCCACACAAAGATGGTAGATTGAATTCTGAATGAATGGAGAATGCTAAGTTGATCCCCTCTTTCTTGTTTGATTTGGAAAGGAATTGATTGAATTATGTAGTGCAAAAGTGACAAAGAATCAATTATAACTTGAGATCAAATTATGGGATGAAGCTGTGCACCTAGATCTGGCAGTAAAATGTCAAGATGAAGTTGCCCTACAAATTTGAGGAAAAGTTGCCTGAACCGTGGCGGGAATGTACACAATCCTTCGAAAAATCTGCAAAACAAAAAGGGTTTTTCCACCTCTACAAATGGAGCCTGAATCTGAAAGTATAGCTATGTACCTGCAACCTACACACAAAAAAGAGAGGAAAATGGGTTGGGATTGGGGGTTTGCCTTTAGGTCAAACCCTAGTTTTGGAATTAACCAAGTAATGAAAGAAAGTACTTACAAGTAGATGTAAACGAAAGACTAAATTGTAAATCACCTCAAGGGAGGTTGTAGTAGAAATGTTGATATAAATTCTTGTGTGTAATTGAATGTTGAAATCAATCTCCTCTTCAATGGTTGAATCCTTGACTTGAATGCAACACCTAGCCTTGAAGGGAGACTTGAAAATGCTCAATGTTGGAAAAGAATGCTTGAATGTTCTTGAATGTTTGATCGCTTGTGAATTTCCCACTCATCCAACTTATTGAACTTCACTTATGAAAATGAGAGGATGAATGTCCCTTAAATACATGTTAGTGGACTTTGTGTGAGCTTGAATTTCATCCTCAGAATGTTACCTGTAATAAGTTAGTTTCACAAAATACAAATAGAAATGTATACAAGAAATCCAAATTCAACCAATGAAACTGCATGAAATACATATTAAAATAAAACATTATTTTACCTTCATGGCTTATGTCTCATTGTGTCCTAACTCCACTGTTCCTGGTTGTAGATGGTGTGCTCTCAGACAATGCATTGTTGGCTTCCAGGATGGCATATGAAGAATGGACTAATAACTTGTAGTTAACTGACACTATGATATGCAAATACTACATGATTATGCTAAAAATGATTATGCTAAATGATAATTGCTATTTGCTATTTTCTATTTGCTTCAAAAACTCACAAATGCATAAGATTAGCTTGCAAAATGCACTTGCAGTCTCTTGAAGTCTAACTCTCTCTCAACTAAAGCTCTTGATTTTATAGACTTTGAGAGGATTAGATGATGTGGCTCAGATCAACGGTCCTGATTAGATCTATAGATTTGGATGGCTATGAGCAAAAGTGAAGGTTGAGAGAAAGGGGGAAGGAAAAGACAAGTGTCACTCATCTCACCTTGACTGGGTTGCTGACTGAGAGAATCTAGGTATGGTTGGAGGAAATTTAGGCATGAGAGGACAAGTGGACTCAAGTCCTTCCTAAGATGTAGGAGGTGTTGGAGAGAATATAGGAAATGGCTATGAAATATGTGTACGTACACAATTTTCATTAATTTTGGAAGTTGAAGATAAATGATGAATTAATATTTAAGAAATATTAATTTCCTTAGCCACATGTTTGATGAGTTGGCAAATGGAAGATGAAGTGGAGATGGAGGGTGAGTTGGAAAAGGGATTAAATAATTTAAGAAATCATTTAATATTTGAGACTATAGGATAGGAGAATAACTATTAAATATTAGATAATTAATTGCTTGGAGGAGATAATTAAATATTAGATATTTAATTAACTAGAGAAATAGGATAGATGAATTAATTAATAAAACATTAATTAAATTAATTAATAGAAAGACACGAAAAAATGAATTAAATAATTTAATCTTTTCAAATTAACTATTTAATAGAAGAATAATTATTAAATAAATATAAAATATTTATTTAATTGCTCATAGCCAGTTATTATGTGTATACATTTTGCCCCTCTTTGAAATGATGTCGAGACAACATTGTTTCAAAGATTAAATCAAGTCTCAATAATGCCTGATAGAGATTGAAAATCCTGATTGTGTGCCCCCTCAAGAGATTGATCGGGAAATTGTCGAAAATTTTGGTTTGAACGATTAATCTCATGATAATTGATAAAAATTTAGTCAATTAAATTCATTTGTAAAAAACAAATTAAATTGCCCCATTGAAATTAATTACTCTTCAAATAGTAAATATAAAATTAACCAAGGCTAATTTTAATTTCATTGTTATCTTTGTCAGCTTATGGAGAAAATATTCTTGCTGAGGTGGCGAAATGGTGATTTCCGTGGAGAACCATCGATTTGAGCGTGTTCAGCGTTACCAACGACCTATCGAGTATGGGTATCCGATATGTATCTTATCCCGAGCCTTGTTTTCAAGTTTTTGTTCAAATTTTCATGTTTTTAAGCTTTTTTTTGGATTTTAAAATTTTTTTCTTTTTTTCGGCATTATTTTAGCTATTTGCAATGTTTGTTAGTGCATATGCAATTAGGTTTAGCACAAATGCTTAGTTTAGCACATATGCAATTAGGTTTAGTGCTTATGTTCAAGATGTTAGTGCATATGCATAAGGTAGCACAAATGCGTTGTTTGTTAGCGTATATGCCCAGAAAGGTAGCGCTTTTGCATGGATTAGCGTTTATGCCTGTTGTTTTAGCGCTTTTGTTAAAAAGGATAGTGCATATGCACTAAATTAGCTCATTTGCATTTAGATTTAGCGCTTTTGTTGTGGTTTAGCGCAAATGCTTAATAGATCAGTGCTTTTGCTTAAATTTGATTTTTTTTATAAGTGCAAAAGCTAAAAATCACTTTGATGATATGTTTAATACACATTGATGATGAAATAGGGACTTGATTGCATGATTGTGTGATTTGATAGATTGATAGGTAGCTTTGATTGATTGTGTGATTGATAGATTGATTGTGTGATTGATAGATTGATTGATAGATTGGATCGATAGATTTGATTGATAGATTGATTTGATTGAGTAGCTCTCAGAAACCGATTTAGTTTATGATGTAAGAGCTTAGCAGAGTTTTTGAGTAAACTCAATGTTTGATAGAAAACTATGATTGATAGGTTTTAAAATGATTTGATAGCATAAGTTACTTCAATTTGATTTGATAGATTTGATGATTCATTTTTTATTTGATAGATAGATTGATAATTGATTGCTTCAATTTGATTTGATAGATTTGATGATTCATTTTTTATTTGATAGATAGATAGATTTGATGATCAATTTGATAGATTGATTGATAATTGATTGTTTCAATTTGATTTCTTTTGACAACAATAGGATAAACTTGATGTTCTCTAGTGTCAGGAGAAATTACCATTAGTACGACATTTAGTTCCAGAGTTGACCCAGGCTAAGATTAGACATATAGATGCATGCGGTTTATGCCATTTGTTATATATGCCTGAGATTACGCATAATAGAGGTTTGTTGACAACATTGGTCGAGAGATGGCACAGCTAGCATAACACTTTCCACCTGTCGACGGGTGAGATTAGTGTGACTCCTGAGGATGTTTACAGGATTCTGCACATCCCAGTGACTAGCGAGCTAGTGCAATATGATTATCAGGATCGGGTTGGGATAGAGGTGTGCAGAGTCATGTTTGCTAATGAAAGCATCGATAGAGGAGAGATCCGATGGGTAGATATGGTGATGTATTATGAGGCTCTTCCTGTTATTCTTGTCGGTTTCATTGGAGGATTTATATGTCCTGGTAGGAGATCATGATGTTTTTTCGTTGGATGGGGTGAGATTCTCCTGAGTATGATGCAGCATCGTACTCGATATGCTCGGGGTGTTTGCATGTTGGCACATTTATATCATGATCTTCATCAGGTAGTGTATGATGAGAGTGTGAGTTTATCGACTGGATGCACTTTATTGCAAATTTGGTGCTGGGAGCATATTGTTGTTACTCAGCCTATCCATCACAGAGTTCGTGGAGAGAGGCAACCATATGTATATTTATATGCAGGTATCCTTACTCAGTATAAGCTGGGTAAGATGGAGTATTGGCGTTGGGTGCTTGATTCATTGGACAGCGTCACTTGGAGACCATATCTTGATTATGAGCCATGGATGGATGATGCACAGACATTACCATGTATTATGCAGAGTAGATATCTCATTGGGCAGACACCTTTCATTGTTGAGCAACAGTTGATTGGTTGGATTTTGAGACAGTTTGGTATCATCCAGCCTATGCCTACTGGTGTGACGATATATGCTCGGTGGCATAGAGATAGATGAGATTGGGGACCTTCATTGTCATTTGAGATTGCTCGTGTAGAGTTTGTTGCTACTCTGAGAGTGGTTTATGATATGAGAGTACACATTATTGATCTGGGGGTTACTACAGATTATGCCCAGTATATATTAGCTCATCCATTTCCTCGCAATACTGATCCAACAGATCCTCCTCCCAGCTTAGGAGATGAGGATGATGATTTAGATGATCCAGTTTCTAGGAGATGGAGATGAAGGCAAGAGCTTAGAGGTGCTCATGAGGCTGGGAGAGGTGGAGATGATGGTGGGGATGGAGGTGGTGGTGGTAGGAGACCTAGACAGAGGGGAGGTTGATTGAGAGTCTGTGGAGGACCGTTTGGACCGACTGGCAGGATTGAGAGACCATGTCTTATGGGTGGGAGAGAGCATGGCAGGACTGGTATGAGATCACCGAGAGGGTTACCATTGACAGGAGGCAGGGTGACTGGACTGGATGGGGGTTGCGAGAGAGGCATTGATTTTGGACAAATTCAGCCAGATCCTCGAGTTATTGCAGTGCATGGTGGAGATGATGAGGATCCTGAGGATCATATTCCCCTGATTAGATGACGGGTTTGGAGAGTTACTCAGACCGAGATTCCAGTAGTTGAACAAGTTGGTGGTGAGGGGATTGGGGTTCATGTACCACAGCACGATGTACCAGAGCAGGATGCACCAGTGCATGATATGCCAGATGTGGTTATACCAGAGTATGATGTGCTAGGGAAAGATACTATTGACAGTCTAAGAGCACAGATTGATCAACTTCGAGCACAGGTACAGACTCTTATTACTGAGCAGGATAGAGTTGTTAGGAGACAGCAGGATACTCAGGGCCATCTTGATCACATTCAGCAGGTTGGATCAGGTACTCTCTCGGTGGACACTATTAGAGCATTATTTTGGGCTGGGAAGGAGACTTCCTACTGGTGACGACGTTATGAGGAGGCAGTTGCAGAGAGCCAAAGAGTAGGTAGTTATCATACCACCATGTTGATGGATACTAGCAGTGGTGGGGTCATGGGACCTCCTCAGAGGAGTGGGGATAATGGGAGACAAGCATCTGGACGATCTTCTTGCCCATAGCCATAGAGATGGACAGAGTCAGGTGGTAGTGGTACAAAGCAACCTTGACTTGATTTGTATTTGATGAGGCATTTGTATTGTTTATCTGATATCATTGTATACTTGGACTTTTATTGTTTTATGATGATCTATATGCAGACATGGGTTCTATGTGATGATGATCTGTATTATGCATGTTACTCTATTTGATGATGATCTATATGCTTATATGCTTTTATTATATGGATGCAGTAATTATATGGATGATAATATGATCTTTTCTTTTCATTATGATGATGTTTCATATGATGATGCAATGATAAATGCTTTTGTTGATTTTCAATTTTAATGATCTTGGATGCAAATGAAAATGATTACTGACTTAAATGATATTCAAATGATGCAAATGAAATGATCTTTAATGGAATGATAATGCAAATAATAATGATACTGCATGATTAATGCAATGCACTTATTTGAATGCAAACTAATGCAATTTTAAAATGCAGCTAAATGAAATGGATAATGATTAAAAATGAATGCACCTACAATGATCAAATGCAAATTGTTTTTGTTTGTCCAAGTATACTCAATCTTTATTTATAACCGTTGATTTGTTAATGAAATGATATGCTTATAATGCAACTGAATAATGAGCTAAGCTAAAATCATCTAAATAAAAAATCTACTGCCATTCTTCATACGTTATCTTGTAACAGTGCTTGATTTCATCATTGAGCTTTAAAATGTTGTAAGAAAATACAAGAAACTTGACATAATGATTCAAGATGACCTAAGTATTTCTTACATGGATTTTGATATAGCAAGTTAATACAAGCAACTTGATATAATGGATCAAGTTGACTTGAGTATTGCTTGCAGAACAGACAAGGATTATCCCCTTTCATGCATGACTTGGAACGTCCTCCTTGATCTTTTGTCAATCATATCTTGAGACAAGTTCATACCGTAGTAAGAGATAAACGACAGACAACAATCAAAGAAAATAATCATGCCCCATCATAGCTTCTCTAGTCATGGACATCCTTGAGTTGCATAGAGTACATGATTAGTGTAGACACCCTAAATTGTCTTGTCTAATTAAATAAATATTTTTATGTATTTAATTATTTTAGCCTAATTCTTCTATTAATTGAATAAATCTTTATTTATTTAATTCATTCATTTATCCTCTTCTAGCCTTGTTTCTCATTTAAATAAATACATTTATTTATTTAAATTATCCTTTTTCCTAAATTAAATAAATATTCTTATTTATTTAATTGATCCCACTTCTTCTATTAATTAATTGAATCTTTATTTATTTAATTAATTTATTAACATTTTCCACCCATGACACATGGCATTCATCTCTTAATTCATACACTACCTACCCTCTCATTGTTTTCTTATTTCCTCTACCTACCCTCTAATCATAGCCGACCATTTATCTTTTACACCTCTCAATCTTATCCCTCCATTTCTTATAGTGTCTTCTATATAAGGAGATGTTTCCTTCATTATCAACCCCCCGATGATTATTCAATTACACTACGCCTTTGAATTTTCATATGCGATCCTACTTGCAACCACATTTCCGTTCTTTGTTGAGCTCTTGTGTACATAAAATCTGAGAGCCAATATATCAAGGAAGATCAATGGAGATAGGAAGAAAGGAGATCCAAACCCTATTGGACATGTGATGGTATAATCTTTGTGATTTCATTAGATTTGCATTGTCTTAGGTAATCTTCATATGTTATGGTGGATGTTTGTTGTTGTTAGGCTAGGGTTTTATGGTTGAATTCATTTAGTCTTTCAATATTATTGTTCTTATCCACTTTCACCGTATACATTTTGGCACGCCTGGTGGGACTCTTGTCCCTTTGGCATTTAACATCCTTTGTTGCAAATTTTGTGTTTTTGAAGTTACAGATTTGACATTTCCAACAACATTTTGATATTTTCGCGTTTGCATACTTTCGGATCACATTTTTTATTTTATGTCACGTCTGTGACATACGGAATCTCGTCTGCACCTTCAACAATTTTATTTTTTTTGCAGATTCCAGGAAGCATGTCTGTGTTCCCTAGTCGTGCATGTGAAGTCTTCAGACGTGTCTGTGTTCAAGAACCGCGTCTATGTCTAGGAACCGCGTCTGTGTCAGATCTAACCATGTCTGCGAATTTATACAGCGTTTGTGTTTCTGATAACCACATCTATGTGCAGGTCTTGCATTTTGGTTTCTTTGACTTGGTTTTTCGTCATTCGGATTTCAGATTTGGTTTATATTGAGCTAACATCTTTAGATCTAGCTAACAAAATTAGTGCAGCTTGTCTTGAAAGCAAAATCATTTTGTTGAAGGCCCCTATTTCACAAAGTCTTTTGGATCTAAAATTTACCTAACTTGTGTGCTTGCAGGAAGGGGTGATCATTTGAAACAATCCAAACTACTAATAGATCTTTGTTGCAGGACCTTGTCAAGGGTTTTTTATCTTTATTATGTGACTTGTTTTCATAGACTAGCAAACACTTCAATTGGTGCACTAAAATTGAACTAGTGTCTTTTGTGCCTTGAGCAATAGGCTCTTTTTGTTTAATCTCTAGAGGGCCTGTCTCCCCGTGTGGTCATTAGGACTACTAGTGAGGAGAGAATGACCCAAGTGGTAGCGAGGAAAACCCACCTCTTTCAAACCACTATAAACAATTGTATTCATGGTGAAAACTATGGATAACATGTGTTGATTAGTTCATACCGACACTATGTCTCCCCATAAACCCATTTGATCAAATTTATTTGATCAGTTGTAGGGCGTAACCCCTACTGGCTGGGAGCCTTCTGTATTTACAGTGCTGAAAGTGTCAGATGTATGGCCACACAAGTGGATGCCCATACTAGCACCTTTTTGTTTTAGAAGCCAAAATCCTTCTAGTTGTTGAGGCAGGAGGTCAGACCTCTAGAGCGGCCCACACACATACGGTTCTTAGTAGAGATACAAAGTTCACCACATGGAGTTTTCATGGGGACTGATGCTTGGCTGCCCCAAGAAGTGAGTGCCGAGGGTGGAGCCAGTGGGGTCAAGCATCTAAGTATCCACTCTGAATAGCGTAGCCTCATGTGGGAATCAACAACTATTGTCTTGGCCAACCATAAGAATTGTGCTTGACTTATTTTAAACATTCAAACATTCAAGACCAAACATCAAAACATTGTGTCTTTTGTGTCTTCAAGTGTATACAAAACAATTTTACATCAAACAACACACTTTCTTTTGAGTCATTTTGAGTCTAAACACTTGCAAACATTGAGTCCTCATCAACACTGTGTCCTCTTGTCACGAAAAATAGTCAAACATTCAAATTTGGTCACAACAAGCAACTTCACAAATTGGAAAAATTGCACAAAATTTTCAGAAACACGTCTATGTCTGATAGAACCGCATCTGTGTCATCTAAATGTGTCTGTGAATGGCAGAAACGCATGTGTGTCCTTTGAGCAACATTGCATTTATAAAATTTTTGAAATGCATCTGTGTCTGACAGAACCGCGTCTGTGTTATTTAAGCGCGTCTGTGAAGTATACAGGTACGTCTGTGTTCAGAATTGAAAAACTTTTACAATCTAGCAAACAAGAATAGTCAGTTTCAGACTTATTGAGCTTCCTAGGTTACCTCTCTGGGTTTTCATCTAGCATTAAACCTATCTTTGGGTCTCACAAAGTCCATCATTGCTTTACACCCTACATTACATTCACATTTGTCTAAACTTGAGTCAAAAGGTCACTTTCTTGTCCTCATCTTACTTTGTCAACACACTACATACAACAACATTTTGCTAAGTGGTCCCTCATCAAGGTCTATCACCTTTGGGTCTCATTTGGTCTTACTTAGAGTCAAGGTCAACTTACCTCATCAAGAGAAACTATCATCTCTTTGGAAGCCACACCTACTCTACTACATACATACTCGGTCTTACACTTTGGACATTGCAAGTACACTTCATATTCGTTTACATTTCATCCAACTCTTGGTCTTCCATACTCTTTCCATTTTCATCTAGTCTCACGCATCTTGGTCAATACCTAGTTCGTGGTTGAAACCCGTTCCCAAAAATCTAGGAGAGAAGCTAAAGAGGCTCAAGAGTCCACAAATATGAGTGTCTATGAGTATGACAATGATGTCTTTTTCAATTCTGATCATACCTCATTACCTGACATGGATGCTTATAGAAACATTCCAAATGTTGAGAACATGGACACTACAAACAACAATGATACACACAATGACAATATGGACAACATTTCAGTACATTCAGCAGAAGTGGAAGACTCCATTATGGATCCCCATTTCAATCGATTGGTTGAGGAAATAATGAGGAGAGATAGACAATACTTCTTACAAGTGATGGCACAAAGTGGAGCCAAGATTCCTCATGATTTTGACATGTCTCAAATAATAGAAAATCAACCTTTGCAACAACCTCACCTCAACATGGATAAAAGGAGGCCTAATAGTGGAGGCAATAGAGGACCACGTCTTGTGTCTGAATCACCATAATCTTTGTTTCAAAAACCTGAGGTCCCATACACGCATGGTCAAGCATATGATACTCACCTTTGTAGACCATTATGGAAGTCTTATGCAGAAAAATATACTCAATCACATACCAATGCTAAGGATCAACCACCAAAGCAATTGGATATTCAAAGGCATGCTCAAAATTTGGACACAAGGAAACCCCGCATCAAATTTGGGGGCAACACACTAGAAAAAACTCTTGACATGCCTATAGAGTATGGTATACATGGACAAAGTAGATATTCCATTCCTCACCATGACTTTATACCAAGTGGTCCATATACGCAGCATCATTATAGACCTCCTCTGTATGAACATGTGTATGATCAATACCATCCATATATGCAACATGCTCCTCCTCCACCTAGTGGTTCAGGCATGGGGTATGGTTCAAGAAGTCAGTCCCCACCTAAGAACAATTTGGAACAGCAAATCAAGGACTTACAAAAGAAAATGGAGGACATAAATACACCAAAGCCAACATACACAATGAGAGACATATGTCCTTATCCATTTGACAAGAGCATTCCAATGCCTCCATTTCCTACACACTTTGTGACACCTAAGTTTGATAAGTATAGAGGAAAAGGGGATCCTAAGGCACACATAAGATAGTTTTTCATAGCTTGCATTGAGGTAGTAGCAGAAGAGACATATTTGATGAGATTATTCCCACAAAGCTTAGGTGATCAAGCTATGGAATGGTTCTCCCAACTTCCACTTGGTATTAAGTCATGGGGTGACCTAGCAGAGGCATTTATCCAACATTTCTCATACAACATAGAGACAGACATATCAGTTACTACCTTGTGCAATACCAAGCAAAGGGATGGAGAATTTTTTTCATCATTCTTACAAAGATGGAGGAATCTAGCCAGCAGATGCTCTTGTGAAAATCCACAAAAACAAATGGTAGAGATGTTCACCCAAAATGTTAACAAAGACATTGGTTATGACCTAATAAAAGCTTCTTTGTCCACCTTCAAGGACATCATTGAAAAAGGCTTAGCAACAGAGAAAGTCCTAATTGAGCAAGGCATTATCAAAATATTCAAAGAAAACAAAGATGACTTTAAAGGAAAAGACAAGCCAAGATTTTGGAATAAAAAATAAGCACACAGTCGATGATGGTGTTGTTGATGCCAATATGGTACGACCCAAAATTGTTTTTTTCTGGATCAAGCCCTACAAACAATCAAGTGAATGCTCAAACAACTTCAAAATCACGAAGGAAGTACACTCCATTGGGAGAAACACTAGAGTCAGTTTTCAAAAATCTAGTGGCAAACAAATTAATAACAATTCCAGATTTGCCTCCATATGAGCCAAAGGTCAAACCAAATTGGTGGAATGATGATGAGCATTGTGCATTTCATAAAAGCAAGGGACATAAAATAGGAAATTGTCACCGACTGAAGAACATTATACAAGATCTCATTGATAGAGGTGACATTGAGATTGAAAGGCATTCATCCAACCAAGAACATGAAATGTTTAAGGAACCATTCCCAAAGCATGACAAGGGAAAAGCTAAAGCCATAGATGACCAAACCAACTATACCAGAGCATCTTATAACTATGATTCAACTGTCAATCACATTTCAATGGATAATTATGTCTCTACCATTATCATCGAGGATAAAATGCCTGAGCCTTCTACCCAAAGACCTAGGATTGTCCTAAAAGGCATTGGATCTTCTTCTTAACCTACCTCTAAATGTAATGTTACAACTCGTCGAGGTAAATTCACTTTGCAAGGTGATCCAGCTAAAAACACTGCTTCCTCATCAACTAAGCATGAGTATGACCTTGTAGAACAATTGGGGAAGACACCCACACTTATCTCAATCCTTGAGCTCTTATGTGTATCTCCCACACATAAATCTATTCTTGACAAAATCTTGAGAGACACTTCTGTCCCTATTGATCTGAACGTTGACCAGTTTCAAGCCATGGTGAGATACCTTTCCATTCCACACTCCCTTACTTTCATAGAAGTTGATGATGCCTTTGTAAGTCAGCCACATAATGCACCATTGCACATTGAAGCCTTCATACACAAACATCAAATAAAATGAGTCCTGATAGATGGAGGAGCAGGTCTAAACATTTGTACATTGAGCACTATTAAATAATTGGGATTTTCTGATAAAGTTGTGAATTCTACAAACAAAATTACCATCAAGGCATATGATGATGAAGAGCGTTCATCCAAAGGAATAGTCACCTTGCCTCTCAGAGTTGGGCCAATTACTAAGGATGTGGTTTGTCAAGTCCTAGACCTTGATCTCACATACAACATATTGCTAGGACACCCATGGATTCATGAGATGAGCGCAGTCCCATCTACATACCATCGATGTATCAAGTTTCCACACAATGGAGTTGACGTGACCATATTCATATATTACAACAATATGTGACCTAGATCAGACATAACAATCCCAGTCAATCGAGAGGTTGTTCCTTCATCAACATATGTTGATCCAGAATCCTTGAAAGCTTCTACATCAAAACAAGCAGAGATCAAAGAAAAGTTCAAGATTAAAGACATGAGATGTGGTGAGTATATCTTTCATGTTGATCAACTCCCACTATCTCCTAAGGTAACCAGTCTACAGGAACAATCTATAAACAATTTGCAAGTAATTGGGTATGAACCACCCAGTGTTGTGGCTAATAACTCTAAATGCAAATCTCCTCTAGTGGTGCAAGCAGCTCTTGATATCAATAGTCCTAAGAGTGGTTCCAATGAAGAATCTATTGAGCGTATCGCCAGCTCTCTTGATAACTCACATAGCCTTACCATTTCATCTACTCCTTCCATTTCCACTCCACTTCCAAACTTGGATCAATAATAATTACAAAAGCCCTTACTCATTGGGGATAAAAAATCAAGCTTTGAAAAGAAAAATCTAAAAGTCAAAAATAAAGAAAAGTCCTTTAGTCCAAATCAAAATCAAAAGCTATTAGACTCTGCAAAAATAAAAGTCAAGGATAAAACTCCTATGAAAGAAAAAGAACAAGAGTTGATCTCCCCTAATATCAAAATAACTAGGGGCAAAATTTCTACAATTTCAGTCAAAAGGAATACTTGTTGATCCTTAGTCTCCATCATGCTATCCTACTTTCACTTCTTTCATAATCATAAGCCTTCATAACTCATCCAATTGTTCCACACATCCTTTACCTTTTGGCGATACATCATGGACCTTTAATGGATCTTCCTTGAAGGACTTTATTATTAGGGATGCCCAGACTTATTTAGGTGACACGCATATGGGAAAACATAGTCCACACATTAGTAATTCTATCTCAGTTCCTTTATCAAGGAAGACAGTTGCCCAAGCTACATATCATTCAGTCAAGGAACAATGCAGTTACAATCATAAGGTGAATCCTCATACATTTGAGGTGGGTGACTTAGTTCTCAAAGAAAAACCTAAAAATCAGCAAGACAAAGAGAAGAAGGGCAAGTTCGAACCAAATTGGCTTGGTCCTTACATCATCACAGCAGCATATGGATCTGGTGCATATCAGCTCTCAACCACAGAGGGTGAATCTTTGGAGGATCCTATCAACAGCATGCACCTTCACAGGTTTTACACATAGCTCTTCAGAGTATCCTAATTCAAAAATACAAAAAAAATCATAAAACATAAAAAATCATTACTTGGTGAAAACTTGGCAAACAGGCGCCTTGTGACACAAAAAAAAATCAAAATCAAAATAAAAAAAGTAAAGAAAAACATTTTGTCCAATGGTGAAAACCACTTTGGTGGCACCCTAGGCAAGTACCATGGTGAAAACTAGGTCACCAGCGCCAAGTATAGAGACATTGCTCCTCCCTCCTTCAGGATTCAATTTTCATCATTTCACTTTGCACACACTCACAACCTATCCATTCATAATAAACTTACCCATTCCCATCATGGCTTGTTATTGATCTACCCAAGATTGGTTCGCCATTTCATAATAAACATTCCTTTTCATCCCTTTCCATCCATAATAAATCAGCTCCTATCTGTGGCTAAGGAAAATCCTATGTCTAGTAATGGGTGTGGAACTGAGAGCATCACATGTTTCGAGGAGTACAGTTTCTTCCACTTTTCTTCAGTCTATTCACGCACAATCCACAATAAAGCAACATTTGCATCACCAATCCACAATAAAGTATCGGTTTCATGGATTTAGTCAGTTTTAGATGAGACACAGCAGCAACAATGGTCTTCAACAAATCAAATCTTTCAACAGACTCAGACAATATTATGGTTCAGTGCTATCTATCCTTTTGTGAAAGTAAACATTGTGACCACAATCAAATAAGACTTATACAAGTGATAAGAGACACTAAACTTGAGGACTACAGTGGATGTTGGTGTCGAGTCTTGGTTTTCTTTTGATTTTTATTTTTTTTGGTGACATGTCTTTTAGCTTTTTCAGGATGTCTCTGACTAGAGATTCTATCTCTAGGATGTCTTTGACTAGAAAGGCGAGGATGGGGTATCGTCACCTATTTTTCTTTGTTGTTTGTAGATTGTCTCTTAGTAATTCTATGAATTGTCCAAGGATATGAGGACAGTGTGGGTCTAGTATGAACTGGGGCATTCCTTGGTTGCAACTATCTTATCTCCATGCAAATAGGTACAATGACTTTTTGGGTCAAACATATGCCTCAATTGTCATAACCTACTTGCCATAATAAATCTCAATGATGATAACGCACAAGAAGCTTTTTTCACTTTCATATCTTCTATCTTCCATCCCCCTTTCTTGATTGACTTCCATCATCCTTCTCGAGTCCGTGTAGTCTACTATCACACGACTGAGTATAATGACACACCAAAAATATTTGCATTTCATGTAATTGCACCTGCATTACCACATATTAAGCATTTCATACATACATATAGATATCACAATTGCATCACATCCTGCACACAACACATGTTAGCAATCTTACATTTTTATCATGTAAATAGTTCTTTGCATTATCATATTCATCTGCATTTCATACATTTACATAACACATAAAACATAAAAGAATAAAAATATTGCATTCCATGATGTACATATTTGCATCTATATCATGCCCCTGTCCTCGTCCCTATCCCTGTACCTACCTAGGACCCTGTGCTACCAGTACTTGTAAAGGTAAACCACCTCGGCCTCTCACCACCTGAGCCTATCTCTCCTCTCCACCCTCTCTCCATAGATCCACTCGCCTCTCCCCTATCACACCCTGCCTCCTCCGTCAACCTCTACCCCCACCATCTCCATCATCATCCTCATCACCCTCGCCATCTCCATCTATCTGCTCCCTTGGATTTGTCAGTCGAGGAAATGGATGCTCAACCCAATATGCAGTATACTCTACATCCATCCCTACATCCTCTATCTCTGGCCACATATCCCAAGGCAAGGGAGTCATCTCCACCAGTTGCATCACTGCCTAATCATATGATAATAACAGCCCGAAATGTGCCTGATCTCTAACTGTCCGAGCATACATCCCGGAACCCTGTGGCATCCGCTGAATCCTGTCGAACTGCCTGCCCACCCTGTCAACCAATTGCCTCTCTAGTACATAGGGCATCTGCCCAATCAGATACCTGCTCCTGAAGGTGTATGGTAGCTCCACTACGTCATCCTCCCACTCCTCACACTCTCGGTACGGCCTCCATACTATATTGTCAATCTCATCAATGACCTTGCGCTAGTGCTCCAGTTTCCCGATCCGCGACTGCGAGGTAATCATATCATATAAGTGCACAAAACTGCGCCCGTGGCCCCTGCCTCTAAAATGAATCGGTCAGGTAACTGACAGATGCTCATAATCCCATACCTGTAATAATGTCACTCTGCAACCCTATCCTCCAGATCCATGGTATACAAATTGATGAATCTCATAATACAAATGTACCAGCATGCACGGTCCCCAAGCATATCTGGTATGATGTGTCACCAATGTCTCCAATATACTCCCCTAGCCCACAGCCAACCCTCGTGTCACCCTATCCAGACATAGGAACCCACTGATCACTCCTCCCAGCACCGATGGTAGCACTAATCCTGTTTGTGTCATGGTATCCCAAGCCACATGTCCAGCCCTCATCTCCAATCCCGGATCCTGGAACACTCATCTCAGGGAATCCCTATCTCCATCTCGATCATAGGGATTCAACTCCCCATCGATCGGTATCCTTAGTATCTTGTATACATCCTCCAAGGTGATTTTCATCTCACCCATTGGCAAGTGAAACGTGCAAGTCCATAACCTCAATACCCACTCTGTCCTCAAATGTCAGCTCTAGTCGTAACCTCTGAGTCGGTGGGAATCTCTCCCGTGACTCCAACATAGGTAGGTACTCCTGTAGTCAAGCAAATCAACTATGTCAGTCAAAGTGGCATTCAGTGTTCATCACAAAATGTTGCTTATTATCCTAAGTGCTTATGATATTCTATCCTAGTGACACTCACTATTCATCACAAAGTGTTGCTATTTATCCTAGTGGTACTCCCTGTTCATCACAAAGTACTACATGTTTTTGCACTCCCTGTTCATCACAAAGTGTTGCTCATATTTGTACTCCTTGTTCATCACAAAGTGTTGCTCATATTAGTACTCCTTGTTCATCACAAAGTACTATGTCTTGGTACTCCCTGTTCATCACAAAGTGCTTCGATCTATCATATCCTAGGGCCTCTACTTGAGTGTATCCTCTTGAGAAGTTTCCTAATTGGCAACATATGTTCTATCATAGAATTGTCAATCCTAGCCCTATCTGCTATCCTAGTCTTCCCTAGAGGACCTACTTGAGTGTATCCTCTCAACAGCTTATCCAATCGACAGCGTATGTTCATCATAGAATTGTCAATTTGACCTAGAAGACACACGCGCTTTCATGACATAAACACGCTTACATATTGCACAAACGCACCTGCTCTACACATACGCACCTAAAATATACAGACGTGCCTCTGCTCTGCACAGACGCGCTTGCACAATGTAGATGCGCTCGCATTTGACATAGATGCCTTTTCATTCACAGACGTGCCTGGCACAAACACAAACGCGCCTGGCATAGCACAGATGCGCCTCGGTAGCTTTTGACCTTGTTTGACATATTCTAAAATGCATTTATTGCGCTACCTAACATGCATTTATGATAACATTTATTGTAACAA
This sequence comes from Cryptomeria japonica, assembly GCF_030272615.1. NCBI lineage: Eukaryota > Viridiplantae > Streptophyta > Pinopsida > Cupressales > Cupressaceae > Cryptomeria > Cryptomeria japonica. The sequence goes on from NC_081414.1 coordinate 723,204,521, forward strand.
AGTACAAAGAGGTTTTGCGGTACTTACTGGCTCTCCTGCCTCTGCTGGCCTCTGAAATCGGCGAATGCGATCGAATCTGTGAATCAAAGCCATCGCTGCTGACTGCTGCTACTCTATTCTCTCTCTGCACTCTGATCTCTTGGATGTGTGGATGACAATGAGGATGTATTCCCCTCGTGGTCTATCTTATAGACTGCCCTAGCCCTAGTTTCCCATGTCAGTCTTCGTTATCCCATGACTCTGTCACTCTATCCTATCTTGTCAGTCCATTCTACCCTTTTCTTTCTTATCGAGAGATTGTTCGCGATCTTTCTAGACATTTTCATCCAATCTCTCAAGGGGGCATATCATTCCCATCTTAGGGCAACTTTGTATCAGTTCATATTATCTTCTTTGAAACAACACGACAAGCTGCATTGTCTCAAAGGGGGGCAAAATGTAGACACCTAAAATTGTCTTGTCTAATTAAATAAACCTTTTTATTTATTTAATTATTTTAGCCTAATTCTTCTATTAATTGAATAAATCTTTATTTATTTAATTAATTCATTTATCCTCTTCTAGCCTTATTTCTCATTTAAATAAATACATTTATTTATTTAAATTATCCTTTTTTCTAAATTAAATAAATACTCTAATTTATTTAATTGATCTCACTTCTTCTATTAATTAATTGAATCTTTATTTATTTAATTAGTTCATTAACCTTTTCCACCCATGACACATATCATTCATCTCTTAATTCATACACTACCTACCCTCTCATTATTTTTTTATTTCCTCTACCTACCCTCTAATCATAGCCGACCATTTATCTTTTACACCTCTCAATCTTATCCCTTCATTTCTTATAGTGTCTTCTATATAAGGAGATGCTTCCTCCATTATCAACCCCCCAATGATTATTCGACTACACTACGCCTTTGAATTTTCATATGCGATCCTACTTGCAACCACATTTCCATTCTTTGTTGAGCTCTTGTGCACATAAAATCTGAGAGCCAATATATCAAGCAAGATCAATGGAGATAGGAAGAATGGAGATCCAAACCCTATTGGACATGTGATGGTATAATCTTTGTGATTTCATTAGATTTGCATTGTCTTAGGTAATCTTCATATGTTATGGTGGATCTTTGTTGTTATTAGGCTAGGTTTTTGTGGTTGAATTCATTTAGTCTTTCAATATTGTTGTTATCCATTTTCACCGTATACAATTACCAATAAAAATGAAGATATAAACACTGAATCTTGCATGTCATTCACATATTCAAATGGTCATTAACTGATATAATCATCTTGATGAATGATTTTTGATAATCCTTTATAGCTTGTTGGTTGATTCTTCATTATCTAAGTTTGACAATTCAGTTATTGATGAAATGCCTTGATTTTCATTGTTTTGTTGTTTTTATCTATTTCAAAACCTTAGATGTTTTTGGATTTTTCTAAGTTTTTTGAATGTTTTTGGATTTTAAAGATTCAAAACATCACCTTAGCAAAGGGAATTAGGATTTTGCCCCCAGTGGAAACAAAAATTTATTATGGATGTATGAATTGATCAAGATCCAAACCATAGAGGGATACATATGCAAATTGATCGATGTTGATAAAATCTAAGATAGTGACTATGATAAGTATGTCAAAGATTGATAATTATTGGTAAGCTGCATATTTCTTGCTAAATGGTTCAGAGTAATGGATGCGAAAGACGGAATGTGGAATGAACAAGGCAAGATAGATGGAAATGATAGATGCGATAGGATGGAGTGGATAGGTGCACAAAGCGATCTCATAGATGGAGGAACTCGCGTTTTAGATAGCGCCTGTTTACCAGGTTTTAACCATCTAAATTTATTGCATTTTTGGGGATTTTATATGTTTTTTATTGATTTTTTCAAGACTTTATATGCTTTTTATTGATTTTTTCAAGACTTTATATGCTTTTTATTGATTTTTTTCAGGACTTTATATCTCAAGCATAGAATTTCTTGAGATGGATAGAATTGATAGGCTCATCAAACCAATCACCTTCAGGGGTAGATAACTTGTATGCTCTTGATCCATATGTTGCTACTATGACAAAAGGTCCTAGCCAATTTGGTTCAAATTTTCCCTTCTTTTCTCGGTCTTGTTGATTTCTTGGATTCTCCCTTAGAACTATATCTTCAATCTAGAAAATATGCGGCTTGACTCTATGGTTATAACTTCTTTCCATTCTTTTTTGATATACTTTCAAATGTTTTTTTCTATTTTGGTGACGTTCCTAAATCAATTCTAGTTCCCGGAGTCGAGAGACTCGTTGTTCTTCTTCTGGTATAAGATCGTGCAAGGATACACATAGAGAAGGTATCTCTACTTCTATAGGTAATATAGCTTCTGATCCATAGACCAAACAATATGGATTTGCCCCTGTTGGAGTGTGGATGCTAGTTCGGTATGCCCAAAGAGTAGGATTTAGCTGAATGTGCCAATCTTTTCCAGCTTCATTTACTGTTTTCTTCAAGATTTTCAAGATAGTTTTGTTTGATGCCTCAGCTTGACCATTTCTCTGTGGATAATATGGGGTAGAGAACCTATGTTGGATATGAAACTATTCACATAGCTCTTTCACATCTTGATTTTTGAATGGTCTTCCATTATCAGTGATAATGGTCATATGAATGCCATAGCGACAGATTATATAATTCAAGATGAATGATGATATTTGTTTTCCTATCACTGTTGTTAAAGGCACTGCTTTAATCCACTTAGTAAAATATTCAGTAGCTATCAAAATGAACTTATGTCCATTAGAAGATTGATCTTTCCTACCAAATCAAGGCCCCAATGTGAGAATGGCCATGATCTCGTCATAGGATATAACTCTTGTGCTGGTGCATGGATTAGATTTCTATGGATTTGACATTGTTTACATTTTCTAGCATAGGTGAATGAATCTCTTTCCATAGTAGGCCAAAAGTAACCCATACGAATAAGTTTCTTAGCCAATGTTAAACCACTTAAGTGTGTACCACAAATACCTGCATGAATGTCATTTAGAACTCTCTCAGATTCATCTTTTTCAAGACATCTCAACAATGTACCATCTAGACCACGCCTATATAGGATATCGGCAATAATGGTATAACGAGAGGACTGACGGATAAAGTTTCTTCATTGATTACAAGATAATTCCATAGGAAGGATATGATCTTTCAAATATTGGTAGGTTTGACCATATAAGGATTCACTGGTTCCTGATATATGGCAAATTCAATAGGTATGTTGGCATTAGATGGTAGGGGTTAAGATATCTTCCATGAGAAATTCGTAACGATGTTGATTCTCTTTATTTTGCAAGAGAGATGCTATTGTAGCCATTGCATCTGTTGCTCTATTCTCATTTTTGGGAATCTGGGTGAATGTGATTTCTTTAAAGTGCCCTTTAAATTCCTCTATCAGTTGTTTGTATGGAATAAGCTTGTCATCCTTTCTTTGATATTCATCATTTATTTGATTAATGACAAGTTATGAATCACCATAGACATGTAGTTATTTGACATTCCATTAAATGGCCATTTTAAGCCCTATAGCCATGCTTCATACTCTACAGTATTATTGGTGCATGGAAATCGTAGTCTATACGATTTTGGAATTGTGTGTCCTTGAGGTGTGATGAAAAATATTCCTGCACCTGAACCATATTGGGTATAAGAACCATCAAAGTACAATTCCCAAAAGTTTGTACTTACTGTCAAGGTATCTACATCAGGAAATTTGATGTGCAAAGGCATGTTATTTTGTAAAGGTGCATCAGCAAATTGATCGGCGATAACTTGTCCCTTGATAGCTTTTCAGTCAACATATTCTATGTCAAATTCACTCAGTATCATAACCCATTTGGCTAGTCTCCCTGTCAATGATGACTTTCTCAATAGATATTTGAGAGGATCTATCTTTGCTATTAGTTTTACAGAATGAATCAACATATAATGTCACAAATTCTGGGTTGCAAATACAACTTCTAGACATATCTTTTCAATTGAGGAATAATTTAACTCATAGCCAAAAAGTGTTCTAATGATATAATAAACTGCTCTTTCTTTTCCTTCATCATCATGTTGAGCTAGGAGAGCGCCTAATGATACACTTGTTGCTGAGACATAGAGTAACAATGGTTTCCCTTTGGTTGGTGATATCAATACTGGAGGACTCGCAAGATATTCTTTTATTTGCAAGAAAGCTTCTTCACATTTTGTATCCCATTTGAATGGAACATTTTTATGTAAAAGATGGGTAAATGGAAGACATCTATCAGCCAATTGAGAAACAAATCTCCTGATTGATTGCAACCTTCCTTGTAAAGATCGCAAATGACTTATGTTCTTAGGTGACTTCATCTCCATGATAGCTTTAACTTTTCCAGGATCTACTTCAATGCCATGAGCTGATATAATGTACCCAAGGAGCTTTCCAGAGGTTACTCCAAATGCACATTTCTTTGGATTTAATCTCAATTGATATCTTTCCAGCCTGTCAAAAATCTTGCTTAAAATGTTCAAATGTTCTTTTCTTGTGTGGGATTTCGCAAGTATGTCATCGACATAGTCTTCCATGAATGTATGCATCATATCATGGAAAATTGTCATCATGGCCCTTTGATAAGTTGCTCCTGCATTCTTAAGCCCAAATGGCATAACATTCCAGCAGTACGTTCCCCATGCACAAGTGAAAGTTGTCTTCTCTTGATCTTCAGGTGCAATTCTTATTTGATTATATCCTAAGAAGCCATCCATTAATGAAAACATCTCATGGCCTACTGATAAGTCCACTATGATAACAATGTTTGGTAGTGGGAAATCATCTTTTGGACATGCTTTATTCAGGTCTCTGAAATCTGTGTAGACTCTTATGCTCTTATCTAGTTTTGATACTGGTACAATACTTGAGACCCATTCTGGATAAGAAACTGGTCTTATGAAACCTACTTCTAATAGTTTCTTGAGCTTGGTTTTGACAAGGAGAGAAATATGCGGATGCATCTTTCTTAGCTTCTGCTTAATAGGTTTTGCTTTTAAATCCACATTAAGATGATGCTTGATAAGATATGGGTTAAGTCCTGGCATATCTGCATAAGACCAAGCAAAATTTATTTGTCTTTTCTTAAATAATTCCATGTACTCTTTCCTCTCTCTTTCTGATAATGAGGTAGCAAAATGAAGTATTTTAGGATATTTTGGTGTATCAATGTTTACTGCTTTTGTTGGTTCTATCAGGATAGCAAATCTCTCTTGAAAATATGTAGGAAGAATGTCAAACTTTCCATCTTCTAGTGCCTCAAGGAGGTTTTCACCATCAGATACGCCTTTTGTTTTCTCTTTTGATTGATCTAATGTTGCCATGAAATGGTTTTCAACAATAGGTCTTTTTCCTTGTTTTATTTCGTTTTTACGATTGAAAAGTTTGGCATTATCCTGACTATGAGAAACATCACTTGATTTTGCAATGGAAGATATCTTAGGATGGATGGGTTCAACAATGTTAAGGTACACGGCTAAGTCATGGTCATTGGAAAAGACATTCAGTTAAGGGTTGTCTAAATTATCCCAATCAATTAGTTCAGGATGCAGAAGGGGTAAATCATAATCATCATCATCATTAGGTGTTTCAATGTTTATGACATAATGATCATAGCTTGGTGTAGAATAAGTATTGTCATAGATTAAATGTTTGTGAGAATTGCCTTCCGTAAGCATTTCCGAATCAGCCTGAACAAAATTTATATTAGCATTTTGTAGTTCACACTCAAGTGGTTCTTCAACTGACATTTGTCCCTTAAATGAATGGATTATATCCACATGCACATCTTTGATTCTGCAAATTCCTTCTTGGTTAACCTCATTTGCATCTAGAAGTTGACATATTTGTGCACATGGTCAAGTAGATTCTTTTAAATAGTTAGTCCAACTTGACTATCTCTTAGTTCTTCTATGATTCTTCCATATCTAATTTTTGTTTGCGCTTCTTGTGGCATTGCTTCTCTATTTTTGTCATTCCCTTTTCTTTTTGCATACGCCTCTTTTCTCTGAATTCTGAGTTTCTCTTGTCTTCTTTCTAACTTCATCTTTTGTTCTGCAATAGACAAGTCTTCTTTCGTGATAGCTGCTTGATCTTCATTGTGTTCCTTACTTGATGTAGTGGATAAGGTATCTAGACTCCATTCATATTCATTGGAATATGTCTCTGAATCTTGATCTAAGATTACTCTACTATACCATACTAGAATGTCATGTGGTGCAAAAAGTTCCTTGATTTCTGTCATCTCTATTTTTACTGCTTCTGGAATATCTTGTTCGGATTTTTCCTTTGTTTGTATCTTCAGAACTTGTTGACAAGATTTTTCTTCACCTTTGATGGTAGTCTCTTCTTCTTTCTTTTCATGTTCTTCTTCCTTCTTTTTCTTATTGGTTACTGTTTCGGCCGCTTGATGCATCTTTTCTTGCCAATTTTCTTCTTTAGAAACTGATTTTTTTCTCCATTTTTGTTGTTGATGATTATGTTGCTTTTGATTAGACTTTAGTAATCCTAGCCCAGATTTATCTTTTGTGGATTGTGAGTGTGGACAAATGGGTTCTGAAATACCTTGATGTTGCTTACCAATTGGGTTCTGAAATATCCTTCGCCATATTGTTTTATGGGAATATTGACTTTTGTTGTTGTTGCTATAGTTTTATCTTCATCTTTGTACAGCCAACCAAGAATGTCTTTGTCTTCATTTTCTTCTTCAAGAGTCCCAGCACTAACAAAGGTTCCTTTAAACATATGTTTTGATTTTCCTGATGCCTTTGATTGAATATTTGTAGGTTTCCCATATGACTTAGGGGAAAGTGGAAAATTTTGCAGAGAATAATTTCCCGTTCCTTCATCATTTAACTTGAGCTTTTCTTCAAAAGTTTCCCATAACTTTGTTTGAATTTCTTTAGTAGGATATATTGATTCTCTATTATGTGGAACTCTTGTATCTTGTGCGGGTTTCAAATTATTACAATATTGACTAGAGTCTGCAATTATAGTGATCTCTTTTCCTTCATGAGGAAATTTTACACATTCATGATATGTAGAAGGAACTGCTTGCATCTTGTGAATCCATGGTCTCCCTAGAAGAATGTTGTAGGAGAGGTTAAAATCTAAAACCTGACACAATGTATCTTTTTTCATGGGTCCTATCTTTATTGGTAGCATAACAGTTCCTTTAGAAGAACGCTCTGCTTCATCATGAGCTTTGATAGTTATTTTCTTTTTCGGATCTACTGCATTCTCTGAATATCACAAAGCTTTTATCAAACTTAGAACACAAATGTTTAATCCAGCTCCTCCATCTATGAGCATGTTTGACACGAGTTTTATTTATGGAGACTTCAACATGTAAGGGAGCATTGTGAGGATGTTGTAAGGACACATCATCATTTTCAGAAAATGATAAGCAATGAGGAGCTATAAGGTGTCCTACCATGTTTTGGAACTGATCTACATCCAAATCCTTTGAAACTATTGTTTCCACTAAAGCTTTTTCCAAAATTTCCTTATGCATAGGTGAAATCTTGAGAAGTTCCAAAATTGATATTTGAGCAGGTATTTGCTATAATTGCTCTATTAAATTGTATTGTTGTGGATTGGGTGTTGGATCTTTTGCTACACCTAGAAAGGTAACATTTGCTTTGCTTCTCGTGATAACATTGATTGGTTCTGAAGATGAATTTTTGTTAACAATGATTACATTTACCACATCATCCTATGTATAAGTGTAATTCACTTTGGTTTTTCCTTTGTCATCTTTTAATTGGGATGATTCACCTTTGTCATAATTTGGGAGTGGAGTTTTGAAAGCCAAGTGTGATTCGTTCATTTTATGGCTATCCACTGTAATGGTTCCATTATCGATTAGATCTTGGATAAGGTGTTTCAATCTCTGATAATCATTTGTTAGGTGTCCTTTATTCCGATTATTGTTGCAAAAATTATTGTCATTCCACCAATTGGGCTTGACTGGTGGTTCATAATTTCTTGTTTCTGGCAAAACAATCAATTTGTTAGCAAGCGAAGTTTTTAGAGCTGATTCAAAAGATTCTCCAATGTTTGTGAATTTCCTTCGCGGATTGAAGAAAAAGGACTTAGCTTTGTTGTTTTCTGGATTGTTATTGCTTGGGTTTTGACTTGATAGATTGAAAATTGGTTGTTTTTGTTTCTTATTACTATTATCATCATTCCCTTCATTGCTGACATTCATATTCTTTGACCAGAACTTGGGTTTGTCATTGATGTTGTTGTTGTTAGTGTTGTTGTTGTTGTATGAATTATTGTAAAGTTTTAGTTCTCCTTTCTTTACCATTGCGTTCTCTATTTTTAGACCATTCTCGATCATTTTGGCAAAAGAGGGAGGACATTGCATCCTTAGTCGATAACTCATTTCACTGATAAGATTATCAATGAATATGTACATTTTTTCTTGATCAGGTACATCTTGGGAATACCTATTAAACATGCGTTTCCATCGTTGCAAGAAAATCATAAAGGATTCACCATTATTTTGTTTAACATTGCAAAGATCTAGCATTGTTATTTCATTCCTTATATTGTAGGAATATTGTGAAATAAACCTATTCACAAGTTCTTCAAAGGATTTGATTCTGGATGGTAATCTTGAAAACCACTCCATTGATTGTCCATTTAAACTCCTAGGAAAAAGACGCATAAGGTAAGTTTCATCGTGAGAAAATTCCATGCTCATAGTACAAAACTCCCTAATGTGATCTTGAGGATCAGATTTTCCATCGTATTTGTCATATTTAGGAATCTCGCAATGTTGCGGAAATGGTATCATATTCAAATTTTTATCAAAAGGATATGGGCATATATCTTCTAATGAATATTTATTGGAGTTTGTCACATTTTGCATGTCTTGTATTTGTTGTTGAAGAGTTTGTATTTGTTGAGTAAGGTTTGATAAGGGATTATCTACATAGTTTCTCCTTGTTTCTTTGTGAGTCTTTTTGTCACCATGCTCTTTTCTTTATCATCCCTTTCTTTCCTTGTTTCTTTGTTACTTTCTTTGTTCACATCTTCATTATTTTGCTCATCTGTGTTTTGGGTATTACTTGTCTCCACATCTTGTTTCAAGATTTCCATGTTAAAGTCTTGTGGTAGTTTAGCTCCAGATTTTGCCAACATCAAGAGATATTTTTCTTTTTGTTTTGCCAACAATTTTTCCATTAGCCTATCAAATTTGAAATCTTGCTCTAGGTCTCTAATGGTACTATTGACTACTTCTTCGTTAACAGTAGTAAATCCAAGAGTGTGGAATATGGGAATATCTTCTTCCTCCATTTGTTGTTGTTTTCTAAGTTATTCATGTTGGGCTCTAGTCCAAACTGGCATGTGTTTATTTCAAAGTTGTTGAAAGTTTCAAAGGAAAAAGTCAATAGGTGATTATTGGTTTAGGAAGATATGCTTTGTTGATCTTACCACTATTGTTTGTTTGTTGGGATAAATTGTCTCGTTGTTGAAAGGCGCATCTTTGTAAATTTTCACCGTCAAATTATGTACCGCAACCACGTAAGTAGTGATGAAAATGGTGTAGGAATGTTTTATGTTTCAATAAGATCTTGCGATTGATATACAAGAATCTTATCCTTTTCTGAGTAGCTTTATAACTGGGTTTTCTTTTCTTAAGGTGATACTTAAAAGTCATATAAGCATTTGACAATTCACAAGTTTGTTTGATTCCAATGTTGGTGCAATTTTGGTTTTGATATGACCCAGGTTCAAAATAGGAAAGATATATCCAAGATTAGGAACCTAGTATAGATTTGATCAAGATTCATGATGGAGGATTTGATTATCCTGATGAGAAACTTGACAAAGATGTTGATTTTTTGCACTTAAGATGGTTGAATCAATAGCTTGTTAAATATTGATGTTTATAGAACCTTTGGAGTATAACCTGTTGGATTAGTGACCTAGTTGTTCGAGCTAGTTTGAAAATACATGATGGTTTAGAGACAAACTTACTTCAACAATAATTTTGATACTGACATTTTGACACTTTGATTTTGATCTGGTGTTTCAAGTGTTGGAAAGCTTTTGTATTACCCTTTTGATCAAACTTTTTCAAAAATTTGTTAGATTTTTGCTCACTTGTAGATGATAATTTTCTTCAATTTTTTGATCATTCTGAACATGTTATAAACATAGAAGACACAATGTCTAATAAACAAAATGCACAAGCAAGTACAAATCTTATGGCAGGCTGAGACAATAGTTGTTGAATCTCACGTGGAGTTTCCCCCGAGGCTACGCTATTCAAAGCAGATATTTAGATACTTGACCCCACTGGCTCCACCCTCAACACTCACTTCTTTGGGGCAGCCAAGCACCAGTTTCCATGAAATCTCTTCATGGCAAACTTTATATCTCTACTAGGAACCGTATGTATGTGAGCCGCTTCAGAGGTCCGACCTCTTGCGCCAACAACTAGAAGAATTTTGGCAACTAGTACATGTGGTTTTTAGTAAAGGCTTCTGGTCATGTGGCCATACATGCAGCACTTTCGGCTTTGTAAATACAGAAGGTTCCCATCCTATAGAGGTTACACTCCATAGGGTTTATGGGGAAACATAGTGTCAGTATGAACTTATCAGCACATGTTGTTTGAGACTTTCGTCACAAACATAATTTATTTATAGTGGATTGGAAGGACTCGGTATTATCCCGTTTCCACTTTAGGTCATTCCTCTCTCACTGGCCCCCTCAAGGCAGCTCGGGAAGGTGGGCCCTCTAAAGGTTTTAATTGCTTGAAAGTAAAGAAAGCATAAAAGAGTGGGTTTGGCTTTTTGATCACCTAATTAAGGGGAGAGCATATACCTACCACTTTCGAGACACAGAATACAAGTGTTTCTTTTAACCTTTTCAAAGCAATTGTTGGCTAAGTCCTATTTGGAGATGTTGCTCCAATAAGCATGGTGTTCATTTTAGCCCTTTTAAAAATCTATGTGCAACTATTTTAGAGAAAATACCAAAAATGCAAGTTGCATGTTGTCAATTCATCCTCTTAGTTAAACTAGATGAACAAGATATGATATATTACTTCCCAAATGAAGACTTTTAATTAACTAGATGATAAAATGCATAAAATTTGCCTTAAATGCCATCCTGCACACACATGTTAGTAATCTGAAAAATCTAATTTCTTGGATATTCGGACCTACAAGAAAAATTTGTCAGTTTTATAAACAGAAGTGCTAACCTAACATATGCACTATCTTTATGTTCAAAAGCGCTGACCTGCAGATCAAAAGCGCTAACTTAGACTACAAAAGCGTTGCTCTGTGGATATAAAAACGTGATTTCTTTGACATGTGTGCTAACCTAAGACACAAATGTGCAAACCTGTGATGCGAATGCGCTGAATTTAAGACAAAAGCGTTAATCTATATGACATATGCGCTAACCTATGATGCAAATGCGTAATTTTTCAGACAAAAGCACTAACCTCCATGACATATGCGCTAACCTATGATGCAGATGCGCTAACCTATCGAACAAAAGCGTTGTCAGAATTCACACATGCGTGAATCTGCATTACAAATGCGTTAATTTTATTTGTTTGTGCGATTTTTAAAGGTATATGCAAGGTCCAGCCCCACGGTGGGCCCCAAAATGTGTGAGCTTGAATTTCATCCTCAGTATGTTACATGTAATAAGTTAGCTTCACAAAATACAAATAGAAATGTATACAGGAAATCCAAATTCAACCAATGAAACTGCACGAAATACATATTAAAATAAAACATTATTTTACCTTCATGGCTTATGTCTCATTGTGTCCTAACTCCACTGTTCCTGGTTGTAGATGGTGTGCTCTCAGATAATTCACTGTTGGCTTCCAAGATGGCATATGAAGAATAGACTAATAACCTGTAGTTAACTGACACTATGATAGGCAAATACTACATGATTATGCTAAATGATAATTGCTATTTTTTATTTGCTATTTGCTTCAAAAACTCACAGATGCATAAGATTAGCTTGAAAAATGCACTTGCAGTCTCTTGAAGTCTAAATCTCTCTCAACTAAAGCTCTTGATTTTATAGACTTTGAAAGGATTAGATGATGTGGCTCATATCAACGGTCTTGATTAGATCTACAGATTTGGATGGCTATGAGCAAAAGTGAAGGTTGAGAGAAAGGGGGAAGGAGAAGACAAGTGTCACTCATCTCACATTGACTAGGTTGCTGACTGAGAGAATCTAGGGACGGTTGGAGGAAATTTAGGCATGAGAGGACAAGTGGACTCAAGTCCTTCCTAAGATGTAGGGGGTGTTGGAGAGAATATAGGAAATGGTTATGAAATATCTGTACATACACCATTTTCATTAATTTTGGAAGTTGAAGATAAATGATGAATTAATATTTAAGAAATATTAATTTTCTTAGCCACATGTTTGATGAGTTGGCAAAGCGAAGATGAAGTGGAGATGGAGGGTGAGTTGGAAAAGCAATTAAATAATTTAAGAAATCATTTAATATTTGAGACTATAGGATAGGAGAATAACTATTAAATATTAGATATTTAATTAACTAGAGGAATAGGATAGATGAATTAATTAATAAAATATTAATTAAATTAATTAATAAAAAGACACGAAAAATGAATTAAATAATTTAATTTTTTCAAATTAACTATTTAATAGAAGAATAATTATTTAATTGCTCATAGCCAATTTTAATATTTATTAAATAGTTAATAAATATTAACTATTTAATATTTATTTAATTGCTCATAGCCAATTTTTATGTGTATACAGATTTGAATTTCGTCACGGGCCAACATCGGGGAAGTTTCCTGCTTGAGGCACAACCAACAATGCAACCCTAGAAAGGGTCCTGCCCCAAAATAGGGCAAGGACAGGGGTGCCACACCCTTGTTATGGGAGGATAAGGGTATCATGACCCTGTCCAAGGGGGGACAGTGGTGCCACACCCCTATCCTACCCCTTTCTCTAGATCAGAGTGCAGACAGGATGATGTAGAGGCCAAGGAAGAAGTTGTTTCTACAAGCTGATAAGTCTCCGGTCTCCGATCAGGCTAAAGGATTCAACTTCTCATACGTGAGGACCCTAATGCAGTCAAACAATTTCTAGGGTCTCAATTTTATGACACTACACTTCTAGATAAGAAGAATTATGAGCACTGATCGAATCTCCATGAAGAGTTTTCATCAATGACAACAACCCTAAACCAATAATCAGCCACCAGAAACTACCAAAACCACCGAATGAGTGTCAATTTCCAACAATATCCCCCTTTGGAATTGATGGCAACACTCATGAAAAATGACTAAATATTGGGCATTGTACACTGGATCAAAAAGAGAAATAATTTCATAGGCTCCCCTTAGACAAAGAATTTCACTCTCCTATACTATACATTTTTCAAGGGTGTTGTTCAAAACTTATATACAGAGATATTTTCCAGAGAATTTACAAATAGTTGAAAATGTCAGCATAAATAGTCTTCAAAAATCTTAGGTGAGTATCCCACCCACTCTTCAAGTTATCCAAAACTATGATAAATGCACTAAATACAGTGGTATGAATTTCTAACTCTTTTAGATTAGATGGCATAGGTTGGGCCATTTACTTCATACAATCTACCTTATTACTCAACATGGTGTCCAACCAGGGGGCAATCAGGTTCTAGAGTTCACTAACTTTTCTTAAAATTTTGTCCTTGTTCACTTGGAGGCTTGAGATGTGATCATTTAGAGCTATAATCTACCCTTCGACACTACTAGTTAGAGCTACATTTGGGTCAAAGGACTATGAAATACTAGCAAGCTTTCCCTAGCAAACAACTATCTGCTTGTCTATAACTACAGTGAATTTAGGCAAAATTAGACAAGACTTGTACAATTTACTACCTTCTGTTAATGTATCATAAATAATCTGCAGTCTCTTATTTAGTCTCACTCTATCATCCTCAGTCATCTTCTAGAATGTCTGCATCCTAACATCCTTTAATCTATACAAAACTTTATGAGTAGTAGACTTCTCTAAAGAATCAAAATTTGTATTTACATTGTTAATCAATTGCAACAATTTACTGGAGGGGCTATTATTAGAATCTAACTATACATTTGGAGCCACCTTTTGCAAAACATCAACCAACATCAGAATGAACTTCTTATCTTCAATTTCAGACTTCACCAGATCTTGTCTAGCCTGGGCTTGCACAGCAGCAACGAGCATGAGCTTTTATGCGAGAGACATCTATCCAAGGTTAAGTGGACCATCTAGATTTATAGGGATCTGAGGTGGGGTCCCTATAACCAAAGGAGTGACAATTGTTGGATCAGCTACTCCTTTTCCTTTGTTGGACTCTACAACCTTTCCCTTTGCACTCTCAGCATCCTTCTTCTCTACCTCATCCCCTTTATCTTTTGCACTAGTGTTTCCACTTGGTGTAGTGTTATCCTTTTGAATCTCAAGGGATGCTAAGTTGTCTACCACTAGAGGATTATCATCAGTCTCAGCATAAAGTGATGTGTTACCTTGACCTTCTGCATGTCCCTCAATTTGAGTTTCATCCTTCTAACCACTGGAAACACCTTTATTTTCTTCCAGCTGAGAGGACTTAAATGCATCTTTGTATAAGGGATCATTTACAATTATTTTTCTCCATATGTTCTATGTCTCCTTTCTTACTTCTTCCACTTGGCCAGTCATTAAACTGTTTACCCTGTTTTTGCTTCTGAACTCTTTCTTGTTGGCTTCTTCAATAAGTCTTTTGACTTCATCATGAGTAACATAGGTGCAAACATTTATTAACTCTCTTTCTTTCATTTCTCTGTCAATCTTGTTGGTTGTTAGCCTCCTTATATCAATAATGTTATATATATCCTTAGGGATACTACTGTTAGACACAATGCACCACTAAGAGGGGGTGAATCAGTGATTCTCAAACTTTTCCCTTTAACTATCCTATGTGAGTATACCGATTATCAAATCTAACTATATGCATACTTATTGGTTTCAGGGGAGACCACCACAAATGCAATCACACACGAGGGACATCACATAACACCAGCATATACGTGGAAAACCTAAGAAGGGAAAAACCTCGGTGAGAAATGTTGTTGGAGACTATGCTCCAATCCAACCTCATAATCAATCTCTAATTACAATGTTTAGGGCACCAACCCAAGGAGCACCAACCCAAGGAGCTACAACCCCTACATCGAGCTACAACTCAGTGAATACAAAAACATACTTTGATGCTAAAGTTATCTTCTTGTTACAAATGGATTTTGTAACTCTTCTTCAAATCTCTCTATTGGATCTTCTGTCCAATTCACTGTCGGTTCTCTCTTTGTCGGTTCTCTCTTCTGGTTGCCTCTTCTCTTCGTTGCTCTATTTCTCTTCACCAGTACTAAACTCTATTAGTTTTATGCTTGTCTGCTTTGCAGTCTTCTGCTCTTCTTCTTTGTGAGTATGATCACTGGCAGTTTTCTCATTGTTGCCAGTTGAACACTTCAACTGTTGGACACAATAGATCACTGAGAGGGGGGTGAATTAGTGATCCAAACACTTTTTCTTCAACAGGGATATACCGGTAATGTATAAAATAAACTGAGTGCTAATCGGTAGCTCAAACAGTGCAAACTAAGTGTGTGAAATGATTTGCTATAACATCAACATAACTTATACACAAGAATGCATCACACAACACTAGATATACGAGGAAAACCCAATGTGGCAAAAACCTCATTGAGAATAGTTGTTGGAGATCTTCTGCTCCAACCCAGCCTCATAATGTAAAGATCTTATTACAATTTCAGGGCACCAACCCAAGGAGCATCAACCCCTGATTTATGAGCACCAACTCAAAGGAGCACCAACCCCTACACAATTTATAAGCTACAACCTAAAGGAGCTACAACCCCTACACTAAGCACCAACTCAGTGAAAATAATATAAAACTTAGTTATACAAATGAGATCCCTATTGCAAAAGAAGTTTTGCAACCTTACAATATTCTGCTCTGCCTGTTTCAACCTTACCGGTCTGTGTTTCCTCCACACACTCTGCAACTTTGTTTTGTTGTTGATTCTAACTTTGCTAAGTCCCCTCTCATAATTTCTTCCCAATTCAACTCACACTGATCACTCTTTATCAAATGTTGCTTCCTTCATATTTTCACCTCTGCATCCTGTGCTAACTCTACCAGTTTGTTCCTTACATTGGTTTACCCTACTTCTCCTTACCGATACAGTCTTCATTCAGTAACACTTCAAGTGTTTTTCTCTTTAGCTCTCAGACAACAATTTCACACTTACCTTCACTCGTCAACAGCGCTAATCACAGTCTCAAGTCATCATATTTAATCTTGAGCTTTTCCACCAAGAATCGATTCAAACTAAGGGCAGTTAGGGTTTCCTTCTCCCAACCAAAAAATCATCAGATCCAATCCAATCTACCTTGGATTGATCACTTGCATTGGAGGAATGCATATGTACGTGTTTTCCACCATCCAATGCATATTTGCTAAAGATAGCAATCTCGACCATGATTTTCAGCCTTGAAATCTGTCGACTCATTTATGACCCAACTGTTTCCTTCTTGAGGTCCTCTTGCAATCTGATTTCTTTGCTTCAATCCAAGCGCCAAAAACTCCCTGATCATTCTTTGTCATTCATTCTTCCTCGATCTGCATCAATCTGTTATTGACCCATGATTTGTGGTTGTTTCATTAATGTCAACTATTTGTTCCAACAACCATGTCGATGGAAACTTCACCGATCTCTACATGCTTGCCACCTTAGCTTCACATGGCATCACATCGACATACACTCAGCTCATCGCCACAAGATCGGTTTATACTTGAACATTCAACAAACTCATACTGGCACAAGCCCTTACCGATGAGACCTTCTCCTTCTGCTAACCAGTAGTGCACACTACACCGGTAACACATCTTCACCTTTGGTGGTTTGTGATCCCTTTCTCACTCTGCCTCTATATCACAAATATTATCACAAGCAAAACAGCCAACTGTTCTATCAACTACAACTTGTCATGCCAACACACAACTTCATATCACCTCTTATCGGTGATGTTACTAACAGTCTCAATACCTAGTTGTCTTCCACCATACCGATTGACAAGCCTTCATGTTAATCTTCCTTATGTTGGTTCAATCTTCTTCATACCAGGTGACATACCTCTACCAGTAGCCTGGAATACCAGTTGACATCAATGACAACTCAATGCCAACAATCTCCCCCTTTGGCATTGATGTCAACATTTTAAGTTCTTTCTAGTTTCTCTCCCCCTTTGACAACAATGGCAAAGGGAACCTTAGTCTAACACAAATCATACTGCCAGAGTTTACCCATAATCTCTCCCTTGTCTACATCTAGTTAAGATACACTCTCCCCCTGTATCCATGCTTCATGATTCAAGAGTCATAAGATAGTAACAATTGTTGACTCCACTTGAACCATACATCCTCCTACACATTTAAATGTTGTCGAATGGTGGGAAAACTCCCATCTTTTGTCTCAAGAATGCAGATGGGCCCAAAGGAAGTGGCTCGGTAAATATGTTAGCAATTTTCTCACCTTTGGGAACATATTCAACAATGACCTCCTTGTCAGTTACCTTCTCCCTCAAGAAGTGATACTTGATTACAATGTGTTTTGTTCTTGAGTGCATTATTGGATTCTTGGAGATGTTGATTGCACTTGAGTTATCACATTAGATTGGAATAGGATTCGGTATCTCCACTTGTTTGTCCTTCAATGTTTGCTTCATCCATAGCACTTGTGAGAAATATGTAGCAACAACTATATACTCTGCCTCAACAGTAGATAATGACACTAAATCTTGCTTCTTGTTGTGCATTGATACTAACCGGTCTCCTAAGTAGAAAGCACCTCTACTTGTAATTTTTCGGTCATCAATACTTCCTGCCCAATCTGCATTAGTATAAGCCTACAAAGAGAAGTCTCCTTTCTTTGGATACCACAGGCCATAGCTGGTAGTTCCTTCTAGATATCTAAGGATTCTTCTGACTGCATTTAGGTGAGACTGTTTAGGAGCAGCTTGGAATCTTGCTACCATGCAAATAGCTTGTACAATATCTAGTCTAGATGTTGTTAAATATAACAGACTACCAATCATAGACCTATACAGTGTTTTCTCAACTTCTGGTGACTCATCTAGTTTTCTCAACTTACAATCGGTAACCAAGGGATTACTTACCAGTTTGTTGTCCTCCATTTAAAATTTCTTTAGCATGTCTTTCACATACTTGGTTTGGGAGATGAAAATTCCTTTCTCCTGTTGTGAGATCTGCAAACTAGGAAAATAGGACAACTCACCCAACATGGACATCTCAAATTTTGTCTTCATCTAATCTACAAATTCTTTGCACATGATGTCCTTGTCTCCACCAAAGATAATATCATCCACATATACAACCATTTTAATCATGTAATCTCCATTTACCTTGACATACAAATTACTGTCTGCATTCCCTTTGTGGAAGCCTTGCTCCTTCAAGTACTTATCCAACCGGGAATACCATGCTCTAGGAGCCTGCTTCAAACCATATAAAGCTTTCTTTAACCGGCAGACAAAACTCTCATCATCATGTAAAAGATAACCCTTTGGTTGTTCCATATATACCTCTTCTTCAAGGTTACCATTCAAAAAGGAATATTTGACATCCATTTGGTAGACTTTGTAACCTTTATAGGTAGAGAATCTAAGAACATTCTTATTGTATCTAATCGAGCAACTAGTGCAAAGGTTTCTTTGAAGTCAATACCTTCCACTTGAGCATACCCTTTTCAAACTAACCTTGCTTTATGCCGGATTATCTTGCCTTCTTCATTCATCTTATTCCGGTAGACCCACTTGGTACCTATGATATTCTTGTCTATAGGTCTAGGAACAAGTTCCCATGTTTGATTCTTCTCAATTTGTGTCAACTCTTCATCCATGGCATCTACCCACTTCTCACTTTTGCTAGCTTCATCAAAATTTTTGGGCTCTACTTTAGTCATGAGGTAGAAATTTACCTACTCACTTTCTTGGGATAATCTCCTTCTAGTCTGTACACCTTCATTCCTATCTCCTATGATCTATTCTTCCGGATGATTCTTTTGCACATACCGGTTGGGGATCTTGTTTGGTGCATCTTCTACCGGTCCATTTTCAGATTGTTCTTCATATTCAACATCTGAATCATCAATGTAAGGTGTCGGTACAGATTTTCCTCTATGTGAGTCTTCATCTATTCTCACATTTACACTCTCAACCACCTTTATCTGTCTCTTGATGTAGCATTTGTAGGCTTTATTGTTGGTTTAGTATCCCAAGAATATTCCTTCATCACTTCGGGAATCAAAACTTCGTGATCCATCAGTATCTTTCTTGATGAAACACTTACTTCCAAACACTCTGAAGTGCTTGAGTGATGGTTTTATTTCATACCATAACTCATAAGGAGTCATTCTATTGTTCACTCTTAACTGTACCCAATTTAATGTGTAGACTGTAGTATGAACTGCTTCCTTCCAATATATATCCGGTATGTTGGCCTCATTCAACATTGTCATATCCATCTCCTTCACTGTCCTATTTTTCCTCTCTACCACACCATTTTGCTGAGGTATCCTTGTGGCTGAGTACTATCTCTGGATTCCATGTCTCTCATAGTAGTCCAACCCGATCTAATCTTAAGCATTTAACCCGGTACCCACTTCCATTTTCTTCCATCTTCCTAAAAAATCTTGAATCTCTCAAATGCTTGTGACTTATCATGCAGGAAGGTTACCCAAGTCATTATTGAGTAGTCATCTATGAGCAACATGAAATACCTTTCACTGGCTAGTTCTCTTGTCCTTGTTGGCCCACATACATTTGTATGTATCAACTCCAAAGGTCTTGAGGTGTTATATTCCTTTGTTTTAAAGCTAACCTTTGCTTGCTTACCTCTGACACAAAATGTGCTTGTTGGTTTTATGATCTGAGGTATGTTTCTCACATACCATTTTTTGCTTATCTTAACTAGATTATCAAAGTTCACATGGCCTAATATTTGGTGCCACAACCAACTTTCATCAACTTGTCCCATCATGCATTGGGACTCATAGTATTCCTTCAGATTGTAGACATTACCATTTGCTCTCTTTCCTTCTGCTACAACCTGACTGGAAATTAATTTTCTTATCTGACAACTGGTAGAGTCAAATGTAAACTTGTACCCTTTGTCACACATCTGAGTTACACTCAACAAGTTATGCTTCAGTCCTTCCACATAATACACATCATGAACCTTGAGCTTGCCATCAATATTCAGTGTACCCCGACCTTTCATATTGATGGAGGAGTTGTCACCAAACGGGACTAAACCACCATTCCAATCATCAAGCTTGATGAAATTTTTCTTATCTTCGGTCATGTGATTTGAGAAACCACTATCAACTACTCATAGATTCCTCCTTTCAGCATGTAGAGCAGTCTACACAATCAGGATGGACTCTGTCTTGTTTTCTCCTTCTCTACCCAAACCTGTTTCTCTTCTTTCTTTTCCTCTTCTGTCACTTTGTGCTCTAGTTTTATTTCTAGCTTCTCATCCAGTAGTATTTTCTTTTGCTTGTGAGTTCTTGACTTACAATACCTTGCTATGTGACCAAAATTTTGACACTTATAACATTTCGCATTAGCACTGTAAGATATACTCAAGGCATTCTTGTAGGACATTTGCATATTAATCCTACATTCATAACTCTTGTGACCAAACTCATTGCAATTATAGCATGTGACATTTGTACTTTGTAATGCAGCAAGTGAGTTTCTACTCTCAAAACTGGGGTTTAAATTCATCTTCCTACAATTTTCCATTTTATGACCAAATTTATTACACTGGTGACAATAACCATGGAAATTTGGAACATACCGATTAGGTTGTCTTCAACTTGCAAACGACTGCCTCACTGGGGGTCTTCCTTTCATGCTGCTAACTCTGGTGAATCTTTCATGATCAGCACTTGCATTTCTCTTTGGATCTACATGTTGGTACATTGAGTATGGTCTCTGGTTCATTGATTGAATATACCAGTTTGTGTGGTGGTTTCTAGCAGTATTTGCATATGTCTTCTTGTCGGTATCCTTGCTTACCATGAATGTCTTCTTCTCTTCACCTTCATTTGAAGAAGTGGATTGTATCTCCTTACCAGATGTGTCTTTGTTGTTTGAACTTTGACCTTCTTGAAAACCTAAGCCACCAGTATCCTTAGATTGCTTCTGTTTACTCAGCATCTTGTCCAGGGCTTCAATGTTGCCTTCATATTTGCTTCTCACTTTTATTTCTTCCTGACTTTTCTCTAATTCTTTCTGGATTTTCACTATTTCTGCTTCTAGATTCTGATGCTCCTTTTCCTTTTCACTCAGACCGATACTAGTAACTTCACAGATTCTCTTGGCCTCTTCCAATTGAAGTTTTAGATTTGCAATTATTTTCTTGGATTCTTCAAGAGATTCTTCCAACATTTCTTGTTCTTCAGTTGTAACCTTTTTCACCTTCTTTAGATTCTTCTTGTTTTCTTCAGCTCTTCCAAGGCGCTGATGAACTCTACTTCAAGATCTACTTCTCCTTCTCTCTCTTCCTCTTCTCCTTTTTTAGGTACCAGAACCTCTTGAGCCATAAAAAGGTTTGCTCTGACTTCATCTTCACTACAACAGTCATCTGAGGCACTTTCCTCGTCCGTGGTATCATTTTCATGTGTGTAAAGATTGCTCTGCTTCCGTTAACCTCTTCTACCATGCCGGTATAAATTATTCTTCCTGTCCTTACCATATGATTTGCTACTACTTGATTGATCATCTTCATTCTTATCACCATAGGGACATTTAGTAGAAAAATGTTCAATATTTCCACAGTTGAAACATTTCAAAGGCAATTTGCCTTTGTATTTGCCTGAACTCGTCTTGAGTCTTCTGACAAAGTTTTCCATGATGTCATTAGAGTTTTCACCAATTGCATCATGAGCAGACTCTTCTTTTCCTTTTCTTGATGTTTTGAATGCAGCTTATTTCTTCACAGCCTCAGTACCGGCAGTCCTCATCTCATAAGCAGTTAGGGAACCATACAGCTCATCCATTATAAAGACTTTTAGATCTTTTGCTTCTTCTATTGCAAAGACCTTTGTATCATGCTTAGATGTAAGAGATCTAAGTACTTTCTTCACTACCACCTCATCTTTTATTTCTTCTCCAAGCCCTCTAATGGTGTTTGTTTTTTTCATCAATCCTTTGGAGATAGTCAGTAATTTTCTCTTCATCTCTCATCTTCAAACCCTCAAGTTGTGCTCTCAATGTTTGTAACTTGGCTTCCTTAACTTTAGCATCGCCTTCAAATATCTTCTACAACTTATCCCAAGTTTCTTTGGAAGAGGAGTGGTGCACGACTTTAACAAACTCATTATCAGATAACCCACTAAGAACTGCATTTTTAGCTTTACCATTGTTCTCATATTCCTTCTTAGCATTTGGATCAGTAGGGGGATTATTAGGGACTGTATACCCATTCATAATCGACATCCATACATCACAACCTAGAGAGGACAAATAGGTTTCCATTCTTCTACTCCAAAGTGCATAGTTGACACCATCAAACATAGGGGCTTTTGAGGAGGCGGATTCATTTCTTGCCATTGTGAACACTTGACAGGATCTACCCAAGCTAAAGAACGCTTTGACAAAATAGGGAACCTAGGCTCTGATACCAATTGTGGGACATAATGGATCACTAAGAGGGGGGTGAATCAGTGATCCAAACACTTTTCTTCAACAGGGATATATCGATAATATATAAAACAATTTGAGTGCTAACCGGTAGCTCAAACAATGCAAACTAAGTGTGTGAAATGATTTTCTATAACATAAACATAACTTATACACAAGAATGCATCACACAACACTAGATATATGAGGAAAACCCAATGTGGGAAAAATCTTGGTGAGAATAGTTGTTGGAGATCTTCTACTCCAATCCAACCTCACAATGTAAAGATCTGATTACAATTTTAGGGAACCAACCTAAGGAGCATCAACCCCTAATTTATAAGCACCAACTCAAAGGAGCACCAACCCCTACACAATTTATAGGCTACAACCTAAAGGAGGTACAACCCCTACACTAAGCACCAACTCAGTGAAAACAATATACAACTCAGTTATACAAATGAGACACCTGTTGCAAAAGAAGTTTTGCAACCTTACAATATTCTGCTCTATCGGTTTCAACCTTATCGGTCTATGTTTCCTCCACACACTCTACAACTTTTCTTTGTTGTTGTTTCTATTTTTGTTAAGTCCCCTCTCACAATGTCTTCCCAATTCAACTCACACTGATCACTCTTTATCAGATGTTTCTTCCTTCACATTTTCACCTCTACATCTTATGCTAACTCTGCCAGTTTGTTCCTTACACTAGTTTACCCTGCTTCTCCTTACCGGTACAGCCTTACTCATAAACACTTCAAGTGTTTTTTCTCTTCAACTCTCAGACAGCAATTTCACACTTACCTTCACTCTTCAGCAGCACTGATCGTAGTCTCAAGTCATCATATTTAATCTTGAGCTTTCCCGCCAATAATCAATTCAAACTAAGGGTGGTTAGGGTTTCCTTCTCCCAACCAAATCATCATCAAATTAGATCCAATCTGCCTTGGATTGATCACCTGCATTGGAGGAATGCATCTATACACATTTTCGATCATCCAATACATATTTTCTAAAGATAGCAATCCCGACCCTGATTTTCGGCCTTGAAATCTTTCGACTCGTTTATGACCCAGTTGTTTCCTTCTTGAGGTCCTCTTGCAATCTGATTTCTTTGCTTCGATCCAGGTGCCAACAACTTTGTGATCATTCTCTGTCATTCATTCTTCCTCAAGCTACATCAATCTGTTATTGATCTATGATTTGTGGTTGTTTCATTAATGTCGACTATCTATTCCAACAACCATATCAATGGAAACTTCACCGACCTCTGCATGCTTGCCACCTCAACTCCACATGGCATCACATCGGCATACACTTCGCTCACCAACACAAGATCGGTTTACACTTGAACATTCAACAAACTCATACCAGCACAAGCCCTTATCGATGAGACCTTCTCCTTCTGCTAATCGGTAGTGCACACTACACTAGTAGCACATCTTCACCTGCAGTTGTTTGTGATCCCTTTGTCACTTTGCCTCTATATCACAAATATTATCACAAGAAAAATAACTAACCTTTCTACCAGCTACAACTTGTCATGCCAACACACAACTTCATATCACCTCTTACCAGTGATGTTACTAATAGTCTCAATACCTACTTGTCTTCCACCATATCGGTTGACAAGCCTTCATTTATGTCGATTCAATCTTCTTCATATCGGGTGACATACCTCTACGGGTAGCCTGCAATACCGGTTGACATCAATGATAACTCAGTGCCAACATCAACCTGGTTCTCCCTCACACTTAGTCTCTTCTATATCTCCTTGATGAGCACTTGACTGATTTCACCTTGCATGCAGCAACACTCCCTCATCTAGTGACAACCTTCAATGATTTTGGCTTGCATGTTTATAACCTAGTTTTCTCGCCAAAATCCAATTCAAATTTTAGGAAGTTAGGGTTTCTTCCACCGATCAAATATTCATCAGATCCGATCCAATCTGCCTTGGATCGATCACCTGCATGTGAGGAATGCATATGTACATGATTTCCATCATCCAATGCATATTTGCTAAAAATAGCAAATCTAACCATGTTCTTCAGCCTCATAAATAGTTGACACATTTATGATCCAGTTGTTTCCTTCTCGAGGTCATCCTACAGACAAATTTTGTGCCTTGAATATGACACCAACAAATCTTTGACCTTCCTTTGTTGTTTATCCTTCATCGAGCTACAAACCCTGCAACTCCCTTGTGATTGTCATAGTCAACATTTAATGTCGACCAACCACAACTACCTCTCTAGCACCAGACATCACCGACCTATGCATGTTTGCCACCTCAGCTCCACGTGGCATCATTGTCGACATCCACCTTAGCACATTGTTTATGTCGGTTCAGACTTAGTCACCGACCACACACATAATTGATGCACACATACTGGTTCACTGACCCTACCGGTACAAATCACCTTGCCAATTATCCTTCCTGCCAATGTCTTCTAGATCCTACGAGTATATCATGTTTTCCCTATCATCAAACATGTCGAACCTCAACAACCATCAGGAGTAACACATCATGTCTACCTTCATCAATGAAGCTCTTTCACTTCTACTCATTTTTTTCACTCTGCTGCATACTGGTGATTACCTAGATGACTCCATTTTATCATCCTCCAATGCTCTGCACCTGTGGCACCATAACACATCATCTGCATAATGATAACTTCATGATTGCAACTGCAGACCTCATCATCTCTTGACTGGGTTTCTTCTATGGCAATTTTCCAAGATGGAAAACTCATAAATTCAACTCTCCTTCTATGTCCCAATACCACACCTTTTCCTCACACACTGATCCTGTGTGTATCTTTGATCTTATGCTCTGGGACTTCATCTTCTTCCACTTGCTCATCCAGTCTCTGCATTCACTCACTTGCCTATCTCAAGGAATCATTATGGCGGTACAAGTGTGACTTCACCAAGGAGAGGATACAACTTCTAGTTGATATATGTCACCCTTTCTTATAGAGGCAACACCCTTTGTCAACCTATCACCTAGCCAGTGATAGCATCTTCATCTGGTGGGAGTCCTGCTAGTTTACCTTACACTAGCAATCTGGTGGCCTGCTCATACTTCACCTCCGAAGTTTATGTGATTCAAGTAACATTCCACCTCTTCATCACAATCAATAACCCATCATGCAGTCTCTTCATTGTGGTTGTATGCATCACTATGACAACAACCTTTTTCTCACTGGTCACTTTACTGCACCTCTAGCATACCGGTACATATCGGTTTACACTCTTTTGCATGATGATGGTCACCAATGACAACACATCAACTCTTCTCCTATAGTGGTTGACATCAATGATAACAATACCAACAATTTATCATACTGATTGCATCCTTCTATACCAGTTGACATCAATGACAACACAATGCCAACAATCTCCCCCTTTGGCATTGATGTCAACACATGTCATTCAGATTGTATGCATCACTATGACAACAACCTTTTTCTCACTGGTCACTTTACTACACCTCTAGCATACCGATTTACACTCTTCTGCATGATGATGGTCATCAATGACAACACATCAACTCTTCTCCTATACTGGTTATCCTGCTATATTGGTTGATATCAATAACAGCAATACCAATAATCTATCATACCGGTTGCATCCTTCTATACCGATTGACATCAATGACAACACAATGCCAACAATCTCCCCCTTTAGCATTGATGTCAACACATGTAGTATTCGATGTACTACAATATCTTTTTCCCCCTTTGACAACAATGGCAATGGGTCACACTGTAGGCTCTTTCTCTCCTCCTTGTCATATTATGATACATCTCCCTCTTGAGAAGCATATAGGGAACCTTGTTCTAACACAAAGCATACTACTTTTAGCCTTATCTCTCCCTCTTTGATCTTTATTTGCTTCATCATCTCAAGCAGCACTATAAGAGATGGAGAGCACTCATACCGATTGACACACATTGAGTGTACTAGTCAGATACCAATTATTGATAGGAATGATTGTTCTTAATAATGTAACAACCATTGGTATGTTCTTTCTCTATGGGGATTGCCCTGACACCAATCATGCAGCAAGACTTTAGCCTATTTCTCCTACTTTGACCATCTAGGGCCCAGACACTACCAATTGTTGATGCTAATGTTGGTAGGAATTAAATGTGATTGTACTATTAAAATCACATATCTATTCTATGTAGGTAGATCTACTGGTTAACCAAATTCTTCTTCCTTTCACCTGGTGACAGGCACATCTTCTTCCTATTCTTTTCTTCACTGGGATAACAGATGGTGACTTTGATAGATAGACAAATTGAATACAGATATAAAAAAGTCACAAACACACCTGTGTTGTCAAACATATGCCAAATTTTCTACCGAGTTCAGCATGTCTGATATTAATTAGAAAATATAGCCCTGAACTCCCCCCAAAACACATACCTCTGATCTTCATCTATTCAGTCAAGTCCTAATTCGGGACTCACATCTATACAAGTGGCATCCACCATCATGACCACAATGCCAACT
The DNA here is from genome assembly GCF_030272615.1 of Cryptomeria japonica. Lineage (NCBI taxonomy): Eukaryota > Viridiplantae > Streptophyta > Pinopsida > Cupressales > Cupressaceae > Cryptomeria > Cryptomeria japonica. Next base: position 723,231,878 of record NC_081414.1, read on the forward strand.
GCAGGTCACATATACAACCGGTTGACCCATAAAGAAGTATGCACATAAGGTCAGCTACCGAACCAACACATGTCATTCAGGTCCTTTCCAATATCACCTGAGACATAACCTCATCCATCCAGGCTACCAGAGTTACTGCAATGATCCCTCAACTTATTGACTTACATAACCTGCAATACTGATCAACATCTATGCCAGTAGCAAGCTGCAAATATCGGTCTCTTATCTCTATCGAGACACTTTCCTCTTAACCTCTATCTCCTGGTCCCAATTACCTCTGCTACCATTCATTTCACCTGTAGCAATAAACCATCTTCCATGTGTAGTCAAGGTGGTAACTACATACATACACTACCATCTCATTTTCTTCCTCTTATCGATAGCATCTTGTTCATCTCCTTTGTCCCTTTCAACCAAGGGGTGAATGATCTGGTCAATATGTAAGTCCCCTTGAGTCTTGCATCTCCTTTAAGCCTTAGCAGATCTCACCTATCCATTGAATGCACAGAGCTGATTCATGGTTCTATTCTCTTGCTTCTTTCTCCATGCCTGCTTGGTCTCACTTTTCTTACCCTTTTTCAGTCTAGAGAGCAGGTCTTACTTTCTTCTTCTATTGATTTTTCCTCACTCTACCAAATTCTACAGCATAACCAGAAGTAGTGTTGTAGTAGCAGAAAACATCCATAACAATCTCATGATTGGGGAACCATCCATCATACTGGTTTTCTCTTCCTTTCCTGATCATGCCATTGTAGCTAGTTACCGATTTCCTTGGATTCCTTGATTTTGCGGGAACATTTCTCCTATTGTTCCAAGAAGGTCTATGTTGCTCATATCCCCTGTAACTGCTCTCACACTGAGCATGGTTGCTCCACCAATTTCCATAGGAATGTATATTCTTCTTCCTACATTCATAACTTCTATGGCCTAATCCATTGCAGTTATAACACACAATATTTACATTATTAGGAACAACCTTCCTAGCATAACTGGGAGAAGAGATATGCATGCTTCTACTCATAGATGCATTATGCTCATATGCATGATTTTTATGAGATCTTAGATTGTTTCTTCTAGATCCCTTTCTATATTCTTCTTCTCTATGGTCATAGACATTACATGCAAATCAATAACTGAAGAAAAGGAGGCTTATTACTTACAAATTTATTTTTCCAAACATGAGGTGATCTTACCAGTTTGGCATCTCCATCTCTACTTCTCTAGGAATGGATCCTGGGTTGTCCATTCTCTGCAGATCTTCCATCAGATTCCTTCTTCTTCCGCACTTGTCTTGATTTTTGGACAACAACATCTCCTTGTTTATGTAGAGGGTCAGGGGTTTTAGGTGACTTCAAGAAAATATATTTTCAAGTGCTTCACACTCCTTGCATTTGCCTGGTGTTTCCAAGGCACCTTAAGGCTTCGAAGGGCAAATCAATACCCAACTCTCCACTATGACTCCTAGTGTCTTCAACCACTTATTCCAACCCAATTCAACAAGTTTCAATTAGTTTTAAGGTTTCAATACTTCTCCATTCTCTTAAACCCCACTATGCCTGCTACTAGCCCTAGAGCCCCAATTAGGCCACTTGAGGCTGAATTAATTCAGTTTCTCCAATTTTTCCCAAATAACTTCCAAAAAAAAATATCTTTTTGGATACCCTTTTTGGCTTACTACAACATATATCAAAATTAGGTATGGTTGTTTTGGACCATGCCTTTGCTGTCCTAAGACTGAGACTATTTTTTATGCAAAAACCCACACTTTTACAAAGAAAGTATATAAAATACTTATCCCCCAACCTTTAAACTCTCAAAAGTAGTTTTTTATGACTCCAAACCAAGGAAAATCCAATTTTTTAGGTTCTATGATCTTGTTTAATGTGCAAACCCCAAAGCCCTCACCAATAGGCTCCCAAAACCAAGGGTTTCTTGATTAACCACTCTCCCAGCACCGCTGAAACTTAATCAAGGTTCATACACCTTCTCCTATACCATATTAGACATATCCAATCATTAAATTACCCCTTTGTTAAGGTAGATCTTCTGCTGCTATAGGCTTGCTATGCTTCCTACTCACTTCTCCTTTATCCAACTCACGGTGATCACCTGTCAAACCACACTTCCTGAAAGTTATTTGGTTAGGATCATATTATACATGTTAGATAGAGCCTCCTCTATGAGAAACAAGACCTTACATCCATAGAAGGGCTCCAAATTGCATTTTGGGCCTTCAATGCCAATGATACAACTCATAAAATTTTAGGACAGTCAACACAAATGACAAAATCTGAGCAAAACCTGCTACAAAATCATTCCAAAACACTTATTACAATGTTTAATGACTGACCAAGGCTTATAACATGAAAGATTAATCACTTTCAAGCAACAAAACACAAGAAATTGCAAGAAAATGAAGGTTTTATTCACTTTTTCTGTTAAATCCGTACAACATCCGTATTGTAGCATCCAACCCCACCAAAATGGAGTTCCAAGGTTTTATAAGACCTTCCCCCAACTTTCCAAACCGAAATCAATCAGTTATTTGTCATTATAGACTTGTTTAGACTCTAAAATCCATTTTCCCACCTAAAAACAACTAACCGTTAGAATTCAAAATTTTGAATTTCTAACTTACAATTTATTGAATAATTTAAAGTCTAACCTATCAAACTTAATGTTTTATTACTCCTAGGATCCAAACAAACTTATCTAACCATCCAAATCCTATTTAGGCACTATTGGCCTCCCTTACATAATTTTGGTCCTAAAGCCCTTATTAAGACCTTCAAGACATTTAACTTTAAAATCATATTGATCATTACAAATTTCCATTATTGGCTTCAAAACATTCCAATTCACTTGTTTTGATTCATAACTCTTCACGGTCTTGATAGCTTGCTTGGTTGCACCTACACCACTTGTCTTCTTCCAGTAGGAGGTCTTCTAGGTTGTCTTCTCATGTTCTTGCTTCTGGTGAAGCTTTCTTCTCCTATCTTTCCATTTCCTTTGGGATTTGCATTGTTTCTTCTTGCAACACCGGTCTTCATCCTTAGCCTCACGTCCTCACCAGTTGTGGTAAAATCTATTTTCTTCCTTGGAGCATATCTAATTGTGAAGATTTGTCCCTTGCCATTTCCACTTGAGACAAACTAAATGTCCTTTTGGGGGATATTCTTGCTTGTGGAGCATTCACCGATATTGCATCCTAATCCTCCGACATCCTTGGAGTGTTTTAGTTTGCTCAACATTTTGTCCAAGACTTTAGTGCTAGTATCATACCGGATCCTCACCTTGAGCTCTTCTTGACATTTTTCAAGGTCTTTCTTGAGGGACTCCATTTCACCTACTATATATTGATGCTCTTTATCCTTTGTCTCTAGCTCAACCTCTAGATATTTGCACCTGCACTCCTTGGTGTCTTTTTGTTGAGCCGCTAACTCTAAGATACATTTCTTAGATTCTTCAAGGCATTTGGCCAACCAGTTCTGCTCAACAACTACAACATTCTTGAACAACTTGTATTCATTTCTTACTTTGCTAAGATCCTTGAATTCACCTTCAGAAATATTATTTTCATTCATCTTCTTATCCTTTTCTAGTTGTGTTCTCAGATCTACAACACATTCTTCACATTCCTCTAGAATTCTGATTAACCGGTCTTGTTCTTCGATAGCAATTTTCTTTACCTTTTTTAGTTCTCTTCTTGTTTTGTGAATTTCCTCAAGAGCACTTACGAGCTCTGCCTCAAGATCAACTTCTCCTTCTTCTTCTTCATCACTCCCAAATAGATCTTGTCGGGGGGATCTATCTGCATTATCACTTCTTGATGTGAGCTCCTCACATTCTGTCTCATGGGCCATGAAGAGACGAGTTTCCTCATCACCATTGTTGTTGCAACAATCTAATCTGCCTCTGTCATCTGCACAGCTATCTACAACATTGTTCTTTTCACTTCCACAAACAGATCCAGCAATGCAAGGTTCATTTCCATAGAGCTTCTTTAGTCTATCCCATAGACCCTTTGTCGATCTGCACTTATCCACCTGTGAGGAAACATCACCAGTTAGTCCACTAAATATAACCTTCATGGCTTCTTCATTGCATCTGCTTCTTATTTCCTCTTCAGGACCAGTGGGAGGAATGTCATGCCTAGGGAGACCACTTACAATTGACATCCAGACATCATAACCAAAGGCAGACAAATAGACTTCCATTCTGTAACTCCATATATTATATTTTGACCCATAAAAAATAGGAGTTGGGATTGACTCTAAACAAACCATTATGTCCTTAAGCCAGAATCTACCCAAGATGGAGAAAGCTCATCTATCTCGGAACCTAGGCTCTTATACCAATTGTTAGACACAATGCACCACTAAGAGGGGGGTGAATCAGTGGTTCTCAAACTTTTCCCTTTAACTGTCCTATGTGAGTATACCAGTTATCAGATCTAACTCTATGCAGACTTATCGGTTTCAGGGAGACCACCACAAATGCAATCACACACGAGGGACGTCACATAACACCAGCATATACGAGGAAAACCCAAGATGGGAAAAACCTCTGTGAGAAATGTTACTGGAGACTATTGCTCCAATCCAGCCTCACAATCAATCTCTGATTACAATGTTTAGGGCACCAACCCAAGGAGCACCAACCCAAGGATTCACAACCCCTACACCGAACTACAACTTAATGAATATAAAAAAGTTATCTTCTTGTTACAAATGGATTTTATAACTCTTCTTTGAATCTCTCTGTTGGATCTTTTATCCAGTTCACTATCTGTTATCTCTCTGTCGATTCTCTCTTTTGGTTGCCTCTTCTTTTTGCTGCTCTGCTAATCTTCATCAGTACTACACTCTGTCGGTTCTATGCTTGCCTGCTCTGCAGTCTTCTGCTCTTCTTCTCTACTGGTATGATCACTATCAGTTTTCCCACTGTTGTCGGTTAAACACTTCAACCCGGTTCTCCCTCACACTCAGTCTCTTCTATATCTCCTTGATGAGAACTTGATTGATTTCACCTTGCATGCAGCAACACTCCCTCATCGAGTGACAACCTTCAAAGATTTTGGCTTGCATATTTATGACCTGGTTTTCTCGCCAAAAGCCAATTCAAATTTCAAGCGGTTAGGGTTTTGACCAATGATCAAATATTCATCAGATCCAATCCAATCTTCCTTGGATCAATCACCTGCATTGGAGGAATGCATCTATACACGTTTTCCATTATCCAATTCATATTTTCTAAAAATAGAAAATCTAACCCTATTATTCAGCCTCGAAAATAGTTGACACATTTATGATCTAGTTGTTTCCTTCTCGAGATCATCCTGTAGACTGATTTCATGCCTTGAATACGATGCCAGCAAATCTCTGACCTTCCTCTGTCATTCATCCTTCATCGAGTCGCAAACCCTACAACTCCCCCGTCATTGTTGCAATCAACAGTTAATATCGACCAACCACAACTACCTCTCTCACACTAGACATCACCGACCTCTGCATGTTTTCCACCTCAGCTCCGCGTGGCATCATTGTCGACATACACATTAGCACACTATTTATGTTGGTTCAGACTAAGTCACCGACCACACACATAACCGGTTCACTGACCCTACCGGTAAAAATCACCTTGCCAATTATCCTTCCTGCCAATGTCTTCTGGATCCTACAAGTATATCATGTTTTCCCTATCATCAAACATGTCGAACCTCAACAACCATCAAGAGTAACTCATCATGTGTACCTTCATCAATGAAGGTCTTTTACTTCTACTCATTCTAGTCACTCTGCTGCATACTAGTGATCACCTAGATGACTCCATGTCATCATCCTCCAACGCTTTGCACCTATGGTAACATAACACATCATCTGCATAATGGTAACTTCATGATTGCAACTGTAGACCTCATCATCTCCTGACTGGGTTTCTTCTCTGTCAGTTTGCCAAGATGGAAAACTCATCAATTCAACTCTCCTTCTCTATCTTGATAGCATACCTTGTCCTCACATGCTGATTAGGTGTGTATCTCTGACCTTATGCTCTGGGACTTCATCATCTTCTACTTTCTCATCCAGTCTCTACATTCACTCACTTGCTTGTCTCAGGGAAATGTTTTGTCGGTATAAGTGTGACTTCACAAGGGAGAGGATACAACTTCTGGTTAACATATGTCACCCTTGCTTATAGAGGGAACACCCTCTGTCAACCTATCACCTAGCCTGTGATAGCATCTTCATCCGATGGGAGTCCTGCTAGTTTACCTTACACTAGCAATCTAGTGGCCTGCTCATACTTCACCTCCGATGTTGATGTGATTCAAGTAACATTCCGCCTCTTTATTATAATGAATAACCCATCATGCAGTCTCTTCATTCTGGTTGTATGCATCGCTATGACAACAACCTTTTGCTCACTGGTCACTTTACTGCACCTCTAGCATATCGGTACATACCGGTTTACACTCTTCTACATGATGATGGTCACTAATGACAACACATCAACTCTTCTCCTATACCGGTTATCCTGCTATACTGGTTGACATCAATGATAGCAGTACCAACAATCTATCATACAGATTGCATCCTTCTATACCAGTTGACAAAAATGCCAACAACTACAACCTAATTCAATCAGAGTCTTGCTAAAATTATGCAAGTATAAAACTATAGCTTCTTCAACCTTTCTCTGATCTTCCTCATCTAGATGTTCATAATAGGCTCCAAGATTCTTCAAGTTCCCATCAACAATTATTTCATTTATCAATTGGTTTGTTGACAATGGAGGAACAATTGTGTACTTACCTTGTAGGTCACCATACTCAAGGTCTTTGTCAAGTTGACTTCTGACTTGTCTACCTCTTTTGGGCCTACCAATAAGGGTAGGTTCTGATTTAGTTTTCTTGCTTTGTTGGACTCCATCTAACTGTGGCTTCCTCACCACTTTGACAAATTCGCCTTTCTTCTTTGCATTTCCTGCTTCCTCATCAAATTCTATTTTAGAAGCCATGGGAGACACAACAACATAAGTGATCTTGGGCTTCTCCTTTTTCTTCAATACACCTTTCCTGGATGGGCTAGGTCTTGAGGATGATACCACCGAAGCAAGAGAAGACTTGGTTTCTTTAGGTTTGACCTTGGAGGGAACTAGATCAACCTTAGGCTTCTTGGTTTCCTCTTTGGCCTCTTTTTGTGCATGTCTCTCTCTTTCTTTCTTCACATCCTCCTAGGTGAATCCCATCTGAGTTGCCATCTCCTTAACCATATTTGTAACTTTTTTTTTTCTGGCAAGTGCAGTGAATTGTATGTGCAAACTAAGATCCTTCTCCTTGAATATTATAAATATCCCTTCCTTAGGATCCACCGGTTGACTCAATAAGTGTTGAGAATATGCCTCAAGAGTGATAGAGACAAATTCATACCCCATGGGCATGAGCCATACTATTCTGGGCTCCATAGCTTCCATCAAGCATTGATCTTTGTCAACCATGAAGCAAATGGTTTGCTCATAATTCTCCATAATTTCCTTACGAAATCTCTCTCTACTTTTCATTGTTTCTTGGAAATATTTGAAGTATCCCCATAGAGAAGATATTCTCATTGTAGCATCTCCAATTCCCCACAATCCCTCTTTAATTTGCATCGCCACCGGTCTATCATAGGCCCATTGGACCTTTCCTTTCACATTGGGTATCTCATTCAAGAAGTATAAGGCCAAGAAAATAAGAGTTCCATATTTTAAGGTGTGCTTCTTATCTTGCTTGATTTTCTTAAAATTACTTAATAATCATTGAGGAGGATTGTGCACAAGTCATACCTCTTGTCATCTTTCAACATCTAATAGGTTGAGTATATAACAGTTCTGGAGACAGAGTTATGTATGTTGGACTAGTAAACCTTGTAACCAACTACCATAGATGAAAAATTCACATCATTCTCCAGAATATTGATGATAGTCATTTCTCTATTGTCAAAATTGGAACCAATGGTCGCTATCACCGTGTCAATCAACACTTTCCTTAGGCTACTTACTTCACCAGTTTCATTGACGCATGTCACGGCTTGGATCACTTGTTTGGTAATCTTGTGAGACCTGTCTGGTGCAGGAGCACCTCATCAACAAGATATTCATGACCCTAAGGATGAAGACTAGGATCATTAGGGTGCCTTAGTGTGTCTTGTGTTTTATGTATGCAATAAACCCCACCATGTAAGCCCATGTCACCAATTAGGCAATTTGAGAAGCCAATTGGGACAATGTGGTAAAATGGGGTAATAGGTGGTCTAGATTTGTTTTTGATAGGTTTTAGACATGTTTTATGTGTGTTTTTTTGGTCCATGTATGTGGATCCCAACCTTAGAGAGAATGACAACTTTTTGTGCAAGATTGCAAAATGCAACTTTTGTGAAATGCAACTTTTGAGTGCAAAAGTGCATTTTTTTGTAAATCATTGGGAGAAGTCTTTCAAAGGCTCCAACCTACTCCAAATTTGGTGGGAAACCATTGGAGAGTTTTATAAGCCTTTTGGGTACTATTCCCAAAGTTTTTGTTGTTGGAGTTGGAGTTTGAGAATCAGTAATACACAAAATAATACAGTTTACCCATAAATTCTGAGTTTGCAGGTGTTGTACATGATTGTAGGGATTTATTGGAACCCCACCATTCATGGAGTAGATAGGGAGATGAAATATACTTCTTTTTGTGGTGGTCTGAGGTCTTAATTATTTGGGAGTAGGGAGAACCCTCCATTTTACTAACTGTAACCCAAAAATTGAGGGTTTGGAGAGGGTTTTGAACCAAAATGGCTTTATCTTGCAATGCAGTCCATTAGAAGACTCTTCCATTGGAGGGATGCAGGATAAGAATTTTTATTTTAATTTTTTCATGTTTTGTTGTAGGGGAGACTTTGTTGTTTGGATAAAAGAACAAATTTAGGTAGGCATCTCTATGTGACTACTTAGGACAAGTTTTAGGACAATCATCATAAGTTGTCATAGTGATGGATTCCAGGAATGCAACCCTGGAATTAGAGGTTTCTAAATACCCCCCACATTCCCATTAAGGTTATTTTTCATTTGGTTTGCCGGTAAAGGTAGTTGCTTTGTAAAATACAGCTAATTGCCCCTATTAGGTCTCTTAGCCTTTAAAAGGAATAGACCATATATTTGTAGATATGATCAAACCATTTTGGGGACCAATATAACTTCCAAAAGGGTGTTTTAAATGCTAAATTTTTTGGATGTGTGTGTGTTACATGTTTGAGTTAAGATCCATTCTATCTTCAAACAGGGCTACAAGCCTAGGGGTAGGTTTACAAAGAAAGTATAAGGGATTGATTCCCAAGATTAAAACCAGTGTTTGGAAGAGATCTTAGATGTTATGTGTTGGCCAAATTCCAAATCCCTAAGAGTAGGGGTCACCGGTAAGGTACTTTTGAGGAGTTGAAGCCTTTTACTCCTCTTGAGTAGGTCTAAGATTAGTGAGTGTGTGAGTAGTTTCATCCAAGGTGTAGAGTCCTTCCTTGCAGAACCCTTGTGAGTAGTTAGGAGGTCACTAGCCTAACCTTGTTTTGGCTTGTCATTATGAGTTTGGGAAGGCCTCTACATCAAGTGGTATTAGAGCTAAGAAGTGTCCTTTGGAAGAGAATGAGAAGACAAGACGTCGGAAGAAGAAGGGTCCCATGAGGCACCTTCAAGAATGACCAATGCAGAATTGAATGTCCTGGTGAAGAAGCAGATGGTAGAGAGCAGAGCAGTTAGGGCTAATAATCAGGCCTTGAGAAATGAGATGGATCGGTTGAAGGACATAATGGAGAGGGGAGAGAGAGACTCTGGAGAAGAGGGGGATGAAGAGGAGATCCCTATGTAGGAAGAGCTAGAGGTACCTACAGACTAGAGACCCCTAATGAGTGTCCTCAAGTCCATGGAGAGAAGGACAATGGATGTGAAGATGGAGCCTGACAGAGTGATGGAGTGGATAGACTCCTTGGACAATTTTTTTGAAAGTGAAGACATACCAGACCACCAGAGGGTGAAGATGGCCCAATCCAAATGAAAGGGGTTGCACTAACTTGTGGACTTTCATCCAATATGAGAGGGTGAAAGAGGGAAATATAAGAATAGATACATGGAAGAAGATGATTGCTTTGGTGAAAGAATCCTATGTCCCAATGGATTACAATATCCAATTGCATAGGAGGAGGTATAATTTGAAACAAAAGGAGATGGACATGAGTTCCTATACTGAGGAGTTCATGAAGTTGTTTATGAGGACTAAGGTGAAAGAGAGTGAAGATGAGAAGGTGGCTAGATATCTCAATGGATTGAGATTTACAATCCAAGAAGACTTGAATCTCCACACCTCGGAGACAGTCCAAAAGTGCTTTCAATTGGCACTCAAGGTGGAGGAGAAGTTGAAGAGAAGGCAAGATCAAAATGGCAGAGGTAAAGGGAGACAACAAAGAGGAGGAAGAGGCCCTTTCAGAGGTAGAGGAAATCATTTTGGATACCAGGGAGACTCTAACCAAGAAGGCAATAGAGGAGAGAGCAGTTACCACAAAGGAGGAGGCTACAATCCAAGAGGGAGATTTAGGGGTAGAAGACCACCCTCTAGGGGGAGATCCCAAGGCAGGGGACCTCCTAGGTGCTACAACTATAATCAAGAAGGCCATATGGCCAATAGATGTTTGGAGAAGGCTTGTAGCTCCATGGGAGAAAGGAGAAGCAATTTGGTGCAAGAATTTGATTGTCAAAGTGTGGAAAGTGCAAACACTTATCAAAGTGTTAATGCTTCTGATAGCTATGGCTATCCTGAAAGAGGAGAGGCTTTGATGATGAGGAGAGAAGTAACCACCATGAAGGTACCTGAAAAGGAGCCTACACAAAGGAAATCTCTTTTCAAAACCACTTGCAAGATAGGAGGAAAGGTATGCAAGGTTTTGATAGACTCCAGATCCACTGAAAATTTTATATCACTTGAAATGGTAGAAAAACTTAAACTTGGGAAGCTACATCATCCTTACCCTTAAAAGGTTTCATGGCTCACCCAAGATTAGGAAGGAGTGGTAGAAGAGCAGGCTTGGGTGGAGTTTCAGATTGGATCTTACAAGGATAGATTGCTATTTGACATAGCCAAGATGGATGCATGCCATCTCTTGTTTGGGAGACCATGGCAGTATGACTTGAAAGCTCATCATGATGGGTTGAGAAACACCTACTCAATCACCAAGGATGGTAAGGTAATAGAACTCTTGCATCTGATAGAGGAAGAGATGGAATCAAAAGGGAAGGATACAAGAGTGTTGATAGTAGAAGGTAAATAGTTCATGAAGGAGATTGCAGAGAAAGGTGCAGTTTGCTATGCCCTCATGCTTAGTCCCAAAGTGACAAGGAAAGAGTAGTATGCAGAAGAGAAAGAAGGAGGACCAAGACACATAGACCCAACAGTTAGATAGTTGCTTGATAAGCATCAAGGCATCATCCCAAATGGAATAACAAGGTCCCTGCCACTGGTAAGGGACATCAGTCATTACATATATCTGATCCCTTGATCTACATTGCCAAACAAAGTAGCCTACAAGCTCACCCCATACCAGAATGCGGAAATGGCAAGGCAGATTGAAGAGTTGCTTGAATCACGACTTAATGGCAAGAGTCTAAGCCCATGTGCAGTATCGGCAGTCCTTGCACCCAAGAAAGAAGGTACTTGGAGGCTTTGTATAGAATCAAGAGCCATCAATAAGATAACTATAAGGTATAGGTTCCCAATCCCTAGAATAGAGAATTTGCTTGATTGCTTAGGGAGTGCTAAGTATTTTACAAAAATAGATCTAAAAACTGGATACCATCAGATTAGAATAAGACCAGGGGATGAATGGAAAACAACTTTTAAAACTAATGAGGGGTTATATGAATGTAAAGTCATGCCACTTGGGTTATCCAATGCACCTAGTACCTTTATGAAGTTAATGAATGAAGTCTTGGTGGAATTCATAGGAAAATTTGTCATAGTATACTTAGATGATATCTTGATCTTCAGTCACACAAGGTAAGAGCACCTCAAACACATAGATATGGTTCTCAAGAGGTTATATGAAGAGCTACTAATGATCAATTTGGATAAGTGTTTGTTCATGCAGGAGGAGATCATCTACTTGGAATTTGTAATCTCAGAAGGTGAGTTGAAAATGGACCAAGAGAAGGTAAGTGCTATATTGTCTTGGCCTATACCTAGAACTATGAATGATGTCCGAAGATTCCATGGTTTAGCAAATTTCTATGGGCAGTTCATAAGAGGATTTAGTCATGTTTGTGCACCCATTCTTGACACCATAAAGGGATGACAAAAGTGCAGATTCAGTTGGACCAAAGAGGTAGATGATTCATTTGAGACTTTGAAGAAGAAGGTTGCAGAACAACTAGTCCTTGCCTTACCAGACTTCAACAATATATTTTAGGTGGAATGTGATGCAAGCCACATGGCCATTGGAGCAGTACTCAGTCAGGAAGGAAGGCCTATTTCTTTTTTCAGTGAAAAGCTAAATGATGCCAAGAAAAGATACTCATATTATGACTTGGAGATGTATGCTCTAGTATAGTCCTTGAAGAAGTGGAGGCACTACTTATTGCCTAAGGAGTTCATAGTGTTTACTGAAAATCAGGCACTTAATTTCATAAATAGTCAAGAGAAGCTTAATCACTGGCACATGAAGTGGGTATAGACCCTACAAGCTTTCACATTCATTCTCAAACACAAGAAGGGAGTTAAGAACAAAGTTGCAGATTCTTTGAGCAGGAGGGTCTTAACTGTCAACCAAATTAAGATGGAGAGTGTTGGTATTGATTCCTTGAAGAGTATGTATAATGTTGATGAAGACTTTGGAGAGATTTACAAGGTATGTGAAACTTTTGGTGATCGGTATCATATGGAGTTTTCTGAGTTTCTGATACAAGATGAACTGTTGTTCAAGGGAGTGCAGTTGTGTATTCCTAAATGTTCCATGAGATTGAATATTATCAGGGAGAAGCATTGTGGAGCCATGGCAGGTCATTTTGGCCTTAACAAGACCCTAGACCTTGTGAAGAGACATTATTTTTAGCCTAAATTATAGGCATATGTGAGAAAGTTTGTGGAGACATGTGTCATATGTCAGAAAGCCAAGGGGAAGTCTACAAATACAGGTTTGTATCAGGCTTTACCCATTCCTTCTAGTCCATGGGAGAGCATAAGTATGGACTTTGTGTTGGGTCTGCCTAGAACAAGGAGAGGATTTGACAGTGTTTTGTAGTGGTAGATAGGTTTAGTAAAATGCCTCACTTCTTTCCATGTAAGACTTCTTGTGATGCATCATATGTTGCATACCTATTCTTCAAAGAGATAGTCTGGATACATGGATTACCCCTAAACACTATTTTGGACAGAGATGTGAAGTTCATAGATAACTTTTGGAGAACTCTTTGGAAGAAGTTGGGGACTAACCTAGCTTTCTCATCAGCCTACCATCATCAAACGGATGGGCAAACTGAAGTTGTCAATAGATCATTAGGGAACCTATTAAGGTGTTTAACAAGGCAACATGGAGAGAAGTGGGACAACATTTTGTCATAGGTAGAATTCTTATACAATGACACCATAAATAGGAGTACCGGTAAATCTCCTTTCCAGATTATTTATGGCATCCACCCAAGGGGAGTGTTGGAGTTAAGAGATTTACCTAAAGAATAAGCCATTAGTGCAGATGGTGAAGCCTTTGTATCAACCATTAAAGAGGTGCATGACCAAGTCAAGTCTCATCTCCAACAATTTGCAGTGAAGTATAAGGCTCATGCTGATAAGAAGAAGAGAGATGTACAATTTAGTGTTGGGGATTTGGTATGGGTACATTTGAAGGAGAGACTAGCAAAAGGAAAATACACCAAACTCATGTAGAGGAAGATTGGACCATGTCAGATATTGAAGAAGTGTGGACAAAATGCCTATGAGATCCAACTTCCTCCCGATCTTGGATTATCACCTATTTTTAATGTGTGTGATCTTACACTTTTCAAAGGTACTGACAATGAAGAAGAGGAACCAATGTGGGTTGCAGCAGACCATGACATTCCTAGTGTAGCGTCCTAAAATTGCGACACTTGCAATTTCAACTGCATTTCCGTCTTCACGATGGCGACGCAACACGGAACCTGAATGGAGACCCCGAAACTTGCTCATGGCATCAAAAACTGCATTTTTCCAGCACCCGGCCTGATCCTCCTTGCACCCTGCTGTCCCGGGAGGTGGGACCAGAGCGCCCAGCACCCTGGTCCTTCAGGACCAGGGCGCCCAACTCCCTGGTCCCCCAGGACCATGGCGCCTAGCGCCCTGGTCCCTGGCCCTATTTTTGGGCCCGGTCTCCTATGGGGCTTTGGGTCTTTTTGTTTGAAAATTGGAAAAAACTCTTTCCTTGTCGGCCCAAGGTCAGAAAAATCAGTCTATCAACCCTAATTGGCAAGTATATAAACTACATTTTCCTCTCTCATTTGGATATATGGAAAAAAAGCGGAAGCAATATTCAAACATTCAAGCATTCAAGCATTCCTTCAAGCAATTGATCATTCTAAGTCTCCATTCAAGGCTAAGTGTTGCATTCAAGACAAGGATTCAACCATTGAAGAGGAGATCACATACAACATACAACATACAAAATACAACAACATCTACACCTTCGCATGTAAGAATACAAACATTCTTACAACAAGGTACTAGTACTTGTTTTACATTACAAACATTTACATTTACAACATTTCTCATTTCTTGGTTAATTCCAAAACTGGGGTTTGACCTAAGGGCAAACCCGTAATCCCTAACCCCTCAATCATCTTCGCTTTTCTATGTGTAGGTTACAGGTACGCGGCTGTAATTGAAGATCTAGAATCCTTGTGCAGAGACGAACAGATCCCCCTTCGTTTCGCGGATTTTTCGGAGGACCGTGTGCACGTCGGGCGCCACCGTCCTGTCAACTTTCGCTCAAATTTCTAGGACAGCGCCGTCTCAACATTTTACTGCTAATTCCAGGTCTGCAGCTTCAGCCTATGTTCCTATCTCTATTTATAAGCTAATCTTTCTCACTTTCTATGCATTCCTAGCTTAATTCTTCTATCTACATTCTTTACAAAAGAGGGTAGCCTTGCTGTCTTAACCCTTGAAACTCATTTAGAATCCAATCTTGCGTTGTGTGGGATTGGATCTTGTGGGTTTCAACCCCTCTTTTGAATGTAAAGTCTCTCCTAAGTGAAAACCGTCAATCCTAGTAACCTCCCTTCTCTCTCTCCTTGGAGTTGGAAGAGGGGAGAGCAACTGGGGTTCGATTTTCCACTTTACATTTTGGTGAACCTGACGTGAACATCCTTTTTGATTATTCATGGTTAGATCTGAAAATTGGATGCCTTGATTACATTTCCATGTTTGATCTTTTGCAAATTTTAGAGTTTGATTGCATAAAAACCCTAAATTTTCTTTTTAGTAATTGAGCTTGCGAAATGTTTAATTGTTAATGCTTGTTTCAGATCTACCCTTCTATTAAAAATTATCAATTCATATCTGTGCTTTAATTTTGAAAATTAAGTGGTCAAGTGTCAAAACCCTAATTTTTGAAACCCTCTTGATTCAACCTTTGTCCAACAATTTCACTGATCAAAACATCTCCAAATCAGCTGTAACTTTGGATTCCGCAACAAAATCATAATATCTTTCATCCCTGAAAATTTGGAAAAAAGTTGCGAGGACCGTGTGCACTCCGAGCGCCATCATCCCCGACATTTTTTCCAAAATTTCAGGAGCTAGATCTTACTGTATTTTTCTGCTAAAATCCAGAATTTTGGCTGATTTTATCAATTCTAACACTTTCAAAATTAAGGTCAAAGTTGGTCTTGTGATTGCTTGGATTAAGGCTTCTAATTATTCAAAAATTGTTGAAATTGAAATTTTGTGTCAAAATTGTGTTTCTTATTATCCTAAATCTGAAAAGTATGTTTGCATTCACTCAAAATTTCAGTACTTTACTCAAATTCTTGCAATTTGTGACTTTTGAAATTAAGTGCTTAATTACAACAACTTTGATTTCCGCTTTCAAAATTGAATTTTGCGTGAAATTGAGTCAACTTTTAAATTTCAAAACTTGCATTGCTCTTAACATTCCCTCTAAAATCATAAAATTCAAAATTTCAGTTTCCCTCTCTTTTTCAAAATTCAAAATTTGCATTTTTCAACAATCTTGGCAGGGTTCAATTTTGAGATTGCAACTTTAATTTGGCCCATCTACAGATCGTAAAATCATTCAATTTTTTCAGGTTAGCTTTAGAATCATCATAACTTTCATCCCTGCAAATTTCGAAAAAAGTTGCGAGGACCGTGTGCACTCCGAGCGCCACGGTCCCTGACATTTTTTTCGAAATTTCGGGAGATTGTCGTGATTGCATTTAACAGCTTAAATCTAGAAGATTGGCTGATTTTACTGAAATTTGCTACCTCTAAATTCAAAATCTTCTCTCCCTTTCTAGTGCATGAGTTTTACAACAATAAGCCCTATTTACACTATTCCCGTTAGACGAAGCCTTAGAATTAAGTCTTTCCAAGGTTTAATTACTGAGGAGATGGAACCTAATTTGAATAGCCTTTTTAACGAGGAAATGGGTAATTCCTCTAATCCTCCTAATGATGAAGAAGCTCTCCATGAGGTTTCTGTAGAACAATTTGCAAAATTGGATAACCAATTTGACGATTTTCGACAATGGATGTCTCAAGAATACCCCGATAGTCAAGCTCTTCCTTTAATTGAGGGTCTAAAACATATGCTTCAAAGTGATAAGAATGGAATTGATATTTTGCGTGGTATTGCACACATTGTGGATTCGAATGTGATGCCTATGAAGAGTTGTGCTGAAACTTTAGGTTATACACAACCTCCTACTCAAGTCAATCATTCTATTCCTTTGACAACTTCTATTGCTAGCATACCTACTTTTACATCTACTTCTATACAAGACATTCCGCCTATGATTACCAGTCATGGGGGCAATCCTTCTTCTTCAATTAACCCTCTTCCTTCATTTAATCCAACTTCTTCATTCATTCCTTCAATGAGTGTTCCTATTACATCTCCACAAATGAACATGACGCAAGGGGTCAATTCATTCAACCATTCCATTCCTCCTTGTAGTGTTCCTCCTTTCCAATCCTCTCCTATGATTAACTATCATAGTGTCCTGCCACCTTACTCTTTACCTTCTTTCAATAACATAACACCTTCATCTCAATCTAACACATCTAATATGAACTCTTCGACTGAAGCGACCATTAACAATCTTGCACAAACTGTCTCTTCTTTACAACAACAAATTGCCTCTATGAATCAATCTAAGTTTAGTGTGCCCACATTTGACTTTCTCTTGACATTGTTCGAGCTATTCCCCCTAAACATGTTGAAATCCCACATTTGGAGCTTTATAATGGTAAAGGTGATCCTCTAACACATGTTAAGACTTTTCAAACAATATGTACTGATTTTGCTTATGACCAAAGGTTGCTTGCAAAACTGTTTACTAGAACATTAAGAGACAAAGCCCTACAATGGTATTGCTCGTTGCCTTCTTATTCTATTACTTCTTTCGAACAACTTGCAAATGTTTTCATTCAACAATTTCAAAACAATATAAGTCCTAAAGTTACTTTTATTGATTTAATGCATTGTAAACAAGGTGTTAAAGAAAAAGTGACTGATTTCATTGGTAGATATAAGCATTTGTATGCTCAAATTTCTTTTCCAGTGCCTGACAATGATATTCAAAGAATCTTTATTTCTAATTTACAAAAAGATATTCGAGACAAACTTCTGTTTTCTGAGTTTACTTCTTTCCAACAGTTGTGTGCAACTCTTCACAATTATCAACTGACTGTGAGTCAAATGGAACAATCACATCCTATGGCTCCGAGTGATAAGGGTGATAGTAGTCAACAACCATTTGGAAAGTTTAAACCGAACAGAGATTCCATCAAATTCAATGAAAACATCATCAACAACAATGTGAATGCAGCATCAGGTGTGCCTCCTATTTCTAAGTTTTTCAAGAAAGAAAGAAAGTTTACTCCTTTGAATGAATCATTGCATAGTATTATGAATAAGCTATTGGAACAAAATGTGCTTACTCTTCCTCCTACAAGGCAAATAGATCCTGCAAAGATTAATTCACCCTATTTTGATAACAAATCTTTTTGTCAATTTCATCGTCAACCTGGGCATGATACTGAAAAATGTTTTGCTTTAAAGGGTAAAATTCAAGATTTGATTGATAATAATACTATCTCTATTTCTGGAGTGAATGATAAAGGCAACACATTTGTAGCTCCTCCTAACCAAAATCTTCAGATTTTTACTGATCCATTACCTTCTCATACCTCTAATGCGATTGAGGCTAATGATTCTTCTTTCTCATCTGATGGTCTTGTGTCTATGACTCCGAATGTGATTAACTTTGTAGAGCAGCAAGAAAACCCTAAAGAACCTTCCATCACATTTGATTCTAGTGAAACTATCAGGGCACCTGATGGTCCTTTATATATAGTTGCAAAAGTCAAGAATACACCTTGCCGTGGAGTGCTTATTGATCCTTCGTGCATGGTTAATGTTATTACTGAGGAATTTCTTTTTACTTTGCAATTGAATCAAGTAATCTATGACAAAACAGATGTGATTGTGAAATTATTTGATGCATTTTCTTCTCCTGCAATTGGTTCTATTACATTACCTATTGAGGTCCATAACAAATCCCTTGATGTAAACTTTGTTATTATTCCTTCATCCGAACAATTTCATGTGAAGCTTGGCTATCTTTGGCTATCTTCCATGAAAGCTATTGCTTCTCCTATACATAAGTGTTTGAAATTTCCCCATAATGGTGAAGTTGTTACTATCAATCATAGTCTCTTTAAACTAGCTGAAAGAACTTCTAGTGTTCCTATTGATTATTTTTGGCCTAAACAATTCCAATCTCTTCCTCCGCGAAGTGATCATCTTTTCAAATCTTATCAAAAGTGGAAAACAAATATGATCCTATCTCTAAGCGAACCTAGAACACCCAAACTTGATATTCCTATTGTTCTTGAGAAGGAAGTTCTTCCTTTGAAAGATAAAACTAATGTCTTTCGTCAAGAAGATTCCCAACCCATTCCTATGGATGTGACTATGTCTATGCCTAATAAACTTCCTAAAAGTAGACCTATACCTCCTCGTCATGATGGACTTGGTCCCCTTCCTAAACCAAATATTCCTCCTTTATATGGAGCAGTTCCTCCTCCTTCCTTTTATAAAGAGAAGAGACCTTCCTCTTCTCCTATTACCCAGCCTAAGAGACCACAACCTAAACACCCAAGTGATAAGGATGAGAACATTCCTCCTCCTCAATCTCCTCAACTTCCTACTAAGACTAGACGAAATCGTTCTGCGCGTGAATGCCGACGAAAGCGTGGTCTTAAAGCTCAGGCAGCTGCTTCTCAAACTTTGCAATCTCCAAAAACACCTTCAACAAGCATTATTCCATTTTCTCCAAAATCTCCTAAACATAAGATACATGATGATCTTGATCCTGTGCGAGTTAAAGATCATATTTTTATAAATCTTGATGATGCTATAGATGAAAATGTTATTCATGATGAAAATGTTACTCCTCTTACTTCTGATAGTGAATATGAACTTGTTGATATTGATAACCATTTATCTAATGAATTTTCTAAAGCACTTATCCTAGCTCCTAGACAAGAACAACGTGGCTTGGAACATGAACATAGCCCTTGTTTGGATCTTGTGATAGCTCCATCTGGTGTGTTGGATGTTCCTCCTCTAGCGTGTTCCCTGCCTTCCCGAAACATTGATCAGCAAGATCGGGGGGTAGATGAGGTGCTAGACTAGTTTCATTAGCATAGCAGATTCTCTCCTCCTCTCTTTTGTTACTTCTTCTATGTGTTATTCTCATTCTTCTATTTGTTGTCCTTAGTGTTGTCTACTTGAGGATGATGCAAGGCATTGAGATCTCTTTTGGTCTCTCTCATGTTGACTCAAAAGACACATGTGTTCCCTTCTTCTAGGTGACCTTCCTTGATTGGGGAATGAAGAACAATTATGCATACATACATATGATATACATGAATTATCATACAGCATACTGACCCTAAGGAAAGCGAAGTCACCTTGTGCTTTGTGTTTTGTGTCTATTATCCTTGGGTTTATCTCACACTTGGGGGCTAAATCTTTGTGATAACGTGCTCCTTTCCCTTCTCATTTCTTATATGTATCACTACCTTAAAGCAATCACCCCCATTGAGGCGTGTACGATCGCTTTAACGTAGGGGGGCATACACCCCGTCTATCCCTTCAGGATACTTGAAAACTTAGCTTTGCCTTGAAAATTTTTGGTATTTTTCTTACATGACTCATAGTGAGGGAACCTTACTACTGACAGTCATGGTTCTTCCTCGTGATCTTCCCTTTTACTTTGTCAATCGAAGTCGTGAGATCCTTAGTCCACTGGGGGCTTGGTGTATCTTGCCTCCTTGACGTGGTGAAAGTCTTTCAATGTTGTTTCCTTGTACTTTACCGGAAGTATGAGCGTACGCTTATACTCCCGCTAAAGTGGGGGCTAAATGTAGCATCCTAAAATTGTGACACTTGCAATTTCGACTGCATTTCGGTCTTCACGATGGCGACGCAACACGGAACCTGAATGGAGACCCCGAAACTTGCTCATGGCATCAAAAACTGCATTTTTCCAGCACCCGGCCTGATCCTCCTTGCACCCTGTTGTCCCGGGAGGTGGGACCAGAGCGCTCAGCGCCTTGGTCCTTCAGGACCAGGGCGCCCAGCACCCTGGTCCCCCAGGACCATGGCGCCCAGCGCCCTGGTCCCTGGCCCTATTTTTGGGCCCGGTCTCCTATGGGGCTTCAGGTCTTTTTGTTTGAAAATTGGAAAAAACTCTTTCCTTGTCGGCCCAAGGTTGGAAAAATCAGTCTATCAACCCTAATTGGCAAGTATATAAACTACATTTTCCTCTCTCATTTGGATATATGGAAAAAAGGCGGAAGCAATATTCAAACATTCAAGCATTCAAGCATTCCTTCAAGCAATTGATCATTCTAAGTCTCCATTCAAGGCTAAGTGTTGCATTCAAGACAAGGATTCAACCATTGAAGAGGAGATCACATACAACATACAACATACAACATACAACAACATCTACACCTTCGCATGTAAGAATACAAACATTCTTACAACAAGGTACTAGTACTTGTTTTACATTACAAACATTTACATTTACAACATTTCTCATTTCTTGGTTAATTCCAAAACTGGGGTTTGACCTAAGGGCAAACCCGTAATCCCTAACCCCTCAATCATCTTCGCTTTTCTGTGTGTAGGTTACAGGTACGCGGCTGTAATTGAAGATCTAGAATCCTTGTGCAGAGACGAACAGATCCCCCTTCATTTCGCGGATTTTTCGGAGGACCGTGTGCACGCCGGGCGCCATCGTCCCATCAACTTTCGCTCAAATTTGCAGGACAGCACTGTCTCGACATTTTACTGCTAATTCCAGGTTCGCAGTTTCATCCTATGTTCCTATCTCTGTTTATAAGCGAATCTTTCTCACTTTCTATGCATTCCTAGCTTAATTCTTCTATCTACATTCTTTACAAAAGAGGGTAGCCTTGCTGTCTTAACCCTTGAAACTCATTTAGAATCCAATCTTTCATTGTGTGGGATTGGATCTTGTGGGTTTCAACCCCTCTTTTGAATGTAAAGTCTCTCCTAAGTGAAAACCGTCAATCCTAGTAACCTCCCTTCTCTCTCTCCTTGGAGTTGGAAGAGGGGAGAGCAACTAGGGTTCGATCTTCCGCTTTACACCTAGGTAAGAATCACCTAAGTTGAGAAAAGTGTTAGACACTAGAGTCACAAAGAAGACAAGGAACAAGGAGTACATTGAGTACTTGGTGGCTTGGCAGGATAAACTAGACTCCAAGGCAGTTTGGATGACAAGTGAGCAAATATCCAATCATGGTGCAGATTTACAAACTCTAATCTCAAGTGGGCTTGAGATCTCTTCTCTCGGGGAGTATGGTTTAGGATCACCTCATCAAAAAGCTATTCATGACCCTAAGGATTAATACTAGGATCATTAGGGTGTCTTGTGTTTTACGTATGGAATAAACCCCACCATGTAAGCCCATGTCACCAATTAGGCAATTTGAGAAGCCAATTGGGATAATGTGGTAAAAAGGGGTAATAGGTGGTCTATTTTTTTGTTTGATAGGTTTTATACATGTTTTATGTGTGTTTCATTGGTCCATGTATGTGGATCCCAACCTTAAAGAGTTAAACAACTTTTTGTGTAAGATTGCAAAAATGCAACTTTTGAGTGCAAAAGTGCAACTTTTTGTAAATCGGTTGGGAGAAGCCTTTCAATGGCTCTAACCTACTCCAAATTTGGTGCACAACCATTGGATATTTTTATAAGCCTTTTGGGCATGATTCCCAAGGTTTTTGTTGTTGGAGTTGGAGTTTGAGAATCGATAATACACAAAATACTACAGTTTTCCCAGAAATTACGAGTTTACAGGTGTTGTACGTGACTGTACGGATTGATTGGAACCCCGCCATTCATGGAGTAGATAGGGAGATGAAATATACTTCTTTTTTTGGTGATCTGAGGTCTTAATTATTTGGGAGTAGGGAGAAACCTCCATTTTACTGACTGTAACCCGGAAATTGAGGGTTTGGAGAGTAATTTGAACCAAAATGGCTTTATCTTGCAATCCAGTACATTAGAAGACTCTTACATTGGAGGGATGCAACATAGGCCTTTTTAATTTTATTTTTTTCATGTTTTTTTGCAGGGGAGACTTTGTTGTGTGGAGAAAAGAACAGATTTAGGTAGGCATCTCTATGTGACTACCTAGGACAAGTTTTAGGACAATCATCATAAGTTGTCATAGCGATGGATTCCAGGAATGAAACCTTGGAATTAGAGTTTCTAACTACCCCCCACATTCCCATTAAGTTTATTTTTCATTTGGTCTAACGATAAAGGTAGTTTCTTTGGAAAATAGGGCTAATTGCCCCTATTAGGTCTCTTAGCCTTTAAAGGGAACATACCATATATTTGAAGATCTGATCAAAGAATTTTGGGGATCATTTTAACTTCCAAAATTGTGTCTTAAATGCAAAATTTTTTGGATGGGTGTGTGGAACATTTTTGAGTTAAGATCAATTCCATCGTCTAATAGGGCTACAAGCCTAGGGGGTAGGTTTACAAAGAAAGTATAAGGGATTGATGCCCCAGATTAAAACCAGTGTTTGGAAGAGGTATTATATGTTATTTGTTGGCCAAATTTCAAATCCCTAAGAGTAGGGGTCAACAGTAAGGTACTTTTGAGGAGTTGAAGCCTTTTACTCCTCTTGAGTAGGCCTCAGATTAGTGAGTGTGTGAGTAGTTTCATCCAAGGTGTAGAGTCCTTCCTTATAGGACCCTTGTGAATAGTTAGGGGGTCACTAGCCTAACCTTGTTTGAGCTTGTCATTAGGAGTTTGGGTAGGCCTCTGCATCACTGTCAAGCCTTATAAACTCATCATGAACTCGAATTAGAATGTATCGAATCCACTCTACTTTGTCGAACAACGAAAAAATGGACGAACTACGAAAAAGCCTTGTCCTAAAGAAATTTGTACTCGGGTTTGAGATTTTTCAAACTGTCCACTGAGTGTTTGTTATACAGGTTTATCATATCTACATTACCAAGGTCCTCGAGATCACAATGGATGTATGCCCTAATATCTTAATTATGAAGCATGTCATAGGGTATTGAAGAAAATGCACCTTCTGGATCGTCTTCAACAGACTTGAAAAGGTGTTTCTTGAATACAGGTTTGGATCTTTTCTTAATTTCCATGATCAATGGGGTAGCAATACTAGAAGCTGAAGCCATTTTGAATTTAGGGTTTGCAAAAATAGATAGTCTGAACAGATAAATACCTTGATTTGCAATTGGGCATTGAGATTCACTTTAGAGTCGTTGAAATCGCTGTTGAAATCGCCAAACTGCTTTTCTCTCCTTCTCTGCACTATTCACTTGATCGCATTGTGAAAAATTTAACTTTCAAATGCCCTTTTAACCTTCGAAGACCTAATTCTTCACTATAATAAATGTTGCAACTGGTTACCATGATTTTCATAGATTCGCTTACCTAAGCATCAAATCTTTTCTGAAACTTTTAGATAACACTTGCATTCATGATTTAAGCCTTTTGCAACCTTCTAGAATCAATTATAGGTCACAAAAGAGGGGGTTCTTAGAATATGCATGAAAAGTCCCCCCTAAGGCATAAAGCCCTAGTTACCGGATGAAGATCCTACACCAGATTCGGGTGCAAATCCATTTTCTGCTTTAGATTCATCTTTTCTGACCCACATCTTCTCATGTTTATCTTTGATCTATTCTACCTTCACCTTTCCCTTCTCATCTGATTTGTTCTTGTCCACCGAACCACTGTTATTGCTTCTGCAGTACTTAGCAATGCGATCGGTTTTGTTGCATGCACAACAAACAACATTTCTCTGCATAGGTTTAAAGTTCATCTGATTTGGTCTCATCATGCACTCGTTAGAGATATTTCAAATATCCCACAAGCATAGAACCTATTATTTTGGAAGTTATTCATTACTACTCTATGCATATTTGACTTGTGACCAAAATTATTGTATATGAAACACTGACTGGTAAAGGTATGAGCATTATTCATGTTGTTCATTCCATTATTCATACTACTTCTGCATTGATTTTCCATATGACCGAATTTATTGCAAGTAAAGCATCTATTGGCATTTGGCATAACTGATGTAGATGAGGTGATGCAGTTGAAGATGGATGACTGCACCAGTAAAGGATAGAAGTCTATTTGTGATGAAGAGATTGAGATTCTATGAATAGATGACATGATCACTTATTTGTGTTGTCATTGCTGGCAACTAATGTCAAACGATGTTCCTAATGTCTTGTTTTTTCATCTAAGTGATTTGGTTTACCGGTAGAGAGCTAAAGTCTATGAAATAGGACTTTAACCGATAAAGCAGAGTTGTTTTGATTGAATCAAATGATCGGCGATGATTGGTGATTTGTGGTTTGGATGGTGAAATTGTATCATGGAAAGGTGTATATGACCAAAACTGGAACTTTTGGAGATTACCGAAAGGCGTGTTTCAGATTTATGATGAATTTTTGCTGAGGTTTTAGTAGGGTTTTAAGACCGATGAATAAATCATCAAACTGGTAATGATTTCTATTATGACGGTCATCGACAGTGAGTCTACATGAAGTTGGTAACATGACACAACCCACGTGAAACATTTGATAGCTATTTTGGCGCGATTCAAGGAAAAATTTCTCGGGAATCAGCAAAATGCTTAGTATAGTATTTTGAGGGTTTGACTTTGGTATAGATGGATTTCCATGATGGGTTACGATCAACCAACGGTTGATACTGCATTGTAAGTTTTTGTAATGATCCCTATATCGATTAGTGATGATCTCTTATGATTTGAATTGTAAATTCATGATGTAATTAGGGTTTTGTGGCCAACCTAGTTAAGATGGCTATATAGGATGACATAGTTGATGTTTATGATGTCGGTGGTCTTAGAGAATGTGTTAAGCCATCCAAGAGAAGTGTGAGATCTTCCTAAGAGTCGCAGAGTGTCGTGTATAACTAGATCTGATCAGGAAAGCAGAGAAGTGCAAGTAACAGATCATTTTCTTTCACTGTTGTTCCCTAACAGTTGTGTAGTGTCGTAAATTGTACGCACTTGCTAGGGTGGTACAATTTTACACCTAGTTTAGCACCCGCCTTAGTGCATTTTACATTTTGCATTGCATTGCTCCTTTAGCACTTAATTAATCAAATTAATTAGGTCTAAGGTCCTATTTCATCATCCTCTACATCATAAAGTTGGGCCCTTTCGTTAAAGCGTGCCCTTTTCATTTTATTCCTCCAATACATCATTCAATCAAAAACCCTAATTAAGTCCTATTTTGAACTTGGGGGCTTGGTTTCGGGGGTCAAAACATCTCAAAATCACCTATAACTTCGGGATTCTCTCTAAAATCATCATATCCGACAGCCCTGAAAATTTGGTGAAAAGTTACCGGGACCATGGCGCCCGGAGTGCACATGGTCCCGGACATTTTTCTCGAAATTTTAGGAGCACAATCCAATCATAAAATAAAGCTTAACCCCAAGAAATTGGCGGGAAATTCAATCTCTAGGTCGGCCAAAAGATGAAATTACGATCTAGGGTTTCCTACATAAGAGCTCTCTTTCTTCATTTGAAGGGATCCGATTTTTGTTTTCAGGAACCTCATATGCAGCGAAAGAGCAGATCTTTGAAGACTTCAACAATATTCAACATCCCTCTATCAAGCATTTATCAATTTCATTCATCCATTTAGGGCTTGGAAGACATTGAAGAACAATAGGAGATTACCGACTGAAGATTGGCTTGTACTCCTCCCTTGAGGGTTGGGTATGATTTCATGTTGTTTTCATGTCTTTGCATAAGCTTCAATATATCCTTTATTCATGCTTTAGATTACTTTGCATCTTGATTTAGATCATTTACATTATCATTTACAAGCAATTAGGGTTTACTTTCTAGGTTGCTCTAGTTTGCTTTCTTGCATTTTAGGACCTTGCACACACACTAGGTCTGCACACACAATACATTTTACAAAACAACTTGGCTATTCGTGGAGGTGGAAATCACCGAAGCGGGGGTTTGACTAAGGCAAAACCCTATATAGCTGCCCATACCATTTTCAAATATAAGTGCAGGTTTCGGGACTCGGACGACGCCGCAGGTGACAAATCCGGGAAGAGCAGGTTGAGACAGCACTCCACATCAAACTACAGAGAAAAAGACCTGGACAAGGGCGCTGGGCACCCTGGTCCTGCCAGGACAGGGGTGCTGGGTGCCCTGGTCCCTGGGACAGAGGCACTGGGCGCCCCGGTCCTCCTGACAGACAGCATTTTTTGACATTTCCGATAGTTTTCCAGAGTGCAAAACAGTAGTTTCAGGTGCAGTTTTCGGGACAGAATCAGGACAGTGGCGCCCGCGCCCCCATCCCAAACATTTTCAATCAGATTTTGACTCTGGGTACGCATCTGCATTCTTATTTTGTCCTTGTGTTTACAGTTGTTCATCGTTTAATCTCAATTCTGCAATCTTGTTATTAGTTCATACTTGCATTTTGGGATTAGGGCTTGAACTTGCATCATTTGATCTTCCAATTTCAACAAAGGAATAGAAATCCTAATAGGTAGCCCGTGGATCTCTCTTTTACAAGAAGAAGTAGCCAATTGTGTGATACCTCTAGGCTCTTTCGTATTCCGTAATGTGTGTCAAAAGGTAGGATTAGGGCATTTTAACCTAGTCTCGCTTTTTCCCCTACACATTTTGGTGAACCCGACGTGAATCTATCATTGCTTCCTCTTGCATTGCATTTGTTAGATCTAGATCTAGATTTCGTGTGTTTTCATTTCATTTTTTCATTAAAAAGAAAAAAAAAAAGAGTGTGTGTTTCTTTGCATTGTGTGTTTAAATTTTATGCAACCTTTATTTCAAAATGTCAGATTTTTATTTGCAAAATGTTCGTGCTTTTGATGATTATTATGAGTATAGCCAAGACGAATTAGATGAAGCTTTAGATGAGTTTTTAAACCCTAAAGATGCCAAACCTTCATTTTACCAAAAACTCATAAACCTTGTTACTATGCCATTTAGATGTGATGAGAAAGATAAGTCGAATGGTTCCTCTCAAGGGTACATTCCTATCAACTCTTCCACTGAATCTAGTAACATGGTTGTTTTCAATAATCCTCTCTATGAGGAGATGTCTCCTTTTGAATCAAAAGATAAACCTTTTAATCGATATGATCATGCTTTGTTGGATGATGCTCTTGATGACTTTGTGGCTTTATCGAAATCTTTAAACAAGAACAAGACTTCTAAATTGGTTAACATGATAAACTTGAATGAGCATAACAAGCCTCTCTTTGAAGTCCAAGGTGCTTATCCTTCTCCCACCTTTCAAGTTCCTAAATCACCTCTCCTTACTGTCCAAGGAGGGTATGATCATGATTCCTTTCGTACCCCGAATAAACCAATTATCACTGTGCAAGGAAGAAAACCTATAAGTCCTTATAGTTATGCCAAGCAAATAACTAGAGAGAGTTATCATGCGGTTGCCCATACTTATCACACCAGAAATAATAGGTAGCCTAATCCTCCTCCTGTTATTCTAGTTTCTCTTCCTAATCCTCAACCAATTCTTCCACAAGCTCCCCGTATTTCACAAGTTATGGGTAAGGAATATGATCTCATAGAACAACTTAAAGTTACCCCTGCTAAGATATCCCTTTGGGATTTGATTCAAACTTCTTCCGCTCATCATGGAATGTTACAAGATGCCTTGAAAGATTTGAATGTTCCTCCACCGAATACGTCTAGTAATATAGCATCTTTGGTTAACTCTGTGATGAATCCTAAAGCTCAAATTGTGTTTACCCAAGATGAGTTGCCTACTAGTGAAATTCAACAACAATATGATCCCTTGATGATTGTGGTTATCATGAAAGATACTGCTATAAGATGAACACTAGTAGATAATGGCTCTGGCCTTAATGTGTGTAGCATCAATCTATTGCATAAAATGAATGTGGATACATCTCTCATTGAGCCTGATTCTCGTCCCATTCGAGGCTTTGACAATGTGGCTAAGACTTCATTAGGTATTATCACCCTACCTCTCACAGTAGGACCTGTTACTTTGCCTACTCCCATCCATGTTATGTCAGGAAATTTAACATACAACTTGTTATTAGGGAGGCCTTGGATTCACAGTATGCAAGCTGTCCCCTTTACATTGCATAGACAAGTTAAATTTATCTATAACAATAAGACATATACCTTGATAGGTGACACTAATTTCCGAGCTTGTCTACAAACATCTACTTCTAAAGGGGGTTCTTCTAAGCCATCCTTGTCTAGTGATAACTCTTTAAACAAGATACCTATTGATGAGTCCTCGCTCTCTGATGATCAAAATTCTTTGGATGAGTCTGAAGCTCCTGAAGAAGATTCTTCTCAACTTGAATCTACACATAAGAAGGATTTTGATCCTGAGAAGGTTCTCGCAGAAGATGATTGGGGATCTCTTGATTTCAATCCTACCTTTGTAGGTGAATATAAGGTTCCTTCTAGAGAGCTTAAAGTTGAAAAGAAGGAAGAAGTTAAAAATCAATCAATCTTACCTGAACCTATGAGTAATAATTTTGTGGCCGCTTCTCAAACTTCTTCTCCTCACACCTCTAATTATGAAGAGTTTGATTCTTTGTCTTATGAAAAACCACCTCCTCTTTCTGAAATGGCTGATCGTTATGGTCGTGGTTTTCGCATTTTTGCTAAGCATGGGTATCATGGAAAAGGTTGTGGTGCTCATGAACAAGGGATAAAAGTTCCTCTAGAGACTAATTTTCACAATTGTGCCTTTGGACTTGGCTATAATCCCTGCAAACGCACTAAAGCTTTTAAAAGACCATGCATTAGTGTTAATGCTATTTCTACATCTCTATCAATACAATACCCCGAGTATATTGATGGGGATCCTTCGTGTGCCTGTGCTTTGGATGTCTTTCCTACTGATGATGCTTTAGCTGAATTTTTGGGAGCCTATGACACTCTTCCTCGTTATCATCACAATAGGGGACTCCCTTATTGTTTGAACACTGAAGCCTATTTTGGAAAGGAGATTGATAATGATGAGATTGTGAAAGAATTCCCTCAGTTAAAGGATACTCCTCAACAAAGTAATCTTCTCATAAGTGACACCACTGATGTTAAGATGGATCCTTGCGATAAAGAGAAAGTTATTAAAATTGGAAAATGTTTGGATGAAGAGGAACAAAAACAATATGAAGATTTATTGCATGAATTCCCCGAGATCTTTGCTTGGACATACTCTGACATGCCTGGTATAGATCCTAAGATTGTTACTCATAACATTGTCTTAGTTCCTGATGCTAAGCCCGTGAAACAAAAGATCTGAAAAAAGAATCCTAAGGTGGCTCTGCTTGTTAAGGCCGAGATTGAAAAGTTATTGGAGGCTGGATTTATCCACCCTATTGACTATTCTCCATGGATTTCAAATATCGTCGCTGTGGCTAAACCAGATAACAAAATAAGAATGTGTACCGATTTTCGAGATTTGAATAAAGCTTCCTTGAAAGATGATTTTCCTCTTCCCAACATTGACATGATAGTTGATTCTACGGCAGGACATGCCTTGTTATCCTTCATGGATGGTTTTTCAGGATACAATCAAATTTTCATTAACCCTCAAGATCAATTTAAAACCGCTTTCACCACTCCTTGGGGTACATTTTGTTGGATAATGATGCCTTTTGGACTTTAAAATGTCGGCGCAACTTATCAACGAGCGATGACCCTTATCTTTCATGATTATATGCATAAGATTTTAGAGGATTATGTTGATGATATTTTAGCCAAATCTATTCTTCATATAGATCATATTAAAATCCTTCATCAAATCTTTGAAAGAGTTCGTAAATATCACATGCGCTTGAATCCCCGAAAATGTGTTTTCGGTGTGGATAGTGGAAAACTATTAGGATTCATAGTTTTGCATCGTGGGATCGAGGTGGACACTAAGAAAATAGATGCTATTGTCAACATGCCACCTCCTAGAAATGTGTCTCAACTTAAAAGCCTACAAGGAAAGATTCAAGCTATTCGTAGGTTCGTATCTCAACTTGCGGATCGTACCTTTCCTTTTACTCAACTTCTTCAAAAAGATATCACTTTTCAATGGAACAAAGATTGTCAGCAAGCATTTGAAGATTTAAAAGTGTATTTGGCTAGTCCTCCTATTCTTCAACCTGCCGAACCTTCTAAACCTTTCCTTCTATATACAGCTCCTTCCTCTCATGCTCTCGCAGCATTGTTGGCACAACATGATAAAGATGGTAAGGAATGTCCAGTTTATTACATAAGTCGTACCTTACTCGATTATGAGACCCGATATTTTGCGATAGAAAGATAATGCTTGGCCTTAGTGTTTGCGACTCAGAAATTGAGACATTATCTTTAAAATTCAGAAGTCCACGTCATGGTAAAGTTTGATCCTTTAAAGCATCTTTTCTCTAAAACTGATTTATCAGAACGCCTAGCTAAGTGGGTTATGATGTTAACTGAATTTGACCTTAAATTTGTTTCACAAAGAGAAATTAAAGGGCAAGCATTGACCGACCACTTAGTTGAGGCCCCTTCACCTTTCTCCTTCCCTAATTCTGAGTCTTTCCCTGATGACTTCATTATTTCTATAGAGAAAGAT
Organism: Cryptomeria japonica; assembly: GCF_030272615.1. Classification (NCBI taxonomy): domain Eukaryota; kingdom Viridiplantae; phylum Streptophyta; class Pinopsida; order Cupressales; family Cupressaceae; genus Cryptomeria; species Cryptomeria japonica. Next base: position 723,263,365 of record NC_081414.1, read on the forward strand.
GAAACTTGGGAATTATACTTTGATGGTTCTAAGTGTCGTACAGGATCGGGGGCAGGTGTTGTTTTGATTTCTCCTACAAGGAAATCTATTCCCTTATCCTATCATCTAAATTTCCTATGTACCAATAACATTGCTGAGTATGAGGCTCTTATAGCGGGAATAAAAGCAGCCTTAGCTCTGAACATAAAACACATACATATTTATGGAGATTCTCAATTGATTATAAGACAAGTAACAAAATTGTATCAAGCAAAGCAAGATAAATTATCACAATATAAAGACCTTGCTATCTCTTTATTACAAAAATTTGATTCTTATACCATGGAACCTGTTCCTCGAAAAGATAATCGACATGCGGACGCAATGGCATGTGTGGCTTCTCTTGTATCTTTAGAGGACCCTGTGGTTGATCTTAAATTTGTTATTCACAACCTTATTTCTCCAGCTATTGTAGACGATTCTAGCTTGGTAACATGTTGTGACTTTGTAGATTCAGACGAATGGTATTCGCATATCGTAAGATATTTGACCGATGGTACCTTTCCTGATTTCGCTAATAGGAACACTAGGGCTAGAATCCGCAAGTTGTCTACTAGGTATATCATCGTTTCTAATGTCCTTTACCGAAGGGGTTATGACGGCCTTCTCCTTCCTTGTCTTAACAAATTGGAAATCCCCGTTGCTCTTGAAGAGGAGCATTCAGGTGCCTGTGGGGGGGCATTTCGGAGGCAAATCCTTGGTTCAAAGATTACTTCAGATGGGATACTATTGGCAAACTATGCAGAAGGATTCTTTTTCATTTGTTAAGAAATGTCATCAATGTCAACAACATAATAATCTGATTCATGCTCCTGCCCAAGAACTTCGTTCTCAAGTAGTTTCTTGGCCCTTCTCCGCATGGGGTTTGGATCTCATTGGTAAAATCTCTCCTCCTTCATCTCAAGGACACACCTTCATTATAACCGCAACAGATTACTTTACGAAGTGGGTAGAAGCTATTCCCCTTCTCTCTACCACTGCTGAAGTGATTTCTCAATTTCTTCTAGCAAACATCATTTCTTGATTTGGGATGCCTTCCACTATAATCTCAGATAATGGGACATCATTTAAGAACAAGGACGTGAAGAAATTCCTCGAGAAGTATCATATCAAACATCGATTTTCTACACCATACTATCCTCAATCAAATGGTCAAGCCGAATCATCCAATAAGATAATTGAACAAATTCTTCGCAAAACCGTGAATAAGCATGGTAAGGATTGGAGTAATCAGCTAATCTATGCTCTTTGGGCCTACCGAATGAGTGTATGAATTGCTACAGGAACTACTCCTTATAATCTTGTTTATGGTGCTGACGCTATTATGCCTTTAGAGTTAGAGATTCCATCACTTAGGGTTTCTCTCAAGGGTATAGTAGATGATGATTCTTATAGAGAACAACGACTTCAACAGCTTGAGATGCTTGATGAACAACATATAAACGCTCTTGAGCATATTCAAGCATATCACAAAACTCTACAATGAAGCTATAATGATAAGGTTATTCAACGTTTCTTCTCAGTAGGTGACTTAGTCCTCTATGAGAATCAGCGCAATGTGAATGCCTTACCTGTAGAAAAGGGAAAATTTAGTCCTAATTGGCTTGGACCATACATCGTTATTGAAGATTATGGATCAGGTGCTTACAAAATAGCGGATGTAGATGGTACGCCTCTTAAAGAACCTATCAATGCTATGCACTTGCGTAGATATTATGCTTAATTCTTCATTCCTTATTTTTCTTCTTTTGAGTTCTTCAACATTGGGTAATATGTTAGTATCTCCTAATTATAGCAAAATAGAATTAAATGTCATGGTGTTTAATCTATATTGCTTCGTTCTTGACAAGCGTGTTTCCCTACTTTATAGTTTGTCTTGAATTCATTTTATGTAAATTGTAAAAGATTTACATTTCCATTATGCTAGCATATTATACAATGTCTTATGTGTTAAGTAGGATCGTATCATGTTGTGTTTAAGTTCAAAATTAAATCACATTAGTTATATGATTCTTAGACTTAATGCATATTTCTTCCCTATCATCAATGTAGTACTTGATTAAATATTTTAATTAAGTCACACATGTATCAATTTAATCATGGAGCATTGAGAAATCAATCACATGGAAATTAAATCCTGAACATACATGTACATCTACCAAATGTATTAGATTTAATCAAAACAAAATATACATTGTTTTAAGCATTAAAGATAACACATTTGAGACAAAAAAGAAGCATGTATATATGTGTGTGTGTGTGTGTGTGTGTGTGTGTGTGGATCATATACAAATATAGGTCACTATACATCCAAAATGTGACCTATCCTACATCATAAAATCATCTCCTATCCCTAGGGCTGGTGGCTGGAGAGTGTCAACTAGATGCTCCCTCCTGATCCGGCCGTGCAGGTGGACCCATAGGTGTGTAGCGTGATATAGACCGCGAGTGACTCCGAGAGGAACTCCTACGATCCCTATCCATAAGGATCATGCAATAGGAAGAAGCCTCGGCTTGAGCAGCTGCTAGATCTCGCCGTGCCTGCTGAAGGTCCTCTGATAGGACTCTCTCTCTCTCCCTCCATATGTCTACCTGTACTCGGAATGGGGAGAACAAGTCCTCATGCCGACCTGCGTTCCTCTGAGGCCTATAAGCAATCTGGGAGGAACTAGGGATCTGGGCCATCGTGGAAATGTTTGTCACTGCTTGCTGAATCAGGGAACGCCACTCCTGCACATTAGCTATAGCAGTAGAATAGATTTTTGTTAGTACCATTCTATATCATCAAAAACATTAATCAATCAATATAAACCTACTATACCTGGATCTCCCTCACGCCAGTAGGGATCATGATACGGTAGCATCTGTGACTGGGATCTACTAGGCTCCCCTCACTCGACTAATCTGTGCATGATGGGTGTAGGCTGGACGGTACTAGGAACAGGTCTCTGTATCGCCTCGTGTTCCTCCTTTTGGGGAATAAGAGGAGGATCCAGAGCTATGGTATCATCTCCTGAATGGTCGGGAGCTGCATCTGACCCCTCCTCATCATCTCTATCCTCCTCCTCGTCATCCTCATCCTCGTCCTCGTCCGCATCCTCACCTGCATCCTCCTCATCCTCATCTCTATCCGTGTCCTCCTCCTCCTCCTCCTCAACACTAGGCTGATCTCCTGTGGGTGGATCAGGATCTCCTGCCTCCTCATGACTCTCTCCCTCCTCTGGCTCCTCTGACCTGGATCCCTGGTCCTCATCTCGGTCTCCATGTCTCCATGGGCCGGGATGGCCTGTTGGATGATCTGGTGGAAAGATAGGCCCTGGGTATGATCTCATAAACCATGAAACATACCTGCATTGTGCTCCAGGCTCTACAGAGTAATCAGTGACTACATCCTGATCAGATCCCTCTATATCTGTAGTCTCGATGTCATCTATCGTCGGTCTCGCTATTGCTCTAGGTCTGGGAAGGACCCGTGAGTGTCGAGTATAGATGGGCACATCGGCTGGAACACACTGCTCTAGCCCAAATTGCCTTCGTACTCGGTCGAAGTAGAATGGGACTATGATATGTGAATATCATCCCCGCAGTAGGCGGTTCCTCTGTAGGCATGCTAACTATCTCTCCATCCCATCCCATCTGTGCATCCACAGATAGGGTCTCCATATGGTCACCTCGGCTGTCAGTCTATCAAAAATCACTCTCCAATATAACAGATCTCCAAATCTCCACTCGCTGGTAAGTGGATAAGCAAACACCCTAGGTCACTCACTCGCCGTACTCAGTGGAAAGCCGACAGGCCTGGTGCATGTGAAGTGCTCAAATACCCACACCTGCAAAAGTGTGCATGTCATCAAGATGCAACCCTGTCCAAACACATACTCCTCAATGTCGTGATAGAGATGTGCAAGCATACTCTGACCCCAAGCATACACTCTCCTGTGTCTCTCCATCACTCTGATGCACCATGTGAGACCCCCATGCATATGCGTACCTCGCCCATTAGGGTAGACGGCTAGTGCTATGATGGCGATCATAAGGCGTCTCACAAGGGGCACCTCTCTTGGAGGATGTAAGAGCCAGCTGACCATGATGCGACCTCTTGTCTCGCTCGGCATGACTCTCCCTATGCAATATACCTGCTCTCTCTGATGGTCCTCCACTGACCGATTGGTCGCGTATGTAACAGTAGCTCCTTTGATAGGAAGACGAAGTATACGGTACACATCCTCAAGTGTAACCGTCAGCTCCCCTACTGGAAGATGAAATGTGCATGTGTCAGGATCCCATCGCTCCATCAGTGCCATCAGCATCGCAGGATGGAACCGAATGGCTGGCATGAGGATCGCATACCATAATCCCACAATCGACAATGTGTCTCTCTCTGCCTGAGTCAGTCGCGGAATCTGATCTCGCAAACTGCGAAGAATATGTCCCGCCGTATGCTCTCTCATGTATGGGAGACCCTGCAACACAAAAACATAACTGTAATCAGTACTCAATCATCAAAATCACTCATGCAAACTATCGAACATCGTATGCTAACCCTGAAATCCCTCGCCAAGCCCTGTCAGGGTCCATGGTGCCCTGAAGGGACCATGGCGCCCTATCAGGGACCATGGCGCCCTGAGGGGACCAGGGCACCCCATAGGGACCATGGCGCCCTGGGTGGGCCCCGGGTCAGACTTCAGGGCCCGCAAACGATCACAGAAAGTCAAAATGTGAAAAATCAAAAGTCAACACTCAGTCAACTCACCTCATCCAGTGGCTCGTCTTCGATCACGGCCTGGCGCAGGATCTCAATCCTCGTGGGACGCTCCAGTCGTCGTGAAGGCATGATGATGGCTATGTGGGCTCCGCTGCAATGAACAGTATTCTAAAATCAACAAAGTGACAAATGCAAATGTCACTTTCAAAGTATATACTTTCATTCCTTTACCTTTACTTTCAAAACCCTAATTTTCCTTTATCACTCATTTCATCATAACTTGAGTTTGGGAGATGCGATTTTCGAGCCGTTTGTTGCGTAGGAATTGTATTTTCATTCCCCTACTCTTAGGATGTTCCAAAAAGTGCTCTGATGAAGCCTATTTAGTGAACGTCCCTCATCAATACTCTCTTACACAATTTGTCGTCAGTAAACATGCTACCCTGTTTCACCTCCCTAATAAGCAAGTCGAAACAGGGGGGGCATATAGCTACTCACAAATTTCATCACTTTCCTTAGTAAGCATTAGGTGATTTTGTGATCTAACGTGTGTTTTGTAGGGTGCGGTTCCTAACTGTGTACTGCAGATACCGCTGGGGGCTTCGTCCGACAACTTATGGATATATCCTTTTTCAAATGATGTTTACTTTTCTGTACTTTAGCTTGCATATGCACGTAGTACTCATATGACCGCTAAAGTGGGGGCTAAATGTAGCATCGTAAATTGTACGCACTTGCTAGGGTGGTACAATTTTACACCTAGTTTAGCACCCGCCTTAGTGCATTTTACATTTTGCATTGCATTGCTCCTTTAGCACTTAATTAATCAAATTAATTAGGTCTAAGGTCCTATTTCATCATCCTCTACATCATAAAGTTGGGCCCTTTCGTTAAAGCGTGCCCTTTTCATTTTATTCCTCCAATACATCATTCAATAAAAACCCTAATTAAGTCCTATTTTGAACTTGGGGGCTTGGTTTCGGGGGTCAAACATCTCAAAATCACCTGTAACTTCGGGATTCTCTCTAAAATCATCATATCCGACAGCCCTGAAAATTTGGTGAAAAGTTGTCAGGACCATGGCGCCCGGAGTGCACATGGTCCCGGACATTTTTCTCGAAATTTTAGGAGCACAATCCAATCATAAAATAAAGCTTAACCCCAAGAAATTGGCGGGAAATTCAATCTCTAGGTCGGCCAAAAGATGAAATTACGATCTAGGGTTTCCTACATAAGAGCTCTCTTTCTTCATTTGAAGGGATCCGATTTTTGTTTTCAGGAACCTCATATGCAGCGAAAGAGCAGATCTTTGAAGACTTCAACAATATTCAACATCCCTCTATCAAGCATTTATCAATTTCATTCATCCATTTAGGGCTTGGAAGACATTGAAGAACAATAGGAGATTACCGACTGAAGATTGGCTTGTACTCCTCCCTTGAGGGTTGGGTATGATTTCATGTTGTTTTCATGTCTTTACATAAGCTTCAATATATCCTTTATTCATGCTTTAGATTACTTTGCATCTTGATTTAGAGCATTTACATTATCATTTACAAGCAATTAGGGTTTACTTTCTAGGTTGCTCTAGTTTGCTTTCTTGCATTTTAGGACCTTGCACACACACTAGGTCTGCACACACAATACATTTTACAAAACAACTTGGTTATTCATGGAGGTGGAAATCACCGAAGTAGGGGTTTGACTAAGGCAAAACCCTGTATAGCCACCCATACCATTTTCAAATATAAGTGCAGGTTTTGGGACTCGGACGACGCCGCAGGTGACAGATCCGGGAAGAGCAGGTCGAGACAGCACTCCACATCAAACTGCAGAGCAAAAGACCTGGACAGGGGCGCTGGGTGCCTTGGTCCTGCCAGGACAGGGGCACTGGGTGCCCTGGTCCCTGGGACAGAGGCGCTGGGCGCCTTGGTCCTCCTGACAGACAGCATTTTTTGACATTTTCGACAATTTTCCAGAGTGCAAAACAGCAGTTTCAGGTGCAGATTTCGAGACAGAATCAGGACAGTGGCGCTCGCGCCCCCGTCCCGAACATTTTCAATCAGAGTTTGACTCCGGGTATGCATCTACATTCTTATTTTGTCCTTGTGTTTACAGTTGTTCATCGTTTAATCTCAATTCTGCAATCTTGTTATTAGTTCATACTCGGATTTTGGGATTAGGGCTTGAACTTGCATCATTTGATCTTCCAATTTCAACAAAGGAATAGAAATCCTAATAGGTAGCCCGTGGCTCTCTCTTTTACAAGAAGAAGTAGCCAATTGTGTGATACCTCTAGGCTCTTTCGTATTCCGTAATGTGTGTCAAAAGGTAGGATTAGGGCATTTTAACCTAGTCTCGCTTTTTCCCCTACACAAGTTGCAGCAAGTTAAATCCCTTAACTAGGTAGGTCCTAACAGGCCTTAAACATTTAAGTCCCCTAACAAGGAAGCTCTCAAAAGAGTTTTAAGTCCTCTCACGAGGTTGATCCTAACAGATCATCAAGCTCCTAACTGGGTTGCAAGGTAAATCCCCTAATCGAGTGACTCCTAACAAGGTCTGCTTCTAATCGGGCGTATTGTAAGCTCCTAACAGGGCATACTTCAAAAGAGTACAAATATTTGTGGGTACCAACTCCCACCGTGGTTTTTTCATGTTTGGGTTTCCACGTCAAAAATCTATGGTGTTCATGTGTGGAATGTTTTTCATGTGATGTTCTTGTTTATGTTTCATTTCATGCATTATTTCTAAGACACCGGTTATGATGTTTTATCCAAAGTTTATTAGAGGTTACCGGTACTGATAAGGAGTTGTTTGAGAAAGTTTTTGATCTTATTTGTAAGGTTGATGAGTTGGTAAATGATCAAGTTTATATGATTGCTTTGGTGGTGAAAGTATTGATAGTTGTAGTAAATGATTTGATTAATGTGTTAAGAAAATCTGATAAAGAGGTTATTAGATCTAATTAAAGAAGTTGAGATATCTGTTAAATGGTTTTAGATCTAATATAAGTTTGATTTTGGGTTTGAAGTTTCAATTGGTCTTAATACTAATTCACCCCCCCTCTCAATATTAGCCGGATCCTCACAGGATTAACAATTGGTATCAGAGCATTGGTCCTCTGTGTGCAGAAAGCCTAACCGCTTGAGGAAAAGATTCTGAGGAATTCAAGATGATGAAGAAAGAGGGTCCCAAGTTCAACAAGGATAACTACAAGATCTGGAAAGACAGAATGAAGATCTACATCAAAGTTCGTGGTGCACAATATTGGAAGCAAGTTGAAACAACATATGTTGCTCCTACCACTATTCCCTTGACATCGGATGAACTCAGAGAGTAGCAAGATAACATGCAAGCCCTAGAAGCTATTGTAAGTACTTTGTCTGATTCAGAATATATTGATGTTCAAGGATTGGAAATTGCAGGTGAGGTTTGGGAAAAGTTAGAGACAATCTATGAAGGAGATTAGCATGTTCAAAGAGCCAAAGAGGAAAGATTTAGAGGAAATTTCGATGACATGAGAAAGCTTGAAGGAGAAAATATTGGACAGTATGGTCAGAGAATCAAAAAATTCATTGGTGGCATAAAGAGTTTTGGAGACAAAATAGAAGATGATGCTATAGTAAGTAAAATTCTCATAACTCTTCAACCTCAGTATGTTATAAGAGTATTGGCAATCCAAGAACTTCGATCTATTTCAAGGGATAAGGTAATTGTTGAATCATCGATTGGTAAGCTTACAACTTTTGAGTTAAATAGTTTTGACAATAGTGTGACAAAATCTAGTGAATCTGCCTTTAAAGATTCTATTACCAGTTCATCTGCTAGAAAAGGAAAAGATATATGTTAAAATCATGAGTGCAGAACAAGTCATGGAAGTAACCGGGGAAATGAAGACAATGAAGATCAAGTGATGGAACTTGAGGCACTGTTAGCAAAGAGATTTCCAAGAGGCACTAGTAAGTATAAAGGAAAGCTACCTTTGAAGTGTTTCTCTTGTAGTAAAATTGGTCATATTGTTGCTAACTGCCCTAACACTGATAAGAAAGAAAAGTTTAGAAGATTCAAAGGAAAGGGCAAGAAACATTGTTATGTTGCAGTAGATGAAGGTGTGACCGATAAGGAGTCTAAAGATGAAAATGACAATGAGGAAATTGTGTTTGTAGTCGTGAAGGAGGAACTGTCAGATGAAAGGGCACTAGTATCTCATATGGAGAATAGTGATGAGTGGATTATAGATAGTGACTACTCAGACCACATGATCAGAGATAAAAGTAAGTTTATAACCCTTAATGAATTTGATGGAGGTGTTGTTAGATTTGGAAACAACTCTCCTTGCATGGTGAAAGGTAAAGGTTCAATTTCTCTAAATGGGAAGAGTAATGTTGATGATGTATTTTGGGTTGATGGTCTTAAGCGTAATCTTTTAAGTGTTGGTTAGCTCAATGATAAAGGTTATTTTCTTGAGTTTAAAAGTGGAGTCTTCAAAATTCTTGGAGGTAATGGTGAACTGATTGCTACCAGGAAGTAAACTAGAGGTAACTTATTCCATTTGAATAGTAATGTTAATAATTGTCTAGTTGCAAGAATGGAAGACAGTTGGTTGTGGCATAAAAGATGTTGTCGTGTTAATTTTGATAATTTGGTTAAGATACGCAACTCAAGTGTTGTAAGAGGATTGCCCCAACTTGTCAAATCAAATAGTGTGATATGCAAAGATTGTCAAATCAGTAAGATGACCTCTATTTCTTTCAAGAGAAAGAATTGTATTTCTGAGAATGTTTTAGATTTGGTACATATTGATCTCTATGGCCGTATGAGAACAAAGAGTTATTACGGTGATAGGTATTTCATGATCTTCACTAAAGACTATTCTAAAATGATGTGGGTGAAATTTCTGAGAGAGAAATCAGAAGCATTTAATAAATTTAATTCATTTAAAGCTCTGGTTGAGAAGGAAACCGGTAAGAATTGAAGTGTTTAAGATCAGATCGAGGAGGTGAATTCACATTTGATTAATTTGTTAAGTATTGTGATGAACAGGGTAAGAGACATATGTCTACTTCGAGGACACCACAACAGAATGGCATAGCAAAAGGATGACCAAAATAATAGTTGAAGCTACAAGAACCATTTTATTATAGGGTAATGTATCCAAAATGTTTTGGAGAGAAACTGACAGTACTGTTGTATACACTCTAAACTGGGTACTGGTAAAGAGAGGTAACAATAAGACACCCTATGAGCTATGGTATGGAAAAACACCTTGTGTAATTTATTTTAAAATCTTTGGAAGTCAATGTTTTATTAAGAGAGATAATTGTTGGCAATTGACACTCATTGGATTCATATGTTTTCATTGATGGCAACAAGATTCTATTGAAGGCATATACCGGCATTAGAGCATTTAGGGTCATCACCGACACCGGCACCGACATCCAATAGTTCAATGAAGCTGACATTAGTTTGGGATTTGAAAGGTTTTATTTGTAAAATCATTTTGTAATTATAGGGCTGACATTGAATATCTTTTGTATTGTAAGCTGACATAAGGCATATTGTTTGTAAAGGGTATATAAGTCAGTCTGTTAGGTCATTTGAGATATGACGAGGTAGAAGAATTGTGTAATGCGAAGGATATGTATGTAGGTCATTTTTATGCAAATGTAATATCATGCAATGATCAATAGATGGTTTGTAAAGCATTCTTGGAGGAAAGGAGATATCGGTAGAAGGATTCTGGGTTTATGAACCAGTATAGAATAGATCTTTAACCGAAACTCTTTTTGGCATTGCAGATGCATTTTGTGAGTTCACCAGTATTGTTTTATCTCAACGGAAGCTTGTAGTTAGTGAGACTATTTTGTGTTAAGTAGTGTGCTTTGGGCAGTGTGCCTTCCTGCATCTGCAAGCCCCCGTGCTATGTAATATATTCCATATGCTGCACAGTTGGATGATTTATTGAAAATACAAAGGCAAAGTGAAGATTCTAGAGGACTTGGATTTGTACAAGGTGAAAGCTTTGGTACTGCAAATGAAGATTAGACAACCGGTATGCAGAACTCATCAGACCAGAGGAAATCCATAAGGCAATCTAATGCTTACAAATTCAATGGTAAATGTTTTATTTGCAATAAATTTGGGCATATGGATAGACAATGTAGAAATAGAGCAAATCAAAACTACAATTCAGTTCCCGATCAATGTACAAATTACAAGAAATATGATCATAAGTCAGAAGATTGCAGAATGAATATTAAATGTCATGCATGTGGAAAGTTTGGACATTTGGCTAATCAATGTAAGTCAAGGAATGACACCGGATATGTCAAAGCAATTAAAAAAGCAATGTTACATGTTATTGAATGCAACAAAATAGGTCATATTGCTAAGTACTGTAGAAGCAAGACTACATCGGTTAACAATGATAAAACAAATGAGAAAGGAAATCAGAAGGTAGATGAAATACAACAAGATCACACCAAGAGATGGGTTAGAAAATCTGAAGAGCCAAGTGGAGATGCAACTACACCGGTAACTGCACCATTAACTCCACCGGTAGAACAAAGCATTCTTGCACCGACAGGAAATTCAACTGGTAACTGAGTCATACGCCTTAGGGGTTGGCAAATTCATTGCAAATCTTGCATATTCCCTAGAAGAGTGGTATTGATTATTAATGGAGGTTTATCCGGCATAAAACTGTGAAACCAAAATCTAGTAGGGTACATCGCTAAGCATTTATGACAGTGATGAATTAGGGTTTACTCACTGATAAAAAAGGAAAAATGAACTCATTTTTCACATACCCAGCACTCGAGCAAACCAAAGCGAAGCAAAGGCGAATCACACCTGATGAAGAGCAAGCAAAGGCATTCCAAAGAATTTCCAGCAGTCATTTGAGGAGTAATCAAAACCCTTCAACCAATGACTGATTTCCAGGTATTTCTTTGAAATGGCATTCGAATCATCATCTGCTCCTACTTTCATTGCGAATCCCACTATTGTTGAGGTTAAGGATAGGCTTAGGCCTGTTTTCAAGGAAGTTTCCCAAATTGCTATGAAGGAAGACTCTATTGGCACATTTTCAAGGGTTCCCGATGGCATGGTTTATGTGGAAGATGTCAGGGCCTATATTCACTGCACATTGGAGGATTTGGGCATTGAGGAAATCAAGGGAATGTATCAATCTGTGATGTTAGGCAGCTCCAGAACAATCAAGCTGGAATATCAAATCATTGAGGATCTAGGGTTAACCAAAATCCTATACATACCAGAATTCAAGGATGAAGTGATCAGATATGTTCTAAGCAGGGTCCATAATGAATTTATCTGGTTGGACCAGCCCCACATAATCACCAAAGAAGCTATTCAAGCGGTCACCGGCTTACCCAAAGTTGGATAGGAACCGGGTGAGAAGATCTCCAACACTGCAGTTGAGAAGCTCACCGACGCAACCCATGATGGAAGATCAATGAGGGTCAACACCATCAAAGACATAGATGTGAAATTTTCCAGCATGATCATTGGCTACAAGGTAACTCAATCAAGTCGATTGAACTCTGTTGCCAATTCCTGTATCCATGTTGTACACCAAATAATAAAAGAATAATGAAAAGTATGACTTGTGTGAATGATTAAGGAGTGAATTAATGATAAATCTTGGCAAGATAAAAGGTGTTAAGAAAGGAACATTCTAATTTGGCAATCTTATTGTTTGTTTGATGTTATACTTCATGAATGAGCTACCGGGTTTGGGAAAGAAGCGTTGGGCTCATGACATACCAGTAGGTATGCAGATCAAAGATGCAATCACCAGTCTTGGTAGTAACAAGGATGAGAAGCTTTGGGCCTACTTCAAAACTTTTCAAGAGAACATGAGATTGAGGGAGAGAATTTCCAAACACATTGTGGAGAAATACTCCACTGATATTTGCTTCATGGTAAAAACAGATGAGACACTGATGGAAGCAGTGGAACCCAGAACTATATGGGTCACTAAATTGGGTTATGAAGTAGATGACAACATTTTGGAGCTATATGCTAAAATGTTAATTGATGCTCCTTTGGATGAAAAGGCTAAACACTTTGGCACTGTAGAGGAGAAGGCTCTTGAGGTCAAAATTGGTTTCAACAAGAAAAGAAGAGAAAATAAAATAGGCAAAATGTTCGCATTTGTTCAAACTGTAATTCACAAGATAGATACAAAACTAGGTTCTCGATCTAAACTAGTAGATCAACCGGTAGAAACAAGTTCTCCTGAGGTGAAGAGGCTTGAAAATTTCATTTCTTCTATCACTTCTGACTCTGATCCAGAGGATAATCAACCTCTTACATTCAGAAGGGTACAGAGGAAGAAAGCTGACAAGCCTCCGGTAGAGGAGGAAGCTGATTAGAAAGGTAAAAACTGCAACCACACCTCCGGCAAGGAAACCTACTCAGAAGAGGCAACCTACTCCATCCGTTCCTGCAACCCCCAGCAAGAAAAAAAAGAGTGATGAAGCAACTGAATCTGGTAAAATGACTTGTGCAGAGTTAATTGACGAGGTAACTAAAGATGGATTTTTGAAGAATGTGTCAAATTTTTATGAAGATTTAGATAATAATGAGTAGAATGAAATAGAAGAAGCAATATTGTTATATTTAGACACATATAAGAAGGCTTTGGTAGAGATTTTGAAGGAAATTCCCTTATCATTGTATAACAAGTTAGATGTGTATACACCTAAAAATGGTCTGAAGATAATTAATTAAATAAGCAATTATTTAATTAATCAGTCTCGAATGACACCTCATCCTAACTCATACAAGGTATAATCCTGACTCGTACAAGATTTTAGACTGCAAATTCTTTACTCGTACTAGGCTGATCCTATGTCGTACGAGTTGATTTTCACACTTGTACTAGAGCCAATTTTGTGTCGTACGAATTTCTAGCTGTTAAATCTTATGTCGTACGAGTCAATTTTGTCTCTGTGCGAAATCTAAATATTTGTCATTCTGTTTGATAAATCATGTCATACGAGTTTCTGCATCTGTGATTTTTTTTGAAAAACTGCAAATTGGAATTTTCAAATTTGTCTATATGTCGGTAATCTGCATTTTTTAAGGCTTTCTGGTCATTTTTAGCCCCTAAGAGTGCCCAAATCCTTTTGAAAATTGCATCTAGAACTCTTGGAGACCTTTCCAATGAGGTAAACGGCTTGTAATTTTGAGTCCCGAGCAGAAAGTTATGCCTATCTGAAGTTAGGATAAAATTTCATATAATTTTTCTGAAAATTTCATAGTTTGGATCACTAATGCTAATCTTGTTATGTCTATGAGATGTTTGCAGCCTAACTCTTTTCTTGTAGATACGCTTGTCAAAGATACACTTATCAAAGGCAAAATTCAAAACAATGACTTCTAATGAGTTTTTGCAAGTTGCCTAAGGATTCAACGAAAAAAACTTTGTGTATTCTTTAAAGATTTTTAGGCACACTTCAATTTGGGCTTAAAGAAATGAACTATCATGTCTTATGTGCTTGTGATGATAGGCGAGTATGCTCTCACCTTTCTTAGGTGATCAGAAAGCTAAACTCGTCTTTTTTGCTTTCATTAGTGCATCTCTTTAGCAAGCCTGCCCTCCCGAGGAGTTATTAACTCTTAGCCATTAAGGTCGGTGAGAGGGGAACGACCTAAGTGGGAACGGCTAACACCAAGTAATCCAACCCACTATAAAATAAATGTGTTTTTGATGAAAATCAAAGCAACAGCAGTGCTCGGGAATAGCTCTCCTATGTACCTTCGAGTATGTCAAACCTTGGTTTTCAAGGCTGGGAGACCTCTTAATTGAGTTTATACCCCGACGTGCCGAACGGATCCCTTACTAGTGCCGGTTAAAATAGAAGCTACCCGATTCACCTCTGAAAGGGTGATAATCTTTGTGCAAGAGAGATAGTAACTCTCCCAAGACACTTGCCATATCGTGCCCCCATTAGCATTTAGAGTCGAATAATACGGCGTTGAGAATCCATTGCGTGAGACTCAACGACCGTATTCTGATTAGCTATTGGGTGTGTACCTAAGCCAGCAAGCAAAGGTTTTCATTCTCAGCCAACTTCCTTAGGGTTTAGCTTGATTAAGAGTCATGTATCACATCGTGTGTTTGTTGTGTATTCATCCCTAAAATTGAAAAATCAAACACTTAAAACTGGAAAACCAAGGTAAAACATCAAAATTCAGTGATCAAAACTCAAACAAACAAACACTTTTTATCACTATTCAAATACCTGTCGTACGAGTCAGGATTCTTTGTCATACTACTTGATCTTCTATCGTACGAGTCAAGGTTCTATGTCGTACGAAACACTGCTTTACACATAAAGTCACTAGTATGTCATTTTGTTTTGTATCTCTTGTCGTCCTAAGCTGAATCTTATGTCATATGAAACTCTGCATCTGCTACTCCAGAACTGTGTCTTACATGCCTAGTTTCAGCTTTGTCATTTTTGCCTGATCAATTTGCAGTAAGCATAAACACCTGTTATCTGTCAATCTATGCTTAAATTGTCTGCTTGGTTTTCTTGGTCAAGTTATCACCCGTCAAAATCAAACTTTAGAAGATAAAACACCCTAAGATTTTCAAAGTGCTTACCCCCAACAAGTTCAAGATCTAAACATCTCAAAGTGCATTATCGCCCTCTTTGGTAAATTGATCACTCAAACATAGTTCTCATCAGGATCAATCATCCTTTATCACGAAACTGAAACATTTGGTCAAGATAACTTTGTCCCACATCGTAGGATAGATCATTCCTACTGGACTTGGTTCTTATCAATCATCACCATTGCATTCCCAAACCGAAGATCAAAAAACTTGCAAACCTTTAAACACTTAAATCCTCTTTTAGTGTCAAATCACTCTATGGACTTGAAATTGACTATTTATCACTTACCCAAAACAACTTTTAGACAATCAAACCCCTGAAATGGAAATAGGAACATCTGAAATAACTGAAAATCATATCAACATTACATACCAAAGCAAAACACAAGGAGA
This sequence comes from Cryptomeria japonica, assembly GCF_030272615.1. Lineage (NCBI taxonomy): Eukaryota > Viridiplantae > Streptophyta > Pinopsida > Cupressales > Cupressaceae > Cryptomeria > Cryptomeria japonica. Next base: position 723,279,150 of record NC_081414.1, read on the forward strand.
ACACATGACAAACCAACATATCAGACAAAAAACAAGTTCAAAATTAAAATCCAACTATGTTAAAACCTCACAAGGATTCAAATACATCTCAAAAGAAAGGTGGCTCTTTTATGCACCTCTTAAAGAGATCCCTAAAGGATTTGGCTAAAGAAGATCAAAATCGTGCACCCATGTCTAACAATGATCCATCCATCCATAAGAAAATTGACTCTCCAAAGGCATCTATTCCTACACCTCTTGAAAGCTTGCAATAACCTTCCATAGCATCCTTGCCAAATAATGCATCCAAAGTTGAAGTTCCCCAAGGGATATCCGAAATTACCATCAAACCTACTTCAGAGGATCCTATTCAATCTACTTATTAATAAATCTCTCATTCATCTACTTATTAATAAATCTAGAGATTTATTAAATAGGTTCATTTCATTTCACCCCTTTAATTAATTAATTCAAATTAATTAATTCCTTCCATGCAAATTCATTTCTTCTAAATCTCCTAATTAATTAAAACAAATCATTTATAAGTTGTTGAGATTAAATAGTCATTTTCCTAATATTTGAATTTCTAAATTCAAATTCTCCTAACTTCTACCACTCCTAAACCTAACCATTCCTAAACCTAACCCATTCATGTGCAATCAGGAGGGACAAAGAAATCAAAGAAGTTGAACTTTTGAGTATGTGTGGCTCTATAAATAATGAGGAAATGAAAAGGTGTATAGATGTTGCAAATAGAACAACCTTTAGCAGCAAAACCCGACAAATAGGCCTAACAATGGGTAGAGTCAATGAGATAATAAATGAGACCAGAGATGGTTGGACCAAATTCTTCCAAAAGAATCTTGATTTTCTCACTTCTCAAGAAGAATTTGCTAAGGCAACTGCTCCCACCATTCCAGACAAATCTAAAGGGAAAGGAAATTTGGGAAGTTCAAATCAAATTTTGAGTGAATCAGCATATAAACCTAAAACTGATGAGAGTGTATAGACTAAACCGACAGATACTACATTTGTATAGTCTGGGCAAGGTAATATAGATAATGTACAAGTTACAGATAATATTGTGGATAATACTCCATCGGCAGTAACAAATATTGCACCAAGTAGCAAAGCCACCGGTGCAAAAGAGGATGAGAAAAGGGATACATTGGGAGATGATAAGGAAAAGGTGATTGTACCGGTAGTTGATTCCCCTACAAAACTTTTGGAAATTGACACTTCTCAAGTTGAGAAGAAATCAATCATGGAGACGAGTCCCACAGAGCTAATGATGATGGCTACTCAAAAGGTAATGAAGGAATGATTTATAGACAAAGGAATAATAGATCAATCAATAACAGTTTTGCATAGATTGATTCCTGATTGTATGATTGAAAATGAAGCAAGCCCTTCCAACAAGCTTAAGGTATTGACATAACACATATCTAAAAACTTTCAATCATTGCAACAAATTTCTAACAAGAAAGAACTTGAAAGATTTACTTTGGCCAAGATTGCCGCTTTTGACCAGATTATTGAAACAAAGAAAAGGAAGGTTGAAGAGAAACTTGTACTCATTGAAATTTTTTTGAAATAGTGTACTAACATCTATAGGGTCTATTGTAATATAGATATTCTCACAGCAGATATAGATCAGAGGTTAAAGGAATTACATAAAAAGATTGCTAATATTGCTAATTCTTTTGATGGACTAACTTCACTCACAACTCCCATTGATGGACAAATTTTAACCTTGGAAAACCAATTTTTTGCTTTTGAAAAGGAAAGAGACAAGATCATTTGGAGAGCAAGGAGTCTCAGAGGTTTGGTGAGTCCGAGATTAGATTCACTTGGTGTACATAAGAGGGAATGTATGGATATGCTTGCAAAGCCCACACCGACAGAAGTCACCAAGAAAGAAACACTTGCACATTTACTAAGTGGACTTGTATCAATATCTGAAATATTCAAAACTGACTGGGATACCTATGTACAGTTGCTAAAGAAATCTTACCTGAAAATTTTGAGATTAGTCAAACTCCGGTAAAGTGATCTGTAATTATTCTTTCAATTCTTTCACCGGTCTTTGGCATTGATGCCAAAGGGGGAGTGTATATTATGTGAAAAATATGTGTAAGGGAGGTAGAGTCAATCAGCTCAGGGGGAGCATGTTTCATGTTTCACTTGAACCGACAGGGAATCCATTTTTTCACATGAGTGTTGCCATCAATGCCAAAGGGGGAGATTGTTGGCAATTGACACTCATTGGATTCATATGTTGTCATTGATGGCAACAAGATTCTATTGAAGGCATATACCAGCATTTGGAGGCATACACCGATAGATACCAACATTGGAGCATTCAAGGTCATCACTAGCACCGACACCGACACCGGCATCTAGCAGTTCAATGAAGCTGACATCAATTTGGGATCTGAAAGGTTTTATCTGTAAAATCATTTTGTAATTATAGGGCCGACATTGAATATCTTTTGTATTGTGAGCCGACATTGTTGGCAATTGACACTCATCGGATTCATTTTGTTATCATTGATGGCAACAAGATTAGATGGAAGTCATGTACCGGCATTAGGAGGCATATACTAGCAAACGCCAGCTTTGGAGCATTCAGGGCTACATCGACACCGACACCGACACCGACACTGACAATGACAATGACACTAGTACTTGAAGGAAGTTGACATGAAGGGAAATTTATTTAGTAAATCATTTTGTAATTATTATCGAGGCTAAAATTGAATAACTTTTGTAAAAGCATTGTAAGCCAACATAAGGCATATCGTTTGTAATGGGAATATAGGTCAGTCTGCTAGGTCATTTTGAATATAAGATACAAGATATGACATAGGATGCGACATAGGAGAATATAGCAGAACTATATAATGCGAAGTATATGTATGTAGATCATTTGTATACAATTGTTGTATCATGCAATGATTTTTAGATAGCTTGGAAAGCATTCTTGGAGGAGAAGAGATACCGGTAGTAGGGTTCAAGGTTTATGAACTGGTACAGAGCAGAGTTAGAACCAAAACTCTATTTGACATAATAGATGCATTTTTTAGTTCAATTTTATTATTTTACTTCAGCAAAACTTGTAGTCAGTGAGACTCTTTAGTGATGAGCAGTATGCTCTAGGCAGTGTGCCTTCTTACATGTGCAAGCCCCCATTATATGTAACATCCTTTCATATGGCCAGTGAACTGATATTGTGGGTCACAAATCCCACCATGGTTTTTCCTCTTTGAGGTTTTCCATGTATAAATTATGTGTGTTATGGTGTTCATTTATGTGGATGGTTTATTTGCTTCAAGTTACATATATATTTGTTTACCGGTTTATATGTGTATGGTATAAAAGGATAAAATCTCGTGTTACCAACATAACATTGATTCACCCCCCCCTCTCAGTGTTCTTGGATCCCAACAATTGGTATCAAAGCCTAGTACCTCAGAAGAAGTTTAACAACTTGAGGAAGATCCTGAAATCGAAATCTTTGAACATGGCTATGGAGAAGCAACTTGAGATGGCTCTTGAGGATTATGATGTTGAAAGGATAAAGAACTTGAAATTGCAAGAAGAATTGAATTTTGCAAATGAGTTCATTCTTATCCTGCAAGAAAGGTTATCATCAAATCAAGCCAAGAGAAAAGAACTTTTACAAAACTCGTATGATGAGGAGAATAATGCACTTAAGGAACAATGTCAAAAACTAAGTCAAGAAAACATGCTCATGAAGAATGAAATGCAAGATCTGACTATGAGGTTATCAAAAGATATTGAGGACAAAAAAAGAAGGAAGATAATCTTGTTATATCTCTAAAGAACAAATTTGATGAATGTGGCAGATTGACTCATGAGAATAATCTATTGAGAACTGATTTGGCACACTCTTGGAATAATGAACAAGAACTTGAAAGACAAATAACTACTCTGAGAGATGATCTAACTACTGCAAGTGAGTATAAAGAAAAATTCAGGATTAGTGTTGCACAATTGGATGACTTATTGAAAAGACGAAGGCAGATTGATGATTCTAGAGGACTTAGATTTGCACAAGGTGAAAGCTTCCGTACTGGAAATGAAGATCAGACAACTGGTATACAAAACTCATTAGAACAGAGGAAACTGGTAAGACAATCTAATGCTTATAAATTCAATGGTATATGTTTTATTTGCAATAAATTTGGGCATATGGCTAAACAATGTAGAAATAAAGCAAATCAAAACTACAATTATGTTCCCGATCAATGCACAAATTACAAGAAATATGGTCATAGATCAGAATATTGTAGAATGAATGTTAAATATCATGCATGTGGAAAGTTTGGACATTTTTCTAATCACTGTAGGTCAAGGAATGACATCAGATTTGTCAAAGCAATTTAGAAGAATAATGTTACATGTTATGCATGTAACAAAATAGGTCATATTGCTAAATACTACAGAAGAAAGACTCAACCGATTAGTAATGATAAAGATAATAGGAAAGGAAAGCAGAAGGTAGATGAAATACAACAAGATCATACCAAGAGATGGGTTAGAAAATCTGAAGAACCAAGCGGAGATGGAACTACATCGGTAACTCCACCGGTAGAATAGGGTATTCCTCCACCAACTGAAAATTCCACTGGTAACTGAGGCATAAGCCTTAGGGGTTGGCAAAGTCCTTGCAAAATCTTGCATATTACCCTGGAGGAGATCTAAAGAGATATGGAAGAGATCTGGAGAGTTGTGTTCATTATTGATGAAGGTTCACCCGACACAAGACTGTGAAACTGGCATCCGTAGGGTTGTTCGCGAAGCATTTATCATAGAGAAAGATTAGGGTTTTATTCACTAATGAAAAGGGGTAAGTGAATTCATTTTCACTCATTGAGCATTCAAGCATTCAGAGTGAAGAAAACATGAATTTCAAGTGAATTAAGAGCAAGAAAAGGCATTTTGAAAGGATTTCGACCAGAAACACTCAATCTTCCACCGACATTCACTTTTAGGTATTCTTCAAAATGATATCTGGATCTTTAGCTCCTACTTTCATTTCAAATCCCACCATTGTCAAAGTCAAGGATAGGTTAAGGCCCATATTCAAGGAGGTTCCCGAAATTGCTAAGAAAGAAGACTCTGCGGGAACATTTTCTAGGGTTCCTGACGATGTGATGTATGTTGAAGACATGAGGGCATACATTCACTGTACCCTAGAGGATCTAGGCACATAGGACATCAAAAGCATGTATCAATCCATGATATTGGTAGACTCCGGAACCATCAAACCAGAATACAAAGCAATTGAGGATTTAGGGTTAACTGATATTCTGTACATACCAGAATTCAAGGATGAAGTCATCAAATACATTCTGAGTAGGATTCACAATGAGTTTATCTAGATGGATAGGCCTTACATGATCACTAAGGAGGCTATTCAAGTAGTCGCTAGCTTACCCAAAGTCGAACAAGAACTTGACAAGAAAATTTCCAACACAGAGGTCAAGAAACTCACCAGTGCAACTCCTGATAGCAAATCAATGAGGATCAGCACAATAACCAACGTTGATGTGAAATTTGTAAGCATGATAATAGGTTATAAGTTAACTCAATCCAATCGATTGAATTTTTTTGCTAGTTCATGCTTTCATGTTGCATATCAGATGCTAAGGAATAATGCAAAATATAATTTATGTGAATGGATGAGGAGTGAATTGATGTTGAACCTTGGAAATATCAAGGGAGTCAAGAAAGGAACTTTCAGATATGGAAATTTTATTGTTTGTTTAATGCTTTACTTCCTGAATGAGCTACTTGGTCTTGGTAAGAAGTGTTGGGCTCATGACATATCGGTAGGTATGCAAATCAAGGAAGCAATCATCAGTCTTGGTACTGACAGAGATGAGAAACTTCGGGGGTATTTAAAATCATTCCAAGAAAACATGAGGCAGAGGGAGAGAATATCAAAGAAAATTGTGGAGAAGTACTTCGTTGATATTTGTTTTATGGTGAAAACTGATGAAACTCTTATGGAGGCAGTTGAACCTAGGACAATCTGGATTACTGAGCTTGGATATGAGGTAGATGATAGCATTTTTGAACTCTATGCATAAATGTTGCTAGATGCCCCATTGGATGACAAAATAGAGCATTTTGGCACAGCAGAAGAGAAGGCACTTAAAGTCAAAATTGGTTTTAGTAGGAAGAGAAGAGAGAAGAAAATAGAAAAGATGTCTGCATATGTACAGGATGTAATTTATAAGATAGACACTCAACTGGGTTATGGATCCAAACTAACAGTAACTATAGACATACAGAAACAACCGACAGTAAAGGAGAGTGTATAGTCCATATCGACTGAAACTATTTTTGAGCAAGGAAATGTACAAGATACTATAAATACTATGGATAATACTCCACCGACAGTAATTGACACTGCACCAAGTGGCAAAGCGACCGATGCAAAAGAGGTTGTAGAGGATAAGGTAAAGGAAATTGAATCTATACTGACAGTTAAAACTGATTCCCCAGTAAAGGTTTTGGCAATTGACACTTCTCAGCTTGAGAAGAAATTCATCATTGAGATGAGTCCCACTGAGTTGATGATGATGGCAACTCATAAACTATTAAAGGAGGGTACTGCAGACAAGGGAATAATTGATCAATCAGTTACAGTATTGCACAGATTGACACTTGATTGTCAGATTGAAGATGGAGCAAGCCCTTCCAGCAAGCTCAAAACTCTAACAGAGCATATTTCTAACAATTTTCAATCTCTAAGGCAGCTTTCAAACCGATAGGCTTTAGAAAGATTCACTACAGCTAAAAGAGCAGCCTTTGACCAGATAATAGAAACAGAGAAAAATAAAATTGAGGCAAAACTCATTCTTATTGAGAATTGTCTGAAACAAGGTACAAATATCTACAGGGCTTGTTGTAACATAATTCTTACAACTAATGTAGATAGCAGATTAAAGGAGTTACATGATAAGGTAGCTAGTATTGCTAACTCTTTTGATGGATTAACCGCACTGACCATATTTGTTGATGGACAAATTTTGTCTTTGGAGAACCAAATTTTTGCTTTTGAGAAGCAGAGAGATAAAGTCATTAGGAGAGAAATAAGTCTTAGAGGATTGGTGAGTTCCAAATTGGATTCAATGGGTGTTCATAAGAGAGAGTGCATGGACATGATTGCTAAACCCACACCATCAGAAGTCAAGGAGAAGGAAACACTTGCCCACTTACTAAGTGGACTAGCATGCATATCTAACACCTTCAAAACCGGTTGGGATACATATCTTCAATTGTTGAATAAGGCTTACCCATAAATTTTGAAGTTGGTTAAGCTCCAATGAAATTAACTGTATTCATTTATTCTTTTATCGGTCTTTGGCGTTGATGCCAAAGAGGGAGTATGTATATATGTGAAAAATATCAGAAAAATCAGACATGATCACATGGGAAGGATATCAGGATATAAGAAGGAGTGTATTGCTTAGGGGGAGCATAATTCAGTTGAACCGATAGGGAATCCATTTTTCACATGAGTGTTGCCATCAATGCCAAAGGGGAAGATTGTTGGCAATTGACACTCATCGGATTTATTTTGTCGTCATTAATGGCAACAAGATTAGATGGAAGTCATATATCGACATAGGCGGCATATACCAGCAGACACCGACTTTGGAGCATTCAAGGCTACATTGACACTGACACCGACACTAACATCAATACTTGAAGGAAGCTGACATCAAGGAAGAATTATTTAGTAAATCATTTTGTAATTATTGTCGAGGCCAACATTGAATAACATTTGTAAAAGCATTGTAAGTCGACATAAGGCATACTATTTTTGATGGGTATATAGGTCAGTCTGCTAAGTCATTTTGAATATAAGATACAAGATATGACATAGGATGTGACATAGGAGAATATAGTAGAACTGTATAATGTGAAGTATATGTATGTAGATCGTTTGTATACAAGTGTTGTATCATGCAATGATCTGTAGATATCTTGGAAAGCATTCTTGGAGGAGAAGAGATACCAGTAGTAGGGTTTAGGGTTTATGAATTGGTACAAAGCAGAGCTAGAACCATAACTCTATTTGGCATAGAAAATGCATTCTTGAGTTCAATTTTATTGTTTTACTTCAGCAGAAACTTGTAGTCAGTGAGACTCTTTAGTGATGAGCAGTATGCTCTAGGCAGTGTGCCTTATTGCATGTGCAGGCCCCCATTATATTTAATATCCTTTCATATGGCTAGTGAACTGATATTGTGGGTCATAAATCCCACTGTGTTCTTTCCTCTTTGAGGTTTTCCACGTATAAATTATGTGTGTTATGGTGTTCATTTATGTGGATGGTTTATTTTCTTCAAGTTATATATTTATTTGTTTACCGGTTTATATGTGTATGGTATAAAAGGATAAAATCTTGTGTTACCGGCAAAACACTGATTTACCACCCCCCCCTCTCAGTGTTCTTGGATCCCAATAGACATAAGGCATATTGTTTGTAAAGGGTATATAAGTCAATCTATTAGGTCATTTTGAGATATGACAAGGTAGAAGAATTGTGTAATGCGAAGGATATGTATGCAGGTCATTTGTATGTGAATGTAATATCATGCAATGATCAGTAGCTGGTTTGTAAAGAATTATTGGAGGAAAGGAGATACTGATAGAAGGATTCATGGTTTATGAACCGGTACATAATAGAGCTTTAGCCATAACTCTTTTTGGCATTGCAGATGCATTTTGTGAGTTCACCAATACTGTTTTATCTTAGCACAAACTTGTAGTCAATGAGACTTTTTTGTGTTGAGTAGTGTGCTCTAGGCAGTGTGCCTTCTTGCATGTGCAAGCCCCCATGCTATGTAATATATTTCATATGGCCAATGAATCAATATCGTGGGTCACAAATCCCAATGTGGTTTTTCCTCTTTGAGGTTTTCCATGTATAAATTATGTGTGTTATGGTGTTCATTCATGTGGGTGGTTTATTTACTTCATGTTATATGTTTCTTCATTTACCGGTTTATATGTGTATATTATAATAAGGTAAAATCTTATATTACTGGCAGAACACTAATTCACCTCCCCCCCCCACCCCAATGTTCTTGGATTCCAACAATAACTACACTGAGAAATTTGATGCAAAATCTGATAAGGGAATTTTTCTTGGTTACTCTTCCTAAGAGTAAAGCATATAAATGTTACAATAAGAGAACTAAGAGATTGTTGAAAGTTCGAATGTAAAAGTTGATGATCTATTGGATAAGTTTGAAGGTAAAAGCAGAACAGAACCCGAAAAAGATGATAATGAGGAAAATTTTGTGATCATTGAACCAGAATTGAAGAATAATGAAGATCTAGCAAATGCAGAATTGAATGTTCAACCGGTGAGTGATGACAATGAGGAAGAAGATGTAGAACCAACACAGGAAATACCTAGATATGTCAGGTTGAATCATTCACAAGAGCAGATAATTGGTGATAAGAATGCAGGAGTGCAAACCAGGAGAAAGATCCGAGAGAACTCATGTTTGATATCTACAATTAAAACCAAGATAGTTAAGGAAGCACTAAAGGATGATGATTGGGTGAATGCAATGAATGAAGAATTAGATCAAATTGAGAAGAATCAGACATGGTCACTTGTTCCTAGACCAGAGGATAATAATGTAATTGGAACAAAATGGGTCTTTAGGAATAAATTGGATGAAGAAGAAAGGATTGTAAGAAACAAGGCAAGGTTAGTCTACAAAAGGTATGCCTAAGACGAAGGTGAGGATTATGGTGAAACATTTGCACCTGTTGCTAGATTAGAAGGAGTAAGGATGTTGTCAGCATTTGCTGCATATAAGGGATTCAAAGTTTACCAAATGGATGTCAAGTCAGCCTTTCTAAATGGGATTACAGAAGAAGAAGTATACGTTAAACAACCAGATGGATTTTCCTTGACCGATGATAAAGACATGGTGTGTAAATTGCACAAAGCACTATATGGTCTTAAGAAAGCACCGAGGGTATGGTGATTGGTTACAAGTTGTCAAAGGAAGATGATTCCCATGTTGTTAGTGAAAAGGAGTAAAAATCTATGATTGGCGAGCTACACTATGTTGTCCATAGCAGACCAGACATTGCTCGTGTTGTTGGATTAGTGGCTAGATTTCAAAAAGAGCCCAAAGAGAGTCACATGGTGGTTGTGAAGAGAATTTTTCTCGGTATCTCAAAGGCACAGTAAACTATAAGGAAATTTTACTTTGAATGTCTTTACTGATGTTGATTGGGAAGGTAACGTGGATGACCATAAAAGCACCACCGATGGAGCCTTTCAACTTGGTGGAAGATTAGTGGTGTGGAGGAGAAAGAAACAAATATGTGTTTCTCAATCTACAGCTGAAGCAAAGTATTTAGTTGCATCCATGAATTGCACCCAGACAATATGGATGAGACATGTGCTAGAAGGATTCAAGATAGATATGTCAGAACCGGTGACTACCTATTGTGATAATACAAGTGCAATAAACATTTATAAGAATCTTGTACTTCATGCTAGAACCAAACACATTGAATTGAAGTATCATTTCCTAAGGGAAAGAGTTCAAGAAAAGGAGGGAAAGATGGAATATGTTAAGAGTAAGATCAGTTAGATGATATCTTTACTAAGCCCTTACCGAAGGATACCTTTGAGTTTCTTAGAGGTAAACTAGGGGTTAGATCCCTACACTGGAAGAACTAGAATGATAGAGATCCATCAATCCTATGGATTTCATGTTTATTTTTCACTAAGGATTGACGAAGGTGCAGGATACTCCTTTGGGGGAGAGAGTCTAATGTAAAGTACTGATTTAATGCTCTATTATAATTTTTCTGACGTAAGTAGTAGAGATGATGGAAGAGGCAGCAACAAAATTGAAGACAAGTGATGCATTTACATCTTTGGCATTATTGTCAAAGGGGGAGAAGAAATGAATAGAAATCAGATATGACAGATATGTGAGAAGTTGAAGATCAGATTGAGAGAAGCATTGGTTAAGGGGGAGATGACAAAAGGGGGAGAATCGACAGAAGTTGTGATATCAAAAAGCTAGTTGTAGATGATGATGTTACTCTAATTGTATATCTGATTAGTGTTGCCATCAATGCCAAAGGGGGAGATTGTTCACATTTAGCATAACTGATGCAGATGAGGTGATGTAGTTGAAGATGGATGAGTACACCGGTAAATGATAGAAGCCTATTTGTGATGAAGAGATTGAGATTCTATGAATAGATTGCATGATCAATTATTTGTGTTGTCATTGTTGGCAACTGATGTCAAATGATGTTCCTGATGTCTTGTTTTGTCATCTAAGTGATTTGGAAGACAGGGTTTACCGATAGAGAGCTAAAGTCTAGGAAATAGGGACTTTAACCGGTAAAGCAGAGTTGTTTTGATTGAATCAAATGATCAACGATGATTGGTGATTTGCGGTTTGGATAGTGAACTTGTGTCATGGAAAGGTGTATATGACTAGAACCAAAACTTGTGGAGATTACTAGAAGGCGTGTTTCAAATTTCTAATGAAGTTTTGCTAAGGTTTTAGCAGGGTTTTAAGATCAGTGAAGAAATCATCAAATCAGTAATGATTTATGTTATGACGATGATCGACAATGAGTCTACATGAAGTTGGTAACATGACACAACCTGCGTGAAAGATTTGATAGTTGTTTTGGCACGATTCAAGGAAGATTTTCTTGGGAATCAATGAAACGCTTAGTAGAGTGTTTTGAGGGTTTGACTTTGGTATGGATCGGATTTCCGTGATGGGTTACGATCAACCAATGGTTGATATAGCATTGTAATTTATTGTAATGATCTGTATATCAATTTTTGATGATCTCTTATGATTTTAATTGTAAATTCATGATGTAATTAGGGTTTTATGGCCGACCTAGTTGAGATGGCTATTTAGGATGACACAGTTGATGTTTATGATGTCGATGGTCTTAGAGAATGTGTTAAGATGTCTAAGAGAAGTGTGAGATCCACCAGAGAGTTGTAGAGTTTTGTATATAACTAGATCTGATCAAGAAAGCAGAGAAGTGCAAGTAACAAATCATTTTCTTTCACTGTTGTTCCCTAACAGTTGCAACAGGTTAAATCCCTTAATCGAGTAGGTCCTAACAGGCCTTAAACATTTAAGTCCCCTAATAGGGTAGCTCTCAAAAGAGTATTAAATCCTCTCACGAGGTTGATCCTAATAGATCATCAAGCTCCTAATCGGGTTGCAAGGCAAATCCCCTAACTGGGTGACTCCTAACAGGGTCTGCTCCCAACCGGGCGTATTGTAAGCTCCTAATAGGGTGTACTTAAGAAGAGTACAAATATTTATGGGTGCCAACTCCCATCGTGGTTTTTTCCTATTTGGGTTTCCACGTCAAATATCTATGGTATTCATGTGTGGAATATTTTTCACGTGATGTTCTTGTTTATGTTTCATTTCATGCATTATTTCTGAGACACTGGTTATGATGTTTTATCATAAGTTTATGAGAGGTTACTGATATTGATAAGGAGTTGATTGAGAAAGTTTTTGATCTAATTGATAAGGTTAATGAGTTGGTAAATGATCAAGTTTATATGATTGCTTTGGTGGTGAATGTATTGATAGTTGTAGTAAATGATTTGATTATTGTGTTAAGAAAACATGATAAAGAGGTTATTAGATCTTATTAAAGAATTTAAGATATTTTTTAAATGGTTTTAGATCTAATATAAGTTTGATTTTGGGTTTGAAGTTTCAATTGGTCTTAATACTGATTCACCCCCCCCCCCCCCTCTCAGTATTAAACAGATCCTCATAGGATTGACATCATCTACCATTGAATTTATGAGCATTAGGTTATCATACCGGAGGATTATTGCTCTTCTTCTAATCAGGTTTTGCATTGCCTTGTCCAGATCCGGAGGATTCACCTTTCTCAAATTCAAGTCCTCATATGTCCTATCCATGTCTCTGATTTTCCAACATCTCATCAAGCCTTGTTGAGCTAGCTTTGAATTTTTCTTTGTAGTCATCAACAATAGCAAGTTCATCTCTTAAGGTAGCAATTTGTCTTTCAAGTTCTTGACCATTATTCCTTGACTGTGTCAACTCAAGCTTCAACTGATCATTCTCGTAGGTAAGCCTGAAGCATTCATTTGCTCTTTCCTTCAATGATTATGCCAGATTCTCTTCATTTTTCTCCAGGTCCTCGATCTCCTTAGTCAGCCTCATCACAATGGATTGCATCTTATTCTTCAAGGCAATATTCTCTCTCTCAAGTTTTTCACATTCATCAGCTTTGCCCTGATTTTCCATGATCTGATCTTCTTTCTCCTTAATCTTATCCATCAATTATTTCCTCTTGTCTCTTGAAGTGCTCACTTGATTTAGTTTTTCTTCAAAGCAATGATCTCATTTCTTGTTGTATTAAGATCCTCAAGTGTCACACTGAGTTGTCTTTGAAAACCAGAATCCATTGAGTCAATCTCTCGGACCTTCCTCAAGAAGTTAAGCTTCCTTAGAGGAACTAGGCTCTGATACCAATTGTTGGATTGAGCGATCACTGAGAGGGGGGGTGAATCAGTGATCTACTGGTTAGTAGATTTTCAAAAATAACTTTAAACCACCGGAAGCATACAAATGAAACTGAAATGCAAAAACATAAAACAATCAACCACAAAAGTATAACACCGAACTTTTACGTGGAAACCCAAATGGGAAAAACCATGATGGGATTTGAACCCACAATATTATTCCACCATGGCCAATAGCAAAACAATATTATAATATGGGAATGCACAGGCATTCAGGCACACTGCCTAGAGCTCACTACTCAATTATAATAACCCGGAAGGCTACAACCCTTAGGGAAGGCTCACTGCCTTACAAATTAGTTACAATGATAAATTATAGTGAAATGAACTTTGAAATAACATCTACAATGTCTGGATGAGTTTCAGTTGAGTACTAAACATACTGACTAGATCACCTTCTCTGTTATGCCTTGTTCACGGTCTCAGTCAACTACCAGATCAATAATGCGCACGTGAAATTGCACTACAAATGATTCTCGATCACCACTCACTCACATACAATCGCATCATACACCAAAAAGATCATCCACACCAAACTTATATACCGACATTCACGAAATGGGTCATTTACCATGTCGGCCTACTAGTGTAACGTGTAATCTCATGTTGGCTTGACCAGATGCGGATCACCAAAACAATAATAGAATTTTGTGTCTATCTTGACCCAATCATCCCAAACATGATACAATGCACTGCAATCACCGAAAAGCTTCTGGACCCAAAACTGCTTTGTTCATCTTGAAATACCAGTTAACAAGCTACTAGTTAACACTTGCTTCTAGATAAGAAGAATTATGACCACCGGATCAAATATCCACGAGGAGTTGCCATCAGTGACAACCCTAAACCAATAATCAACCACCAGAAACTACGAGAAACCATCATATGAGTGTCAATTTCGAACACGTTATTGGTTCCATCCTTAAGCCTTTGAGTTCTAATAGCTAATATTACTCCATACCCATTCCGTGCTATGTAAATAGCCCCCGATAATTTAGGATTTCCTTTAGAGGCTCCATCAAAGTTTATCTTCACCCATCCTTGACTTGATGTTTCCCAAACCACCTTTCTCAGTGGCATAGAAATAGGATCAACCCTATTTGGCCCATTAACGGGCTAAATTTATTATTTTAGTTATAATTATATAGATTTAATAATTAAATTAGGATTATATTCTTAAGAAAAAAGTATATTTTCACTATAATGTTTATATTACATTATAATTAATAACAATATATATATTTGATAGTTAAATAGCTACTAAGGGGAATCACCCATTGTATTAGTAGGAAAAACTTTTACATCAGTAGATATAATATGATAGTATCAGTATTCTTCATCTCAACACCTAATCCAAACAACTAGACGCTCTTGCCAGATTTCTAAAACGAGCATCAGACCTATACATATTTGTATACTTATACTTTTACATCCATTGTTTTTCTCCTTTGAGGAAAATTGGAGAATATAGCACTATAATCTAAGTCACCTCAAAGCAAATGGTGACAAAAGAGACCCTTTGCATCAATACATAATAATAATAATATTTTATTGAAGTGAGAGTTGTAGTTAACATTAAAATAATAATAATTCAAAAATATAATAATTAAGAATTACAACAAACATTTTTATTACAATACTATAAAGGCAAGTACTCTACGTGGCACTTGTTTTACTATACAATTGTTTAATTTTAGAATTGCAATATATAAATGAAAGATAATTCTATGTTGTCAATTGTTGTTTGAAAATTTAAACAATTATAAAATATTCATAAATTTTTTAATCAAATATATTATGATTGTGACCTAATTGAAGTCCATTCCACCAAATTTGACATCCCTTTTCGATATCTCAACTTCATTAGTAGTCCAAGAGTCCATTGACATTAAATGATTTTTAAATAAGATTAGGCAAGTACAATTAATAATTTTAGAGTTGAAAAAAAAAATGATTAATCTCATCAACCTCCTGATTGTAAACTTGGCATATTAACTAAATAGAGAAACATATAAAGAATTTATACATTTAAAGTTAATTTATATAATAAATGTAAGGTTGTTAAAATTATAAAAAATAAAAATTATAATATTAATAATAATGATTAAAATAAATAATTTAAAAAATATAATCTTAATATTTTAAATTTATTTATTTACAAGTAAAATTAAATTTTACAATATTTATAATTGAAATATTTTAAAATTAGTTATACAATCTAAAATTAAATTTCAAATAATTTTGAATATTTATATTGTTTAAAATTGATTATGTATATAATATGTAATTTTTATTGGGTTTGGGGCCTAGCTTAATTAGCAAGAGCTTGTAGTGGTGAAGCACAAGGTCACGAGGTCTAGTCTCCCCCTAGTCCACGAGGTACCAAAGGATGTGTTGCGTTAGTGTCATTGGTCATGTTAAAATTTTTACCCAGAGCACTACAATTTATAGGGGGGTGCTATACCCGATTCCTACAGTCTACAAAAAATATATATATAATTATTTGTTAGTTATAATTAAATTCATTTATATATTGTTATGATTGAAATATATGTTTCTCACTATATCTCCCTCTCCCTCTCTAAATATTTATCTCTTCCATCTTTTTTTTATCCTTGTCTCCTCTTTCTTGATCTCTCTCACTCCTCTCCATATCCCTCGCCTTCTCCTTCTCCATCTTTATCTCTATCTTCCTCTCTATCTCCATCTAGTATCTCTATCTTCTTACTCCTCTTTGTCTCTCGCTCTTGCTCCCCCTATCTATCCCTATTTTTGCTTCTCTCCCTATTGCAAACATGACATTAGCCTATTGGTAACAGAGCCTAATTGTCTTCTTGATTCAAGGATCTTATTCAATCGTGTTTGGATCTCTATTAGTGGATGATAGTCAATTCAAATCTATCACTTCTGCATTGAGACCTTTGTTGCACAAACAACATCATTTACTAAATGTTTCGCCAATTGACCTCGTGCACTATGCAAATATATGAAAATAATTAAGCAATTTTTTTTCCAATTAACCTACCACATCTTTTTGAACATGCCCATTACACGTTAATGTGCTCTCTCTCTCTCTCTCTCTCTCTCTCTCTCTCTCTCTCTCTCTCTCTCTCTCTCTCTCTCTCTCTCTCTCTATTTCTATCCCTTCCTCTTTATCTATTTACATATCTCATTATCTATACCTCTCTCTCTCTCTCCCTCTCTATATATTGAGCTATATATCCATCTCTCTCCCTATTCTTCTCTTTCTCCCTCTATCCCCTCTCTTCTCTCTTTATGTTTTCCTCCTCTTATCCCTCTTCCTATATCTCTCCCTTTCTCTTCCCTCTCTATCTTTCCTCGTCTCTTGCTCCATCCCTATCCCACTGTCTATTTCTTTATCTCCACCTCTCTCTCCCCTCATCTTCCCATATATCTTTATTTGTCTCTTTCTCTTCCCATATATCTCTATCTCTCCTGCCCTCTATCCCCACCCTTTTCTCTTTCTCTCTCCCTCTCCCCCTCTCTATTTGTATATATCTACTTTTTATTTGTTTATTTGTCTATCTCTCTCCCTCTCCCCCTCTCTATACTTCATTATATCTCCATATTTCTATCAGTCTATCTCACCATCTATATCTCTCTCTATCTCTCCCTCTCCATCTTCCTTTATATCTCCTTCTATCCCCCTCAATCTTTCTCTAACTATATATCTATTTCTCTCCCTCTCTATCTCTAGGAATACATCTCCTTATCTATCCATGCATCTCTCCCTCTCCCTCTTCCTAGAGCTCTATATTTATAGATCTCTCTCTCTCTCTCTCTCTCTCTCTCTCTCTCTCTCTCTCTCTCTCAGACAATATCTCCTCTCTACCCCTATATCTATCATTCTATCATTCTCTCTGCCTCCCTATAAATCACTTCACTTATCAATCTTTATCTTTATGTCTCTCCCTCTCATTCTCTCCCACTCTCTCCTTCTCTATGTATTTGCGCCTTCCATCTCCATCTGCCCATATCTCCTCTCTTAGTCTCTTTATCTCTCCCTTTCCTGTTACTCTTTATATCTCTCTCCCCCCTCTATATCTCTCTCTTTCTATCCCCATCTCCCCCCCCCCCCCTCTCTCTACATCTCGCCCTATCGAAAACATAACATGAACATGTTGGTAATGGAGGCTATTTATCTTCCAAATTTGGAGGTTTTATTTCACTCATATGTGGAAACCTATAAGTGAATGCATAGTTCATTTAAAGTTATCACTTCTCTATTGAGAATTTTGTTGCACAAACAACATCACTTGTTAAATGTCTTGCCAGTTGACCTCATGTATTCCATGTAAATGTATGCAAATAATAGCAAAAAAAATCCCAAATTAACCTTCAACACCTCTTCGGTGTACCCATTGCACAATACAAGATAAGATATAAAGTATAATTAATATGTACATAAAAGATAAGATATAATTAATTTATATATAATGTTTACATATTTTACATAACATGTTATTTAAACTAATCTTAAACAAAATAAGATAATAAAATTCAATTTTATTGTAATTACAATTCATATTATAATAGACTACAAATAAATAAAATCAAATTTGATTATTCCTAGATTTAGGGTTTATTGAGTTTATATGGTAATTTTTAAGCTTCATTGATAAATAGACCACATGCTTCCTTATATGATGTAGGAGCATCCCCGGTTCTTGGGAATCTTGCATCAACCAAAAACATTTCTTTTAGTTTGTTTTCTGTTTTAACATTTCTTTCTACATTTTCTTGCATTTCCTCACTGGATCTTGCAGAGCTGGATTTTTCTTGCGAACATGATTATCTTCCTTATTCCTAAACCTCGAGACGTTTGGATCTTTTTCTGGAAAGTTATCACTTTTGGATTCCGAGACAGTTTTATGGCTTAGAGCACTAGAACTGCTTGGACCTATTTGTTATTGGTGAATCTTGCGAATCCTTTCCATAGCTTGCGAAACCCCTATTCGTTGTTTCTGACATTCCTTGGCACGTGGTCGACCTTCCGTCTGATATGCACTTCTTCCTTTGGATTTTTTGGAGGATTTTCTTTGGCAGAGGCCAACATGGTGGTTTTACATGTTTCATCATGTTCTTCGTTGTTTGATTCTTTTTGGCTAATGCGGATCCCTCTAGACCATATAAATCAATGTAATTTAGCTTGTATTTTAATCATTTTTGGGAACTGGAAAGATCTATCTCGAGGTTAAATGGTCTGGTATTGACCGAGACTATAATTGAGCATGTCTGTATTAGGCCAGTGAGCCGAATCTTGTAGCCGCATATTACCGATAGATTGTAAACAGTTTTTCATGATATAATTAATCAGTTATGCATTGCCTCCATCATCTTGTCTTGATTTCATTGTGTTTTACTCCTAATATACGATCTAGATAGATCTCATTGAGGTCCCTCCTAACTGTGATTGCACCAAGTGGTATCAGAGCAAGATTTCATTCTGGAGATTGTGTTGTCCTAAAGATTTTAATTTTGGGTGTGGGGTGGCAAACTGTGGATCTGACCTATAGTTGCAGAGGACTGGCGTGAAGATGGCGCGAAGAGGAAATAGGAATGGTGGAGCATGTGGGAATTTAGACCCTGCTATGATGGAAATGTTGAGAGGAATTGTAGCCCGGTTGGAAGCTATTAAAACAACCCAAAGAAGAGGTTGACATATTGAAGATGTGAGTGAAGAGGAGGAAGAAGAAGCACCATAAAAAAAAGTAGCAAATCCACCAGCGATTGATCTAGATGAAGAGAGGTTCTTGAAGGTTTTAACTAGGGAAAACACCAAACCACATTTTACCCCACCAGAGTATGATGGCAAGTTGGATTCAGATGAATTAATGGATTGGATCTCGAAGATGGAAAAGTAATTTGATTTTGAGAACATCATGGAAGAAAGAAAGGTGAAATATGTCTGCACTGGGTTGAAAGGTCATGCATCTCTTTGGTGGGAACATTTGCAGGTTGATAGATAGAGAAGAGGCAAAGAGAAGATTAAATCATGGGAGTAGATGGTTGCCAAGTTGAAATCAAAGTTTATGCCAGCTGATTAACAAGTAAATCTATTCTGAAAATTATAGAACTTGAAGCAGAAAGAATCAAGTGTGAAGGAGTATACCCAAACATTCTACAAGTTGAATATCAGATCTGGACATATCGACAATGAAGTTGAATAAGTTATGAGATATTTGAATGGAATGTGGATGTCTATACAAGATAAACTCATTTTGATAAAGTTGTTGAGTGTTGAAGAAGCTTACCAATATTCCCTAAAAGCATAAGAGAAGATGAACAAAAGACATGAGCATAGTAGAGAGGTAGAGGTGGAAGGTTTTCCAGAGGAATATTTTAAGGAGGAAGAGGATATTCTAGAGGAAGAGGAACCTGTACAGATTAGAACAAGGATAAGGAAGTGAGCAAAGATGGTAGTTCATATCAGAAGGATGACATAGATTTTTACTAGAGAAGAGAACTTGATGGTTACCAAAATGAGGGTTATAGAAAAGATGACAGGAGATAAGATAAGAGAGTGTTTAAAGGAACTTGCTTTAAGTGTGAAGGATAGGGACATCGTGCTTTTGAATGTAAGAAAGCAGAGAACATCGGAAGAACAACATTGGTAGAGGAAAACCCTACCGGTTCAGCTAACAGACTAGAAGATGGGGAACTATTGATGATGAGGAGAGACTTGTGTCATACCAGAGAGGATGAAGAGCCCTTGCAGAGGAGAAATTTATTCAAGACCAGATGTAAAGTATCTAGTAAGTGTTGTAAGTTAGTTATTGATAGTGGCAGTTCGAATAATCTTGTTTCAAAAGAGATGGTGAATAAGTCAAAGTTGGAAAGATTGAGATACCTTAAGCCTTATCAAATTGCTTGGATTCAAGATTATCATAAGTTGTTAGTGAGTGAGCAATGCTTGGTGAAATTGAAATTTGGAAATTATCATGATGAAGTTTTATGTGATATTATGCCTATGGATATTTGTCACATTTTGTTGGGAAGACCTTGGCAGTTTGATAGACAAGCAATACTTGGTGGGAGAAACCACATATACACAATTGTTGCGAATGGGATAAAACAAACCTTGCGAATGGGATGAAACAAACCTTGTTGCCCTTAGAGGAGCCCCTGAAGAGTGAAGTTTGTACGAATGCTAGAATCTGTTTGGTGGATGGAAGGAAATTCCTGGATGGAATGAGACATGAGAACGTGTGTTTTGCCTTAGTTCCTAAGAAAATTGAGAACCCGAAGCATGAAGAACAAACATAGGAGATAAAGGAGTTGTTGATACATTATGAAGACACCATTTCAGATAATGTGCATGATGGATTACTACCTGTAAGGAGTACCAGTCATTACATGGACCCGATTCTCGGAGCTAGTTTGCCTAACAAAACTGCACACCAGATGACACCGACAGAAAATGAAGAATTGAACAAGCAAGTACAAGAGTTGTTGAGGAAAGGTTTGATCAAATAAAGTTTGAGTCCTTGTGCAGTTTCGACAGTGTTAGCACCTAAGAAGAATGGAGAATGGAGGATGTGTACCGATTCTAGAGCAATAAACAAGATCATAGTGAAGTACCGCTTTCCTTTGCCTAGGATGGATGACATAATGGATTACTTGAGTGGAGCCAAATTCTACACAAAGATAGACTTGAAGAGTGGATATCATCATATGAAAATCAGAGAAGGTGATAAGTGGAAGACAACATTCTAGACAAATGAAGAATTGTATGAATGGTTGGTGATGCCTTTTGGGTTGAGTAATGTACCAAGTACTTTCATGAGGTTGATGAATGAGGTATTGAAGAAATTCTTGGGTAAGTTTGTTGTTGCATATTTGGATGACATTTTGATTTTCAGTAAGAGAAAGGAGGAACATATGTTGCATTTAAAACAACTTTTGCAGAGGTTGAGAGAAGAGAAGTTGTTGATAAATCTAAAGAAGTGTAATTTCACAAAGGGAGAGTTGTTAGAGTAAAGTAATTAATTAACTTTGCTCTCCTCTTAAGATTTCTCTTTATGCATACATTAGTCATTTAATAATTAATATTTAATTATTAAATGCTCACACCTTAGGGTTAGGTTTTCCTTTTGGTGTTGATCTCCTTTATAAGGATTGATCTCTTGTATTATTCATATTCTTGATTCATTTTTTCTCTGATAATACATCTTTTCTCTTTGTCAGAGCCAAAACCTTTGTATTCATTCTCTCTCTTTCTCTGTGACAGGTTTCTTGCATGCAGGTTTCTTTTGGGTTCTGTGGATTTGTATTTCTCAAATCCTACATGGTATCAGAGCTGGATCTGCTGCAGCTTGTTCAGATTTTTGAAAGATTTTGAGATCCAGGTTTTGGTTGCATCAGATCTGTGTTTGTCTTCTGTTTTTTATTTTGGAATAGGGGGTATTTTTTTTTGGTGCACTTTGAGCCCAAATGGACCTCACCGTTGAGCTCGTAGCACCCAAAAACCCCTATTTCCATATAAAATTCGTCCGATTTGGACATAGTTGCTCCAGGAGGCAAATTTTTTTTGGCCCCAAGGTCGTACGACCCTAGGGCACGAAAACCGAGGCAGAAAATCACAAAAATTAAAAAAAAAAATATAAAAACTGCAGTTTTTTATTAACACAAAAGCGCCACCAGTTTGTTAACGGCACCGTCGGTGCGCTTCCAGGCGGCCCCCCGCCCGGCCACCGCTGCCGCCGGCGGTAACCTCCGCTGCGCCGCCGGCGCAGCCCCCCGCCCGAGCGCCGCCCGGCCCCAGCCCGCCCGCCGCCTGCGCCCACCCTGCGAGCCGCCACCGCCCCTGCGCCGCCAGCAGCGCCGCCCACGCGCCGCCGCCTCCTGCGCCCGCCCCTGGTCGCCCAGAGGACCAGGGGCTGATTTTTTTTAGCCCTTCAGGGCTATAAGAGCCTATTTGGGCCCTTTAGGAGCAGTTTTACAAAATCGGGCATAACTTGGGCGTCCGATCTCCGTTTTTCGAAAACGAATAGGCGTTGGAAAGCTGGTTCTGAGCCCGATCTAATTAATGTAGGACTTTTTTTTCTGATTTTGCCGTTTTGTAGTGTTTTTTGCCAGTCAAAGTCAGAACAAGTTTTTTGCACTGCAGGAGCCATATCTTTTGCATACGGACTCCGTTTTTCGAAAGCGAATAGGCGTCGGAAAGGTGGTTCTATGCTCTTTCCAGATCTACAATCTATTTCATCAGAAAAATCTTCAGGTGCTCCAAATTTTGTCTCAACCCGTTATTGCTTTCTATCATTTTCTGGCTTTCAGTTTGTACTGGGGATTAGTTTTTTGCATTGTGGGGGGGTGTTTTCTCTTGCTTTCTGTTATTTACATCAGAAAACCAGAATATACAAACACCAATACAAAAAAATCAAACCCCCTTCTGCATCTTCTGTCTAGTTCTGAAAGACCACTTAATAATAATTAAAAATTCAGAGCAGTTGAGGCACAGTTCACAGGATGGCAGACAGACCTATTGAATCTCTCACACCGCATAATTACCACACTTGGAAGGGTCGCATGATGACTCTTCTCCAGTCAAAAGGGTTATGGTCTTGTTTGGATGAGGTTCAGCCTCAGTTGACACGTCCTTTTGAGATTATGCAGCACAGGAACAATATGGATCAGGCTATGGGATTGATGGCTTTACACATTTCCGATAGTCTCCAGTTTCATCTTGAGGGTTGTATCACTCCTCGAGCCATTTGGACCAAGTTTGAGGGACTTTTTGGTACTGTCAACGAGTTCAGAGCTTTGCAGCTTGAGGCAGAGTTAACTTCCTTGGTACCTGATTCATTTCCTTCTATTGAGGACTTTCTGATGAAGTTCAAACAACAAAGATCTATCTTGCAGGGTTGTGGTAAGACTAAGACTGATACAGAGTGCATTTTCTTGATTCTCTCCAAGCTTCGGGGTCCATTTCAGATCTTCTCTTCGACCTTCTATTCCACCATGGATGCCTTGAGTGCTCGCCATGTCATGCCTTCTTTTGAGGTCTTTTGTGATCGTCTGACTCGTGAGCAAGCTAAGCTTAAGCAGTTGGATTCCCTTTCAGGTTCACAGAACCAAGCATTGGTAGCCCAGCCCTCCAAAGGAAAACAGAAGCAGAAACCAAAGCCTAAGAAAGATTCAGAGGCTAGTGAGAATCCCTCCAAGCCACCACCTAAGTCTGATTCAAAACCACAATTCAATTCTAAACAGGGCAAATCTTCAAAGTCTGGTGAGTCTTCCTCCAAGACTAAGAAGAAATCAGGTGATCCTTGTAGTTTTTGTGGCAAGGAAGGACATCCCGTTTCCAGGTGTTGGAAACGTTTAGAGGGTTTGGAGGAAGCCATGCAACAACATAATATCAGTGCACCACAGCCTCCTTCACAGCCCACAGGGAAAGGTCATGCTCTTTCTGCACGAGCATTGTCCTCAGTGTCCACTTGGATTCTAGATTCTGGTGCCTCTCACCATATGACACACACACAGGATTTGGTCACCGCTCTTGCTCCTACAGACACTAGACATATTGCAGTTGGTGACTCAGCACAACTTTCCGTTCAGGGTTCAGGTACTGTTTCATTGGATGGTGGTTGTCTTCAGGATGTGCTTTTGGTTCCTGACATTTCGACAAACCTTCTATCCGTTTATCAGATTTGCCACTCTGGATCTGGTAAGACAATTGAGTTCTCTCCACATGATGTGGTTATTCGAGATCTTCATGATCCTGACTTGGTTGTGGCTACTGGGAGTGTGGATTCTGCATCTCACTTATATAGTTTTGATGGCTTTGAGAGTTCAGACACTGTTGGTTCCTCTCTTATAGCACATGCAGATTCAATGAGCAGGCTTTGGCATGAGCGTTTTGGTCATGTCAATTACAGATATCTACAGCAGATGAGTTTACAGGCACTTGTGATTGGGCTTCCACAGATTTCTTGTACAGATGGTGTATGTCATGGTCGTGTCCTTAGCAAACATCATCGAGATCCTTTTCCTAAGGGTCGAGCCTCTCATGCTAGGGCAGCCCTAGAGTTGGTACACAGTGATCTTATGTCCTTTCCGACTCCTTCTTTTTTAGGGGCCCGTTATGTACTCACTTTTATTGATGACTTCTCCAGATGTACATGGGTGTACTTTCTTAAGTACAAGTCTGATGTCTTTGACTCTTTCAGGAAGTTTAAGACATTTGTGGAGAAGCAATCTGGACTTTCTATCAGGAGGATACGCACAGATAATGGGGGGGAGTATGTAAATCAGGCTTTCAGAGATTTTTGCATTGAGCATGGTTTACAGCATCAGTTTACAGTTCCCTATACCCCTCAACAGAATGGTGTTGCTGAGAGAAAGAACAGAACCTTACGGGAGATGGCAAATTGTATGATACAGTCTCGAGCTATGAGTTCTTCATTTTGGGCTGAGGCAGTCAATTGTGCCAATTATATTCAGAATCGGATGCCCCATAAGGCATTACGACATATGACTCCTGAGGAGGCTTGGACCCATGTCAAGCCTGATGTTTCTACATTCCGAGTTTTTGGTAGTGAGGCTTGGGCATTTATTCCTGATGCTCAGCGGATAGCCATGGAGAGGAAGAGCCGACCACTCATATTTGTTGGCTACTGTGAGGATGTTAAGGCATACAGGTTGTTTGATCCTGATTCCAGAGAGGTCTTGTTTCGACGGGATGTCCAGTTTGATGAGTGCTATCCTCAGATGGATTCTCCATCACCAGCTTCTCCCTCATTGCCTACTCCTTCCTCTTCATCTCTTGAGGATTACTTATCTCTTGAGGATGATGTAGATCATGTCCACCATCTCCACCACCACCAGTTGCTCCATCTTTGCCAAAGTGGGCCCGTGATACTGTTGATGCAGCTGGTTCTTTGGCAGGTGATCCTTCAGATACTCGTCGCACTCGTGCTCAGACATCTGGTTCTAGTCTTTTGAGTCATACCCTTTCAGATGATCCTCAAAAGTTTTCAGAGGCGACAGGACACCCAAAGTGGGATAGGGCCATGGATGAGGAGTATTCTTCTTTGATGAAGAATCATACTTGGGATCTTTGTCCTCTTCCTAAGGGAAGAAAGTTGGTTCGGTGCAAGTGGGTATATCGTACCAAGTATGCTGCAGATGGTTCTATTGATAAGTATAAGGCCCGTCTTGTTGCGAAGGGGTTTTCTCAGGTAGAGGGTATTGACTACTCTGAGACCTTTGCTCCTGTCGCCAAGATGAATTCTATACGCCTGGTACTTTCACTTGCAGCTTCACAGGGATGGACAGTGTTTCAGATGGATGTGAAGAGTGCCTTCTTGCATGGAGACCTACATGAGGAGATCTATATGGAGCAGCCTCAGGGTTTTGTGCAGGACACTTCTTTGGTTTGCAGACTTCGACGTTCATTGTATGGTCTCAAACAAGCCCCCAGGGCTTGGTATGAGAAGATGGACTCCTTCTTGCTTTCCTCGCACTTCACACGCTGTCATTCCGATCACACAGTCTATATTCAGCGTCAGGAGGGTGATCTTTTGATTCTAGTGCTATATGTAGATGATCTCATCATTACAGGTAGCTCATCCTCCATGATTCAGAGTGTTCAGAGAGCTTTGATGGAGCAGTTTGAGATGACCGATCTTGGTCTCTTGCACTTCTTTCTGGGTCTACAAGTTATTCAGTCTTCGGATGGGATTTCCATTTTTCAGGAGAAGTATGCTCTTGATATGCTTCAGCGATTTGGCATGCTTGATTGCAAGTCTGCCCCCACTCCATTTCAGTCAGGCGTTGTTTTGTCTTCCACTTGCTCTACTCCTTCAGTAGACCCCACTTTATACAGGCAGTTGGTTGGCAGTCTATTGTACCTGACACATTCTCGTCCTGATCTTTCCTTTGCGGTTGGCCTTGTCTCTCGGTTCTCCCATGATCCTCATGAGAGCCATTGGCAAGCAGCCAAACGTATTTTGAGATATATTCGGGGCACCACACATTATGGCATTCACTACTCTTCAGGATCCACTCACATCATTGGCTTCACTGACTCCGATTGGGCTGGTGATGTCAATGATCGGAAGTCTACTTCTAGCTTCATTTTTTGCCTTGGTTATGGTCCTATCACATGGTCTTGCAAGAAGCAATCTACTATTGCATTATCATCTACAGAGGCTGAGTACCGTGCAGCAGTGTTAGCCAGTCAGGAGGTTTTATGGCTTCGGCAGTCGATGACAGAGTTTGGGTTTCCTCCAGATTGTCCCACTATTCTTTGGTGTGACAACTAGAGTGCCATTCACATTTCACGCAACCCAGTGGAGCATCAGCGGACAAAGCACATTGAAATCCACATGCACTTCATCAGGCAGTTGATTCAGGATGGTTCTCTCATCTTGGAGTACATTCCTACAGAGGAGCAGGTTGCTGACATCTTCACTAAACCTTTGGCATCTCCGCGCTATCTTCAGTTGCGCTCAATGCTTGGGGTGAAGGAAGTTGTCCTTGGGGGGTCTCAGTGAGGCCTTCCTTCCTTCATGTTTTTCTTTTCAGCATGATTCTTTATCTCTTTTTGGAGAGGAGTTTTTTTCCCACTGGGTTTTCTCCTTTACTCCACTTTATAGAGATTTTCTTGTATTTGGGTACCTCATCAGGCCTTGTTGTCGGGACCCTCTTTTGCATTGTAGTTCCTTTGCTTTCTTCTGCATTGTTTGTAGCTGCATTGTAGCTCATCTTAAGGGGGGGTGTTAGAGTAAAGTAATTAATTAACTTTTCTCTCCTCTTAAGATTTCTCTTTATGCATACATTAGTCATTTAATAATTAATATTTAATTATTAAATGCTCACACCTTAGGGTTAGGTTTTCCTTTTGGTGTTGATCTCCTTTATAAGGATTGATCTCTTGTATTATTCATATTCTTGATTCATTTTTTCTCTGATAATACATCTTTTCTCTTTGTCAGAGCCAAAACCCTTGTATTCGTTCTCTCTCTTTCTCTGTGACAGGTTTCTGCATGCAGGTTTCTTTTGGGTTCTGTGGATTTGTATTTCTCAAATCCTACAAGAGTTAGTCTATTTAGGACTTATGACATCTGCAGATGGATTAAAGACGAACCTGAGAAGGTAAAAGCAATTATTGAATGGCCTACACTAGAAAGCATTGGAGAGGTAAGATCATTTCATGGATTGGCTAGTTTCTACCAGAAGTTTATCATAAATTTCAGTTCAATTTGTAGCCCCGTGACTGAAACAATGAGAGGAGATACAAAGGAATTCAAGTGGACAACCAAAGCAAATAAGAGTTTTGAATTGTTAAAGTAGACGGTGATTGAGTGGCCTGTGTTAGCTTTACTGCATTTCAACAAAGTATTTCAAGTAGACTGTGATGCAAGTGGGAATGCAATTGAAGTCGTGTTAAGTTAGGAAGGGAGAGCGGTAGCTTATTTCGGTGAAAAGTTGAATGATGCAAGAAGGAGATATCCAGTATATGATCAGGAATTTTATGCCATATTTCAAGCCTTGAAGAAGTGGAGACATTAGTTGTTGCCTAAGGAGTTTGTGTTGTATACCGATCATCAAGCTTTGCAGTATTTGAACAGCCAGAGTAAGTTGAATCAAAGACATATGAGATGGGTAGATTTTTTGTAGGGTTACACCTGTGTGTTGAAGCATAGGAGTGGAAAGTCAAACAAAGTTGTCGATGCATTGAGTAGAAGAAGAAGTTTGTTGATAGAGATGGGAGTGACAGTATTAGGATTTGAGGAGTTCAAGACCTTGTATGATGATGACCCGGATTTTGTAGAACCTTGGAAAGCATGTACAACATTAGTTACGATGGATATAAGTAAGTGGTTGGATTATTTCATTCAGGATGGGATGTTATTCTGAGGAGTTCAGTTGTGTATACCTAAGAGTTCTATGAGGGATAATTTAATAAAGGAGAAGCATAGTGGAGGATTAGCCGGACACTTTGGTGTTGACAAAACCGTAGCATTGGTGAGTGAACATTACTTTTGGCCTCGGATTCATAAAGATGTTAGGAAATTTGTGTAGAGATGTAGAATTTGTCAGGTTGCAAAAGGTAGTAGTCAGAATGTGGGATTGTATAAACCTTTGATAGTTCCGGAGAGACCTTAGAAGGACATAAGCATGGATGTCATACTTGGATTGCCTAAGACATAGAGGGAATGATTCTATATTTGTGGTGGTGGATAGATTCTCGAAGATGGCTCATTTCATACCATGTAAGAAGACATTAGATGCAGTGCATATAACTGACTTATTTTTCAAGGAATTGGTGAGATTGTATGGATTACCTAAGAGCACAGTTTCTGACAGGGACACTAAGTTTGTTGGTTATTTTGGAGAACACTTTGGAAGAAGATGAAGACAGATTTGAAATTCAGTTCTACTTTTCACCAATGGACTGATGGACAGACAAAGGTAGTAAACAAAAGCTTGGTAAATTTTTTGGGATTGGAGAGAATATTGGAAGTTGGGATTTGATTCTTGCACACACAAAGTTTGCCTACAATAATTCAATAAACAGGAGTACTAGAAGAACACCTTTTGAGATTGTTACCAGAGCACACCCTAGAGGTATATCAGAATCAAGGGATATCAGTAATGAAGACAACAAAGTGTAGAAGCAAAATAATTTGCAGATCACATGACTTGGCCTTACATATTCAGGTTAAACAACAATTGGAGGATATGAACAACAAGTATAAGGAGAAAGCAAATGAGGAGAAGACGTAAGGAATTTGAAGTTGGCGATGAAGTGATGGTGTACCTGAGAAAATGAAGATTTGTAGTTGGAACCTATAACAGGTTGCAGATGAGAAAGTTTGGACCTCGCAAGATCTTGAGGAAATTCAGTTCTGGGAATGCATATGAAGTGGAGCTACCAGATAGTTTGGGTATTTCACCTATATTCAACATTGCAGATCTACATTGATATCGTGATTTAGAATTCAGTGAAGATAATATTGTAGACTTGGAGAAGCAGTTACCCCGGAAGGAACCAGATTAGATTGAATACATTTTGGACAGTAGGATTGGGCGTAGCACCTGGAGTAATCGATATAAGGAGTATCTTGTGAAATGGAAGGACAAACAAGGTGAAAATTCATCTTGGATTTCTCAGGAAGAGGTGGACTGCCTTGGTTTTCCTTTGACCCCAACAAAGTGAGGGACTCAGTTTTTCAACAACCTCGAATGTCTGATGCAGGAGCACTCCCGGTTCTTGGCAAGCTTGCATCAACCAAAAATATTTATTTCAATTTGTTTTTTGTTTCAACATTTCTTTCTACATTTTCTTGCATTTTCTCACTGGATCTTGCAGAGCTAGATTTTTCTTGTGAACATGTTTATCTTCGTTATTCCCGAACCTTGGGACGTTTGGATCTTTTTCCGGCAAGTTATCACTTCTAGATTCTGAGACAATTTTCTGGCTTAGAGCACCAGAACCTCTTGGACCTATTTTCTATTGGTGAATCTTATGGATCCTTTCCATAGCTTGTGGAACCTCTGTTCGTTGTTTCCAACATTCCTTGGCATGATGTTGACCTCCCCTCCGATCCGCACTTCTTCCTTTGAATTTTTTTAAGGATTTTTTTTGGCAGAGGCTGACATGGTGGTTTTACACGTTTCATCATGTTCTTCATTGTTTGATTCTTTTTGGGCCGACACAGATCCCTCTAGACCATATAAATCAATGTAATTTAGCTTTTAGTAATTAGTTTTGGGAACCAAGAAGATCTATCTCAAGGTTAAGTTGTCTGGTATTGATTGAGATTGTAATTGAGCATGTCTGTATCAGTCCAGTGAGCCGAATCTTGTAGCCGCATGTTGCTGACAGATTGTAAACAATTTTTCATGATATAATCAATTAGTTTTGCATTGCCTCCATCATCTTGTCTTGCTTTCGTCATGTTTTACTCCTACTGCATGGTCCAGATAGATCTCATTGAGGTCCCTCCTAACCGTGACTGCACCATTGTAGGTATATAAAGATCCTTTGTACATAGATTTGAGACTCTCAAACATATTGTTCAACACCATCTAGCTCTCTCGCTAATAAATTTTAATTGTTTTAGATGAAACTATC
The DNA here is from genome assembly GCF_030272615.1 of Cryptomeria japonica. Classification (NCBI taxonomy): domain Eukaryota; kingdom Viridiplantae; phylum Streptophyta; class Pinopsida; order Cupressales; family Cupressaceae; genus Cryptomeria; species Cryptomeria japonica. Next base: position 723,309,872 of record NC_081414.1, read on the forward strand.
AATAAACATTTTTATATTTATTATTTAAATCCATCTTCATCTTCCTCACTATCTATCTCTCCTATCTCTACATCCTTATCTCTCCTCCACCTCTATATTTCTCCATTAGATCTCTCTCTCTCTCTCTCAGTGATTTCTTTGCCTCCCTCTCTATCTATTTATATATATTTCTTTATCTTGATCTCCACATCTCTTTTAGTCTCTCTCTCTCTCTCTCACACACACACACACACACACACACACACACACACCCCATTTCCCCCTCCCATCTTTGTATCTCTCTCACTCTCTCATAAACAACACAATGTCCCTTCCTCCCCCATCTCTATCTCTATCACTCTTTCTCTGCTCTCTTTCCTTCTCTCTTTATTACTTAACTCTATCAGGTCCTTTATTTCTCACTCTTGCCCCTCTGTCTGTATTTTTTCATCTTTGTGCCTCCCTCTATCTATATCTCATTATCTCTACATTTATCTCTTATTCTCTCCATCTCTCCCTTCATATCTCCTCTTCTCTCTTTATATACACATTCCTCCCTCTACCCTCCTTTATATTTCACTTCCATCTACCACTCTTATTTTCTCCGCCCCCCCCCCCCTCTCTCTCTCTCTCTCTCTCTCTCTCTCTCTCTCTCTCTCTCTCTCTCTCTCTCTCTCTCTCTCTCTATCTTTCTCTCTATCTTTCTCTCCACATCTCTTTCTTACTCTCACACACACACTCCTTGTTTCTCCCATCCTTTCTTTATTTCTGCTCTCCATCATTCTACATCTCTCTCCCTTTATTTAGTACTTGTCTCCATCACCTTCTCTCTCTCTCTCTCTCTCTCTCTCTCTCCTCTCTATATTTATGTCTCATTATCTCTCTTTCTCCATATATTCCACCACCTATATCTCCCTATCTTTCTAATCTCTTTCCCTTTCTCCATCCCTATCCACACACACACACACACATCCCACATTCCCCCTTTTTCTCTCACTCTCACTTCTCCCTCTTCATCTCTCCACATCACTCCCTCCCTCCCTATCCACCCATCTATCTCTCTATGTCCCCTCCCTCGATCTCTCCCTATACCCCCCATCTATCTCTCTATCTCTACCTCTATCTTCCTCTTTATCTCTCCCTCTCTTCATATCTATTTTTTTTGTCTATATTTCTCTATTTATTTATCTCTTTATCTATATTTCAATCTTTGTCCACCTCGCCCCCTCTCTCTACATCTCCTCATGTCTCTATCTCTCTATCAATCTATCTCACCATCTATATATTCACCCCCCCTCGCCCTCTATACCTGTCTATCTCTTCTTCTCTATCTCTTCCTCAATATCTCCATGTCTCTCCATCTTCCTATCTTTATCTCTCCCTCTACCTCTCTCTATCTATTTCTCTCCCCCTCTATTTATACGCGTCTCCCTCTCTCCCTTCCTGTTTCTCTTCCTATACATATATATCCATATCTCTTTTCCTCTAATTATATCTCTCAATATTTCTTATTCCATCTTTCCACTGATCTCCATTTGGTTATCCTTGCATTTCTCTCTACCCCTATAACTCTCCCTTTGTCTACTCTGTCTTCATCTTTCTATCTCTCCCTCTCTCGTCTCACTCTCTTTATTTCTCCTTCTCCATATCCCTCTCCTTCTCCATCTTCATCTCCATCTCTATCTCTATGCTTGATCTCTACCTCCTTACCCCTCTTCTCTCTATCACTCTCCCCCTTCTCTCCCCCTTTCTCCCTATTGCAAACATAACATGTGCTCGTTCATAATGGAGTTTGATTATCTTCTTGATTTAGAGGTTTCATTTCAGTCATGTTTGGATTCCTATAAATCGATTCAAATTATGCTATCACTTCTCCACTGATACCTTTGTCTCCTAAACAACATCATTTGCTAAATGACCTACAAGTTGACCTCATGTATTACACACACGTATGAAAAGAATAGAACAATTTTTTTTTGTAATTGACACCTCTTCAACACACCCATTACACACCAAGGTACGATTGCTAATTTTACATTCAAAGGATGTTGCAACATAGAGAAACTACATGCAAATTAAATCTTTGAAAATTATAACGTGTAAGAGAAAAAATAATGTTAATAGATGAATGATTCAAATTTACCGCTAATTTGATCTCACACATTTCATTTACCAATTGATTTCACAATTTTTTGCCCAAACCAAAAAAAAATTAAAAAACAATCGCTATCGTGAAAAAACCCTCCCGGCTTCACTTTAGGGTTTTTAACAGTATACTTATAAACCCTTTGTTTGCCCACTTTCTAACCTATTGAGGGTGAGGGAGGGTTTCATTTCAGGGATCTGCAGGCGGAGGGATCTACTCGGCCATCATGGGTAACAAAAAACCCTTAATCGCCGCTTTTACCGTTTCTGTATTTTTTGGTGTTGATTCTGGATTTCTTTGGTCGAAAATTTTCCTCTTATTAGCTTTTTCTGTTGTTAATGGACCCAAATCTGAGATGTGATGATGCGTCGATGCAGGTATCTCACGAGATTCGATGCACAAGAAACGTGCCACGGGAGGAAAGAAGAAGCAATGGAGAAAGAAGCGAAAGTAAGTGTCGTGTTTTTTTTGTAAAAGTTCCTCGTGTTTGCATGTGGAAACATGGAATATTTCGATATTATTGGATTTTTGTTAGAATTGTAAGCCTTAGTTTTTGTTTGGGGATTTAGGTATGAGTTGGGAAGGCAGCCTGCAATGACAAAGCTGTCAAGCAACAAGACAGTTAGAAGAGTACGCGTGAGAGGAGGAAATGTGAAATGGAGAGCTCTGAGGCTGGATACTGGTAACTACTCGTGGGGTTCAGAGGCTGTTACTAGGAAATCACGTATATTGGATGTGGTTTACAATGCATCCAATAACGAGCTTGTCAGGACGCAAACTCTGGTCAAGAGTGCTATTGTTCAGGTTGATGCTGCTCCTTTCCGTATCTGGTATCAGCAGCACTATGGCCAGGACATTGGCAGGAAGAAGAAGGCTCCTGCTGCCGTTAAAAAAGAAACCGAGGTATGCAGCCAATAACTTGTCATTTGACTATTTTTTCTCAATAGAAGGAAAAGATGTGGTGAAAACACAGATATTGTTCCGAACATTATAAATTAAAATTCACTAAATCAATTTTTTTGCAAGATCTATGTCAAATATTCTGCTTATTATGTAATTAGAGATTATCTAGCTTATGTAGATTGGCATTTATATATTTATTGCAGAATAGGTACTTGAGTGCTATGACTGACTTTTGTTTTTGAATTTGGTGTTTGTTTATTCTGGGTGGTTTTAGTTTGGCAACTTTGTTCACTGTAATGCTCCCTTCGAAATTGAACCCGGAAAAACTTAATGCCCTTCATTATACATGGGTATTGGGGACTATTTGGGAGATTCGAAGATTTTGTTTTTTGTTGGATGATATAAAGCCTCCGGAAACAACCATTTGCAGGAATGTTAAATAAACCCTCCGTAAAAGGAAACACTTGGAATTCAATAAAAATGTAGTAATTTGCATTAGGTCGTCCACAGACAAGGAGAAGCCACTGCTTAAGATGAATAAAGGAGATTGTAGGTTGCCAAAGGAATAATTCCTTTGTATTACGAAGGCAAGTAGGATGCATGCCGATTGTTCGGTGTAATATCCACTGGAAACAATGTATACATGGGGCACATCTTAAACATTACGTTTAGCTGCTCAGTGAAAACACACTAATTAATGCAAGGAGAAGGAAGTGGGCAGCCAACAATCATAATGGTTAAAAACATGAAACTTCCACAGTGCATGATATCAAAAGAGTGATATCTGGATTTTGACTGTGGAACATATCATCAACATTTTGTATAATACTCCATGATCCATCAGATAGGAGAATGGAAGAATAGTAGCAGACCAAGATAGCTAAATAGATGAGGGCAAGGGGACACAAAATCCAATAAGTTAAAAGGGCAAGGAAAGGGTCCAATTCAACTAATTATCCCAAAAAGAGGGGGAGGAGAGAAACAAAATTGGAATACCTTGTCTCTCTGGGTTAATTAGTTGAATTGGTTACTCTCCTTGCCCTTCTAATTTATTGAATCTTATGCCACCTTCCCCTTATTAATTTAGGTATCTTGGGCTACTACCATTCTTCCATTCTCTTCTCTATCTATTGTTAAGATTGAGCCAGAAAGATAAATCTCAAAATCTGAAACTAGAAATCTTATAAGAACAAGATACACAAATTTTTTTATCCTGGGAAAACCCTCCACCTGAGGGTGAAAAACCCAGCCACACCAAAAATTAAATCTTATTGAAGCCACAAATTTAAATACAGAGCTCTCAAGCTTAACAATCAATCATCTAATCATGATTGACAGCACTTAACAAACAAGAGAAGAAGCCAACAATATCTCAGAAAACTGAAGGCTTCTACAAATCTGCTAGCAAATAGAGTTGCTGAAGAAGATATGAAACGAAAATCTTTACACATGCCGATGATCACCCCTGCATATGAATAATTATAACCTTTCTTCTGAACTTCACATGTCTCCCAAATACAATCTGCAATACTCAATAATGACAAAGCAAGACCCAAATATGAATATCGCAAAGGTAGACTAAGAGCCAACACTTTTTGTGTACAACAATACCCAAAAGCGGCAGTTACATAGTAATATGTTTCATAAGCCAATATCATCCGAGCCACAAAGGCAACGAAAAACTGACTCTCTCAATGGATAAGATACGAAGAGAGAAAAAGAACGCTTTTCCAGCTAGCACCCAGGTCGGTGATGGTAAACAAAGAACCCGTTACATATACAGCTATATCAAATCAAATAAAGAACCGACAGAATACAACAAGGACGAATAATGAAGACAGTAATACAACCATTGCAGATAAAATGAAGTCTCCTGCAGCTACAACCATTAACATATATAGTTTATCCTAATGATAAATCATGGATTGTAACCTGAAATGTGGATAAATAAATCTTACACAGTCAAATGTTGATAATGTTAATTTATATCATAAATTGGAAATTGGAATTATAATTAATGTTTATTTTTAATCAAGGCACATTTTCAAAAGTATGTCTATTGATGGAAACCCTTGATGTCTGGAATTGGAGGACGAAAAATCCCCTCGTTTCCTTTGCTAAATTAGCGGACAAAACCCCCTGATTCAAAATTGCGGCAATCTCATCCAGGGATTGCATGAGTATCATGGTAATAGCCTGTGTTCTAAACTTCAAATAAACAAATATTTAATATTGCTGGTAGAATCCTGCACTCAGATTGAGTTCTTTTCTTAGTTTTCTATATTATATCAAATAGTGTTTATTGTTAATCTGTGGATTTTCCTGTACTTGTCCCTATCTTTCAATAGGAGTACTGATTTATGTGGCTTACTGCCATTACTCACGATTGCATAAAATCAGATCCTGATTTCACTTCTGATTTGTCTGGTTAATTGATGAAATTCATTAAGTTGAATTTAATCAAATATGGAGAAGATCAAATATTCTATTCAGTGTGTTACATTCATCATTAAGTCCAGAAAATCTTTTTGCCAACTCTGTGCACCAGGAGTTCCATAAAGCCAATTAAATTTTAAAATTTCCTTGGTGTCTACAATATTGAATTGTTGAATGTGTTCTCTGGCTCTCCGGAGAAGACAATGTTTGGCAGCTGGACTGCCACGACACTGGCCACTGGAAGTTTGAAGACGAAAATTAACAATTTAACAATCTTTGCACATCTATTAATGGATAAAAAAATAACAGATGCCCATTAACTGTTAACTTGAAGTATTTAATTCATTTTTTTGAGCTTTGATCAGTATGTTTGTGTCTTTATTGTACTTATGCAGGAGGGTGAAGCTGCTGTAGAAGAGAAGAGTAGAAGCAAACATGTTTTAAGAAAGATAGAGAAGCGGTGTGAAGATCACAAACTTGATCCACACATGGAAGAGCAGTTTGCTGGTGGCAAATTGATGGCATGCATTTCTTCTCGCCCTGGACAATGTGGGCGCGCGGATGGGTATGTTTACAGTTTTTGCATTGGTTGAAATTTAAAAACAATATGCTTATTGAAAACTTGGGCAAGATGTTTGTTTTGCTTTTAATGACTATGGGTGAGCTATATGATTTTCTTCAGGTACATTCTCGAGGGTAAAGAGCTAGAATTCTACGTGAAAAAGTTGCAGAGGAAGAAAGGAAAGGGTGGCGCTGGTGCTGCCTAAGAATTAATTTTGGCTTCTTGAGGATTTCATTAAAGTTTGTTTTCTGGTAAACAATTTTTGAGTCAGATTTTGGGTGACAACTTCTGGTAATGGACAATGATGAATTTGCTTTTGCTAGTCATATTACCAACATTTGGTGTAAAATACCTCAAATTTGAGAGATGAATGGATGCTCTTATTTCTAGCATTAGAATTAAAATGTCACATTCAAAGACAATGCTGTTTTGATTTCTGTTATTGGATAATATTGGCAGCATCTTAGATTAATCCTATTTTAGCTAAGAAGCAATGTTACGAGCCTGAATTATTTAAAAAATTTAGTGTAGGGTTTGAATTTATTGGCTTTTACTCTTTTTTAAGGGTTAGAATCTATTGACCCTTACCCCTTTAAGGGTTTGCATACGTTTTTATTCCTGTTATCTATGTATTGTCTTATCTTCTTTCTAGTATTTGCTGAATGGTCATACATGAATGTTAAAAAGTTTGGTATATGTAATTCCTTTTACAGTTTTTGTTGTAATGAAACTCTGGTTAAGAAACATTGGCACAATGGTAAAATTTTTCTCAAGCTGGTAACAGTTGATCTTCACTCGTTTTTTCATGGTGCTCTGAAGCGTTTGTTAAGCTTGCTATTGTGCAGCTCTGTTAATGAATAGCATGCTCATCTTTCTTTTTGTATCCATGTTCAGTTAGATTAAAGTCTACTAATATAATATGTGGTTATGCAAAATGTAATTTTATATTCTTGTTGTCTTCAAATGAATGAACACATCTCTGCTTTTATGCGCTCCTCAAAATGCAATTTTATCTTGTGCCTACTGTGTATGAAAGATCAAACACTGTTTTGTGGATTTCTATACTTTAGTTGCGGCAGAGTATTTTCTCCCGTGTATTGTCAATGCTGGTCGCTAATGATTTTCTTTTTAATTGTATTTATTGCAATCAAATGTGTGTATTGTTTGACTTGCGCCCAAGGAAGAAACAGATCTACTATGAAGAAAAATGCTATCCTATGAATGAAGGACTACTCCAGTCCCATCATTTTCAAAGTTCTATTTTCCATGGCTTTCAAGCTCCATCTCTATTCCTGCTTAGAGTTCTATTAATTTATCTTATTTATCTTTTGATTGGTCACATCAACATTTTAAATCATTCTCTCTTAATTCCTTGAGGATAAAATGGAGTTAGCTATTAGCATGCATTTCTAGTGCTGCAGACATGCTTGCAAACAAGTTTTGATATTAGTGTGCAAGCACTCTTTTTGGTGCCTGCATACATGAACTGGGTTACCATTTGTCTTGAGAGCCGCCTTCTCTACAAAAGCAAAAGACAAAGCAGCAGGTGATTCTTGCAAAGTAATAAAGGTGTAGGTGATACACCCTTTCTCACCTTAGCAAACTGGAAAGAGACATACGAAGACAACATAAATAAACTGGCAGGAAGTGAAAGCAGGAGAGGAATGTGATGGGAAGTGGGCGCATGAAGATTGGAACAGACAAATTTGGAGAAGAAACCTCCATACATCTTAGTATATATACTGGAAGGAGGCATATGAAAACAAAAGAAATAGACTGGACCAAAGCCCTAGTAGTGCTAGAGGAATGAGATGAGAAATGGCATGTGAAATTGGAACTGACAAATTTGGACAAAACTACCAAACGATGCTATCTTGCCAGAACTTGGCATAGCAGATGACACTGCTTAGCTTTACTGGCTTGCAAATGAAGAAGTGACTGCATATTGTGTAGGTTGAAGTGCAGGCCCAGCAACACGACTGGTGGGAGACATTACTTATTTCTTTCAGTTTGCATTCTTACTATGCTGTGAATTGTAGATTGATTCTCCTATTCTCAGTGTTCTTGAGGTTGAACTCAATTGATTTTAATGCTTTTCCTATGCTACAGAGTAGAACTTGGCACATATTATGCCTATATCAGAGCAGACAACAAACATTTTGATCATTGCAACAAGCCTTTTGGTCTGTATTCCATTATTATAACCATTGCAACAAGCCTCTTGGTCTGTATTTTATTATCATTGCTCATACTATGAAATTTGATATATTGGATAGCATCATTTTCCTGTTCATTTTATTTTTATGCAGGTATATGCTTATTGATCTATTGAAGGCTAATTTGAAATTTACTCATATGGATGGTAGAATTGTCTCCCAACATCGTGCCCCATTTTAATGAAGTATTTAGTGAAGTTTTTGTCCAGGTGGTATAATGTTGTTCAGTAGTTACTTTCTAATACATGAACCTGGAATGGAATGTAATCCTTTTATAGTCCTATCCCCTGGAGCAATGGAACACAAGATTTTCACCAGCAAGACAAGTCAAATAAAACAAAGGTGATTTTTTTTAGGAACTTTTCGGGTATAATTATACTCACCAAACAAAATTGGTCTTCTTTGGACAGTAAAATCTTGCGGATCGATCTGGTCCTTGTCCCTTTATACGTTAAATTGGAGATGATATGCATGACGGCATTTTTGAGGCAGCCATGACATTGTGCCTGTCTGAAACTGAAAAAATGCAGTGAAGACTTTTTACTAAACAGTGTTTGCTACATTTTTGTGGTTTTCCCCAAAAAAGGAGCTGTCTTTTTTAAGAAAATCATATGAGAAAGAAAAGATTGAAGATTTGTGTTTGGGAAGTTAATATGGATTTTTTTTACCTCAATCCCTGAATTATTATTCTGATTTATACTTAAATTCTTCTGGTTATGATACAGTAGAGGCATGTAAGGGTTATTAAGATTAAATATTAATTACATTGTAATATAACGTATTTAATGTTATATATTTTATTAGTAGCCGATAGGCTATATTTTGTAACACCTTTCTCACTGGGAAAGTTGTCTCATGCCGGAAGAAACAACTTTCAAGCAGTTGAAACATTCCTTGCCTCTCTTTTGAAAACAATTTTTAATTTGCAACCAATATTTTTTGTTTAGAAGGCTGCAAATATCTTGTCTTCAGCCGAAAAACCTGTGGTAGTTTTTCAAATTCTAATACTTTTAGATCTCCTTTTCATTTATAGGTATAAGATTGAATCAGCAGATGTAGTAATATTAGTTTTGGTTCGTCTCATGTCTAAATAATATTTCTGCTTTAGTAGGGTTTCACAATTTTTTTTTCCTGCGAAATCTACCCAATTTTTTCTCATTGGCTTTTTTTACAGCACGATAGAATTTGTGCAGAATCTGAGGTAAGTCATTTGCCGTGGTTTCATTGAGTGTCGTTTGTGGAACCTGTATGCGGCTGGATCAATATTTTTTGAATTTTATTTCATCCTAAAAAAAATCTGTTTCCTTCAGTTAACTGAAGGCATTGGTTTTGTGGTTTTTTTTATGGCTGTTTTCATATATGATATTCGTGTAATTCTTACTGTTAGATCCCTATTTGTTTCTTCAGATAGAGATATTTTTAATTGTGAAATGAATTTTATATTTTATTTAGTGGTTTTAAATTTTTGTGAATTTTGTTTTTCTTGTTTACCGGATTTTGTGTGATTGTTTCTTTCAACATAATTATTTAGTACCAGATGGATACGAGTTACAGCTGATACTGTAAATACAATGGTTCAAGAGCTATTTTCAGAGAATGAGTACTAGAGATTGGGTCATCTTCCTTTGTTAAACTTATGGCAATCTTTTTCACAAAACTTAAAACACTCGTTTGGCCATTGTACTGGCGCGTTACTTTAAATACCGACACAAAATGACTTTTTTTTTAAAAGCTCGTGTTGATTAAGTGATAAGCAGCTGGGTTTTCCGGATGGGCACATCCTCACTGATGGTTGGTTATTTGGTTAAGACTCAATTTGCATCTGCTTCAACATCCTTTAAGAAGCAACTCTAGACACCATTGTGTCTTGCAGGTTGATTCTTTTTTAAATAGAAAGAAGAATTATGTAATGTCCCCACTTTAGCAGTTGACCAAGTGTGTGTGCGTTAGCCTTTCTACATGGTCCCGAGGGCTAACGAAGGGTTTAAGGGGATCCTGGAGTGTTTTGGTCTAGTCATTCTCAGTTTGGGTCAAAACGAAGTTGATTTACTCAGTTTCAGGCATATTTACTATTTTTAGTAAGTCAGTAGGACATATTGGAAGCCAGTTTTGGTGTTTGGATTTGATACTCCTCGGTGAGAGCTTTTCGATGAGCTATCACTCGCATTATTCGAAGTCCGATTGCTAATACATTTTAATGCTTGAAGTTTTATTTAAGTAGCATTTAATTTAATTGTAAAATATTAAAGTGTTACTCTAATATTTATTTTATGGAGATTTGTATCCAAGAGAGACATAAGTGAATATTTTAATATATGTTTTATATTGCTCATCTTTTATCCCACATTGCCCATGAGAGTTGAGTGGACCTTTGGAAAAAGAATAAAAGAAAACGTTTGTGGCTTCATTATATATGTTGAACATGAGAAGAATTGGTATGTGTGAGTTGCAGATCCGTTCTTGGCATTAGAGGACGTCTATCCTCTCTTGTGACATTTTAGATATCATTCCCCTGGGGTTTGGTTTTTGGAATCCATTGCTATCAGCTTCATTATTAGGCAGATTGGGTGCATTTCCAGTTACAGGCAGATTTAATGTTTGTTCATATCTTCTTCTCTACTTGTCCGATGCTTATGCCATTTTGAGGAGATGATTTTATGAAGATATTGGACCCGTTGAAGACAAATTAATATTGCTGCAACACTATTCATGCGGGTACTATTCACGTGGTTACTATTCACGTGGGTACTATTCATGTCACTGTAGCAGCAAGATTGAAAATGATTGTTGGAGTATTATGTCAATAATGCTGGAATAATTAGTGAGTTGATAATTTGCCATGTATTTGATTTTATTAAAATATGAAAATAACATCTTATCAGCAATAGTTCAATTTTCAGTTTGCATATTATTGTAGTTTCATTCTTGTCCATATTCTGTGATTTCAATTCCATGTAAAACAAACCAACATTTCATTTCCGGAACCATAAGGGAATTTAAAACATTAAACGGAGAAATAAGGAGTTGGATGCAAACTGTTTGATAAAATTCCTAGCAGCAACTGGTATGGTTTTTAGGCATTCCGGGGTGTCCATTATAGTGGTATCAGAGCTATAAGTCCTGCCATCCTGTGGAGATCTTACAGAGACTTTGGAACAGCCGGATAGAGGGAAAAGTGTTTCACGAAATATCAAAACACTAAAATAAAAAATTAATGAATTAAAAAACATGCTAAGCATGTATGTTTAAGCATGCAACAGGGGCCTTATAACTTCCGCCATACCAAAGCAAGACAAAATAGAAATTTGAACTCACAGAGCGAGCAGTCTAGTTCATCCGTGCAGGTGGACATAGAATCCAGTCATACAGACATAGAGGAGATATTCTTTGATCGGGACAACAATATGGGTGACCGAGATGATAGGAATATCGGTCCAGATCAGGGGGAGGTAATGTTTAGACAGTTACTGGGTATGTTAGAGCAAGGGCAGCATATGCAGCAGGAGCAGAATAGGTGAATGGACATGATGTTGCAGCTTATGGCTAGACAGATGGGCATCAATATTAATCCAGGTGATGCCAACAATGGAAACAATAACAATGGGGGAAACGATAACAATAGGGGCAATGATAATAATGGAGGTCGAGGCAACAAGAAGTGAGTTCGAGACCTCTTCTACCCACCTTTCCACCTAGGGATCCGGTTCAACCAGTGAACGAACCGCAGATTACTAAGTTACAGGGTCAGTTCAGGAGGGACTGGGAGGCTAGTGGACCCGAGTTTCAGGCTAATATTTCCCTCAGAGATTATATGGACTTGAGGATGAGACATATGCCTAGAGCAGGAGGGAGGAATCAGAATTTTGAGCTGAGAAAGAAAGTTGGAAAACTTTCCTTGCCTTATTATGATGCTTCAGGGAAGATGATCGCACGAGCTTGGGTGCAGAAGGTAGATACATATTTGCAGCTAAATCCTATGCTTGAGGAGGAGGCTATCAAGTATGCGGCTATGCATTTGGACGACGTTGCGCATGAATGGTGGCATCATGGCATGGTGACTCTGGGGCATAATCAGATTACATCCTATGAGGAATTCACAAAAAGATTGATTGAGAGATTTGACACTAGGGATCCCGAGTTACATTTCAAGGAGCTAGCACAGTTAAAACAGTCAGGTTCTGTGGATGCTTCTATCGCCGAGTTTCAGAGTTTGTCTGTACTTGTTACTGATATCTCTCCTAGGAGATTGGTGGTGTTATTTTGTGATGGGCTTGCTGATCCATTATGTGGTTGGGTGAAGGGACATGATCCACTCACTTTAGCAGAAGCAACTAAAAAGGCACGAGATTTAGCCCCTTCGGTATACAAAGGAAAATACCATTCAACAGATTCTTCCTACCGCAAGGACAAAGACAAAAAACCATTTCAGAAAGAGTATAACAAAACCAAAGAAGGATCAAAAGGACTAGACAGTGAAACCTTGAATGAACTTCGAAAGAAGAAACTGTGCTTCCAGTGTAGAGAGCCTTGGGACTTATCTCATAAATGCCCTCTTAAAGCTAAGACAAATCAAATGGAGTACTTTTCAACAGAGGAGTCAGAGTCAGAGGGGGAGGATCAGCACTCCGATTCAGATGAGGGTAACACGATAGAGGAGAGCAACATTCCTAAGGATGATAGATCGTTGGCACGCACGCTTGATAGGGCCCAAAAGACAATCACATTTAAGGTCAGGGGTACTATCCAGGGGCAGAAAGTGATATCTCTCATTAACACTAGGGCTACACATAACTTTATAGATACACAGTTGGTAGCCAGGAGAGGCTTACAGACAGAGGAGCATGATGGTTTTAGAGTCATGGTGGCTAATGGCCAAAAGCTATTATGTACTCAGAAGGTTTCAAATCGTCACATCAGATTTGGAGATGGCTTTGAGTTGGAGGATGGTTTCTATGTTGTGGACATGGGAGATTACGACGTCATCCTTGGTATGACATGGATGGCATTGCTGGTTGAGTTCACTTTCAACCTAGCGAAGTTGGAAATGAGGTTTCAGCATGAGGGTAGAACTGTTGTTCTCAGGGGACTTTCAAATGGGAGTTGCAGGATGGGAGTTGCAGGGTAGTCTCTTTGAGGAGAATGGAGAGACTTTTTCAGCATAATGACATAGAGTGGGCAACAGAGTGCTTAGTTATGCCAACTTCACCGGAGCCTCGAGTGAAGAGTCATCCACCAGATATACAGGAGACTCTTGACAGACATGCCAAGGTATTCAGTGATATTCCTCACGGGGTTCCTCTTGACAGGGGTGTAGAGCATGTTATTGAGCTCGAGGAGGGAGCCAAACCAGTGATGATCACTCCCTATCGTCATCCTAAGAAACATAAAGATGAGATAGAGAAGACAATTAAGGAGTTGTTGGAAATGGGGCACATCAGGCCTAGCAAAAGCCCCTTTGCTTCAGCTGTAGTTCTGGTCAAGAAGAAGGATAGGACAATGCGCATGTGCATCGATTATAGGGCATTGAATAAGAAAACAATAAAAAACAGATATCCCATTCCTCGGATTGATGAGTTGATTGATGAATTGCATGGAGCATGCTTTTTCACCAAAATAGATTTACGGTTTGGATACCATCAAATCAGGATGAGGGCAAAGGACATTGAGAAAACTGCCTTCCGATGTCACTATGGCCACTTTGAGTTTATGGTTATGCCATTTGGACTAACCAATGCACCCGCTACATTTCAGAGTTGTATGAACCAAGTATTCAGGGAGCAGTTGAGGAGATTTGTCTTGATCTTCTTTGATGACATCTTGGTCTTCAGTAAGACCTGGGAGGAACATTCACAGCATTTGGAGGAGGTATTATCTATCCTAGAGAGAGTCTTTGTATGCCAAGGAGTCTGAATGTGAGTTTGGTATGACATAATTACTATACCTTGGGCATATTATTAGTGCAGATGGAGTTCGAGTAGACCCTGAAAAGATTAGAGCTATAGTTGATTGGCCTACTCCTATGAACCTCACACAGCTTAAAGGATTCTTTGGTCTTTGCGGATTTTACAGAAGGTTTGTTAAGGGTTTCTCACAGATGGCAGCGCCTTTGACAGATCTCACCAAGAAGGGGGCCTTCGTGTGGACAGGGGCAGCACAGAGGTGTTTTGAGCATTTCAAGCAGGTAATGTCTTCATGTCCAATTCTAGCTCTACCAGATTTCACGAAGCCTTTTGAGCTTCATTGTGATGCATCGGGTGATGGGATTTGAGCAGTATTGATGCAGGAGAAGCATCCCATTGCATTCGAGAGTAGGAAGCTCCGGGGAGTTGAGAGGAGTTATTCTATCTATGACCGGGAGATGTTGGCCATAATGCATGCATTGGCCAAATTCCGATCATATTTGGTAGGTAGGTGTTTTGTGATCAAAACTGATCACAACAGTATTAAATACTTCATGAACCAGTGTGATCTTAATGACCGACAACAAAAATGGGTTACTAAATTGCAGGCTTATGACTTTGACATAGAATTTGTCAAAGGTAAGAAAAACGTGGTCGCTGATGCCTTATCTCGGAGACCTCACTTATCTGCTCTGGTAGAGATTTCAGGAGATTGGAAAGATCGGATTATAGCAGAGTATGTCGGAGATGCTTGGGCTTCTGGATTGATTTCAGGTACTATACAGAATGATCACTATGAGGTGATAGATGGATTGATCAGAGTTCAGGACAGGGTTTATTTGATTCCTTCATCACATTTGAGAGAGGTGATACTGAAGACATTTCATGATGCACCCATAGCTGGGCATCCGGGGATCTTCAAGACCTACAGGCAGATCCGAGAGCGGTTCTCATCGAGAGGGCTCAAGGATGATGTTCAGAGGTATGTCAGGGAGTGTGCGGTTTGTCAACAGAATAAGGGAGAGCACACATTTCCTGCAGGTTTATTACAGCCCTTGCCTATTCCTGATAGGAAATGGGAAAGTATTTCGATGGACTTCATCATTGGTTTACCACGAGTGTAGGGAAGGGATTGCATCTATGTGGTGGTGGACCACTTGACGAAGTTCGCTCACTTTTTTGCTATTCCGTCCATTTACACAGCAACACAGGTGGCAGATCTTTTCTTTAGAGAGATATTCAGGTTACATGGGTTGCCCAGATTCATTGTCAGTGATCGGGATAGTAAGTTTATGAGTGTTTTTTGGCAGGAGTTGTTTAGGTTGTGTGGTACAGATCTTACACCTAGCATTAGTTATCATCCGCATACAGATGGGCAAACAGAGATTGTGAATAAATGGGTGGAGGGATATTTGAGGAACTATGTAACTGCACAACAAAAGGCTTGGGTCAGATGGTTGCATATGGGAGAGTATTGTTATAACACCAATTATCATATGTCCATCAGGATGACTCCTTTCATGGCACTCTATGGTTATGACGCACCTAGCTTCATGGATTTAGTTTTGGGGGACAACAGAGTGCCCAAAGCCAAAAACTTATTGCAGGATAGTCAGGGCATCCTGAAAGTGCTCAAGGAGAATATACAACAAGCCCATAATCAACATAAATTGTACGCTGATCAGCACCGAATAGAGCGCAGTTTCGAGGTAGGGGATATGGTTTACTTGAGGCTACAACCATATAGACAGTCATCACTCAAGAAGAGTGGAGCTGAAAAGTTGAAGCCTAGATTTTATGGTCTTTATAGGGTGATTCGCAGAGTGGGCGAAGTCTCCTATGAGCTTGAGCTTCCAGAGGGCAGTCGGGTGCACAATGTGTTTCATGTGTTTAGGCTTAAGAAAGTCATTGGTCAAAGTGTAGTGCCTTCTGTAGATTCACCCCCTTTGGATGAGGAGGGGAAGCTTGTGTTAGTACCCGAGGCTATTCTGGACACCAGAGAGAGGAAGCTTAGAAACAGGATAGTGAAGGAGTATTTGGTTAGATGGAGAGACCTGCCGGAGGAAGATTCTACATGGGAGAGTGAGCAGGTTTTTCAGCAGGCTGGACTGAGATTGCTTGAGGACAAACAATTTCAAGGGGGGCGGACTGTAATGTCCCCACTTTAGCAGTTGACCAAGTGTGTGTGTGTTAGCCTTGTTCTACATGGTCCCGAGGGCTAACGAAGGGTTTAAGGGGATCTTGGAGTGTTTTGGCCTAGTCATTTCCAGTTTGGGCCAAAACGAAGTTGATTTACTCAGTTTCAGGCATACTTACTATTTTTAGTAAGTCAGCAGGACATAGTGGAGGCCAATTTTGGTGTTTGGATTTGATACTCCTCGGTGAGAGCTTTCCGACGAGCTATCACTCGCATTATTCGGAGTCCGATTGCTAATACATTCTAATGCCTGAAGTTTTATTAAAGTAACATTTAATTTAATTGTAAAATATTAAAGTGTTACTCTAATATTTATTTTATGGGGATCTGTACCCAAGGGAGACATAAGTGAATATTTTAATATATGTTTTATATTGCTCATCTTTTATCCCACATTGCCCATGAGAGGTGAGTGGACCCTTGGAAAAAGAATAAAAGAAAGCGTTTGTGGTTTCATAAGATATGTTGAATATGAGAAGAATTGGTATGTGTGAGTTGCAGATCCGTTCTTGACATTAGAGGACGTCTATCTTCTCTTGTGACATTCTAGACGTCATTCCCCTAGGGTTTGGCCTTTGGAATCTATTGCTATCAGCTTCATTATCAGGCAGATTGGGTGCATTTCCAACTACAGACAGATTTAATGTTTGTTCATATCTTCTTCCCTACTTGTCCGATGCTTATGCCATTTTGAGGATATGATTTTATGAAGATATTGGACATGTTGAAGACAAATTAATATTGCTGCAACACTATTCACGTGGGTACTATTCACGTAGTTACTATTCACGTGGGTACTATTTACGCGATTACTATTCACACGGGTACTATTCATGTCACTGTAGCAACAAGATTGAAAATGATTGCTGGAGTATTATGTCAATAATGCTGGAATAATTAGTGAGTTGATAATCTGCCATGTATTTGATTTTATTAAAATCTGAAAATAACATCTTATCAGCAGCAGTTCAATTTTTAGTTTGCATATTATTGTAGTTTCATTCTTGTCCATATTCCGTGATTTCAATTCCATGTAAAACAAACCAACATTTCATTTCCGGAGCTATAAGGGAATTTAAAACATTAAACGGAGAAATAAAGAGTTGGATGCAAACTGTTTGAAAAAATTCCTAGCAGCAATTGGTATGGTTTTTGGGCATTCCGGGGTGTCCATTACAAATTATCTCTCAAGAAATCTGATTCAAGTCTCTTCTATATGCAAAAAAAATTGCACCGTTTGACATTCGTTCATTGTGGTCTCCAATCATACAGATTTCTTCTCTTGGTGTTGTTTTCCATTACAAGGCACACAGTCTCCTATAATCTGCTTTTTATGCACCCCTATTTTAGTTGCATGCTAAAAATGCATATTTTGGCATTTGTTCTTTTGGCCTCTAATCATCCAGATTTCTTCTCCTGGTATTGTTTTTCATTGCAAGGCACATGAAGATTCTCCTATAATCTGCTTTTTATGCATCCCTAAAGGAATTAGCTGCTTTTCACCATGAAAGGTACAACGTTGTCTCTTCTTGGTGTCATTTGATGGAGGTAATGTCTGTGTTTAATGCCCATTTTCTATAATTTTCCTGTATTTACCTTAAATAAATATTTCACACTCATAATAATACTTGCATAATGAATTACAAATATCAATATAACTTTGAACTCATAATTTTGATAGTAGAAACTTCACGTTTGAAGTTTTGATACAATTTTGACATCTAGAATAATTTGAAGTGTTTCTTAAATTATTATGGTTTCATCCACTTGTCCAGATAAATTTTGTTGAGGGGTTTTGTCCTCTATTTGCAAAAACATGTGCTACATTCCAACAAGGATTGAAAATTAGATATAAAATATATTTTTTAATGGCGATTCTTTCTCTATACTTGGCCTCCTTTAAATAGAATTTTCCCCCAATAGATGTACTTAAAATTTCCCTTGATTGAAAATAAATTTAATTATAATTTTTATTTTATATTAATCTTGTTGGATGTCACACTTTTCTTGTGTTTAGAAGTCACCTTAATTAAGGTCACCACAAACTGCTAGGGCTATATAAACTTCATATTAGGTTACCATAATAATTTGATAGGTGTTCATTAATATTTATTACCGCCCAACACACCACTTTTATTATTCTGGATCAATTTTGTTTATCATGGATCCTCATTTAGCTATAATTGAAGTACATGTCAAACTCCCTAGATCCTTGAGGATGTTATAATGGGCACTTCGTTTTAATTTTAAGGTGGCATTACATTGACAGCCCTAGCTTATTGTAGTACATGTCAAACTCTCAAGATCCTTGAGAATGTTATAATGGGCACTTAGTTTTAATTTTAAGGTGGCATTACATTGACAGCCCTAGCTTATTCAATTTTATCTTAATTGTCGAGGTATAATGGAGAAGTAATTAACTCAATACTTCTTATTTAGAGCATTTTTACCTTCCAATCTTATATACATGGGCACCTAAGCAAGGTCTTCAGTACCAATTCATCACTTAGTTGATCAAAAATATGAAACTTTCCATAATCATCATTTAGAATATTAGTTGCGTTAAAGAAAGATTGCTATTAGTTGATCTTTAGTCTCTTTGAATATGCCTCAAAAACTCTATATGCATTTTAGAAAAAACACTTTAGAGGAGTAAACATGCAAGCAGTGAGTAAATTTGTTTATCCATTCCTACATATCTTTCGATATGATGGACTATCCTTGAAATTCAAAATATTTTTCATTTTGTCTAGAAAATTGGAAAAGAACCAACTCTTAACAAGTGCTTCCATTCTAGTTTGGTGTGCTTGCTTGATTGTCTTCTAGGTGTGAAAATTTGCCTGATGAGAATCATTAAATCTTTACACTTGTCTTTTTGCTTTGTCAAACATATTATAAAACTTAAAGGAACCTTTAGTGTTTGTTTTGTGTGATTGTTTTCACAATGTTTGTTTTTTAGTTTTTCTAGGGCATCATCATTGTTAGTGCAAACAATCGGATGCGTCTATTCTGGCTCCAAAGCGACAGTACGGATTGACTAATACGTGTGTTAGTCGCATGTTTTACACCGTAGATTTTGCAATTAACGGCTGTGATTGACTAACCTGTCACTAACACGCTGTACGAAAGGTTTGTTTTGGACCCAGAATAGCTTCGACCCAAACAATCCATTTTGTGGTTGGCATTGATTCTTGTGACGTTATGTTAGTAACATCAAGTCTTTTCTTTGTCTTTTATCAAAATACTTGCCTTTCATTATCCTTCACGTTTCTTGTTTAGTCTATAATACCAGTTTTATGTTAATTATAATTTATTGAACCTTCTCTTGGAAGGGAAGATGAATGTTGAATCAAGCATATGTACCATTCATCAAATTTGTCATTGGTCTTTAACAAACAATTATATGACTTTTTTTTCTTAGTTTCCAATGTCTTAAACTTAGTTCTGTTGATTGGTGGATGAACATTAATGGCAAAATGGATGCTTGAATAGCTAATGAGCCAAATAGGCTTAATGATTTTCACCACCAACAAATCAAATCACATATTGTGTCACGACAAATAATGAATAGTTTTTCTCTTTGAAAGTTAATTGTTCATAAGCCTTCAATACAAATATGTAAACATCATTTTTTTTGCAATTATTTTGAGAGTTCAAATATTAGAGGAAATGGAGTACCGCATTTAAGCCTCTTTGATATGCATGCATACTAATTTAAATGTCAAGGATATGATGCATGGTGACATATAGACTTTATAAAAAATACATGCAACAATTTTTTTAGTGTCACATTTGGCCTAGGAAGAGCACAAAAATCAATCTTGATATACATATCGTTATCATGCAATACAATTAGACATGGCAAATTGAAGGAAACTTGTCAAGACTTGATCAAAAGTCAATTGAGTGACATTGTGATGAGAAATTTAGAATAACATGCATGATGCTTTCTTTGAATGCAATAGATTCTTCTACATGAATGCTACATATATAGAAGAGCATTAACCTTCATTCTGAAGGTTATTTTTGTTTACGTTGCCTAGTTCATTCAACAATTGTTTTTGTGCAATATAAACTTGCATCCATTAGTCTTGTTGAAGTAAAACCATGTCTATGTCTATTTGTGGTTTACTAGTGTTGTTAGGGGTTTGCTCGATTAACCACATGCAATGATTTGCCCTTCCAACCATAGGCAATACCCGATTATCTCCCCTAAGCACTTCTCTTCTAAATTCAGTCTGCCGTAGAATTGTGTATGTTCGATCTACTGTGTGTTATCACATTGTTGTGTTTTCTCTTTCGAATAATTGTGGAGAGGGAACCGATCTTGTTTATACTCATACGTGGGTGACTCTTCACCAATGGGTCGGCTCTATCCAAACCCACACGTCTTTCCTCTAGGGTGGCAGACTTTCCAAGTTGGCCCACTTAAAAATAAAATACTTTATTAACAAAGCGATAATATTAAATGACCCATACAAATATGGAAAGTCGAAAGTCTAATTACATATTTGATCGTAGTCGGCTAAGGATTACTCTCGCTGCTACAATCAACAACACTCCCTCTTAGCTAGGGAGGAATCCTTCTTGATATCTATGTCATGAAATGACATTCACCATGGCTACTCCCAGAGGGTGATACATAGTTCATCACGAAGGCACTCAACATGATGACATCCATCATGGCTACTCCCATGAATGGAAATGAATATTTACACAAGTGCCCATCACGGAGTCACTCAACGTGATGTCGTCATCTCATCATGACGGTCACCATGGCTGCTCCCGGAGGGTGAACAAACACAAGTGATGAGTCATCGAGTCTCTCACATGACATCTACCATGGCTACTCCCAGAGGGTGGAACAAGGGCTTTCACCTCAAACTTCTCTCGCAGAGAAGAATGCGTTAACAAGGGCTTGCATCTCAAACTTCTCTCACAAAGAAGAATGCATTAACAAGGGCTTTCACCTTAAACTTTTCTCGTAGAGAAGAATGCATTAACAAATCTTTATGATGATGTGGCTCCCTTTGAATCTGATATCAACCTTCTGAGCTCCTCATCCAAGGTTGCCTGAAATTGTTTGTCAAACTCCCTTTGAATATTAAATCCTCGTCTTCAAAGAACCTGATCACAAACTGTATAGACTCTTCCTCTTCGAGAGATGTCTCAACTCGGTCCTTAAGGACAACAGCGGAAGGCCCCCCTCTCTCTCTCCAATGAATACAATCATCCCTTCAATATTCAAAATTATTAAGTAACTCAATCATGATGAACCAGTAGGTTTAGGGGGCCCTTAGGCAGATCACAATGTTCTTGACACAAAAAGCACACTTGTGCAATGGTATAATGTTTTGCAAAGAGAGCGTCTTGGTTTAAGTCAATGTCTTGTTCTTTCTGGCCTTGTAGATCGAATTAATCAGCGATACCATTTCATGCTAGGATCGACACCCATCTTCAGCATCAACGAAATCAATATCATCCTTATCACTGTTCATGACATCCTTGGAGATCATATCGCTTACATACCACCGCGATAACCAGTATAATCTGATCATGGCATCATTGGAGGTGGTGGCAGAGATTATCACATTTTGATCGCATATCATATCGAGTGGACATCTTTGAGATAACAAGGCAATGATATTTATGACATCTGCGACACACACACACACACACACACATATATAAGCCTCAACATTCCATCTATACCAGAGGTTTATACTCTTGGGGTGGCATTGTGGCACTACAATCAGACATACATTTCACAACAACATTATGAGATTGTGATACTATTCACCTGAGATCACGACATACTGGCAATCACCGATCAATATCATCAACACTTTGCAATACCCGCGACCCATACTTGCCCGAGCATTCAACGATACTAGTGGTGATCGAGTTAGTTCGAAATTTGTTGACCATTGGTTCATAGATCTACATAGCCAAGCAATGTTGAATGCCTATCACAAAGGGAAAGAGTTGCATTTCATTGCCACCAATATTGCGTCACCACAAAACAATTGAAGTTTTCTCACACCGACAATCAAAACCGCCATGCACTAGACAATACATGTTGCAAGGACACTCAACATGCGTGGTTCTTGATAAGATCTGTTCAACGAAGAAGAGAGATGTCAACACCAGTTAGATCCACCACAGATTGCTGAATGAAAGGTATTGATGATCCATAACTAGATTATGATGGCAAACATGATCGTAGGAATAGTCACAATCCGACCACATATGCTCATGTCCTTAACTCCTACTAATACATAATGCCATGTCGGGAGAGCCACAACCCTGGGAACCGGTTCCTTACAAATAGCTCGAAATTGCTTCCACAGACATTTTACACAGGCCGTTTTTGCCATTTGTGGCTTTTAATCTTATTCTCAAACTATAATGAGAAGCCTTAGTTCCTGCCAATAATCTCTCTACATCACGACACATAATCGCTAAAGCTCCGATACCATGTTGTTAGGGGTTTGCTCGATTAACCACGAGCAATGATTTGCCCTCCCAACCATAGAATTGTGTATGTTCGATCTGCTGTGTGTCATCACACTGCTGTGTTTTCTCTTTCAAATAATTGTGGAGAGGGAACCGATCTTGTTTATACCCATACGTGGGTGACTCTTCACTAATGGGTCGGCTCTATCCAAACCCATACGTCTTTCCTCAAGGGTGGTGGACTTTCCAAGTCAACCCACTTAATAATAAAATACTTTATTAACAGAGTGATAATATTAAACATCCCATACTAATATGTAAAGCCACAAGGCTAATTGCATATTTGATCGTAGTCATTACAAGATTACTCCCACTGCTACAATCGACAACAACTATCACTGTTGTTAGTATTTTGATTTCACTCACAAGAGCTTAGGGAGGAAATGTAACACCTTGAGTAGAAGCTTTGTTTTCAACTGCTACAAAATATCATTCATAGCTGGTGTAGATTGAAAACCATAGGCCCTAGTGGTGGGCATGTAATTGTTTTATTGGCTAACCTTTGGTAGCTGTCTTAGAGTGTGAGCTAGAGGGCACTAGTTGTGAGATGACTCCTAGATTTGTATTTTAGAAATTATGGTAAGCCACAATACAATGAACAAGTAGGTGGTATTTTTACAATAGAATGAATTTATCCATTTTTCTTGTATACATAATAGAATTCTATAACCCTAGAATCCAAACTATGCCAAACATTATAACCCTATTAGATCTCGTCTCTCTTAATAAAACTTAGATAATTTTGCAAAGTACATGGCCATCAATCATGTAACAATAGAAGTTGCCCAGTGCAAGGCTCAAAACCTCCAATCAATACTCTACAAATGTAGTGCCCTCTCTCTTTTAGCTTGACAGATTTTGTGGTTTTGAGCTTTCTATGTGGTTTCGACCTTTTTGATGTTGGTCGATTTTGTTTTGGATTTGATTTTGTCTATGTCTTTTGGATTCTTATGTGATATTCATACTCTATGCTCTGTAGATCGTTGGAATAATGATGATTTCATGTTGTTGACTATGATGTGATTATTTGATGTTATTCATTCTCTGATAGTTAGATAATTAATGAGATGAATTACGTATGTGATGTTAGGATTTAGTCATTATATATATTGATATACACTGTGCTTTATCTTTGATGTGCTTGGGTGAAAGGGAAAAGCGTCACACTACTCTTTATGGGCAAGCTACGTGGCTTCCATTTCCTTTTCATGATATGATATTATATGGTTATATGTACATGTTCGATAGTTTGCTTACGTAGCTACAAGTACCGAGCATCAACTCCACCCGAACCTTCAGGTTTGAGAGTGCTCTATGACCCAATGGTAAAGTGGAAAATTGGAGTTATCAGTCAGACCCTTGTCGTACCATCGTTCCTACAGGAACAAGACCCATGTCAGGTACTCCTTATTCATTGTTTGCCAGTCATGTCAGTGTTAGTCCTATTGGCATTTCACATTGTTGGTCTCAGTCCCTTACCCTTGTGTTTAGTTTAATGGTTTTTTTTTAGCGAGAAAGTATTAATATTAATATTTACAAAAGTAATTGAATATTAATGATTAATTAATTAATATAATTAAAAATTGCACATTATTATATTTAGTTAATTACATAAGTTAAGTGATTTAATCTAATCTACTATTTTTTTGAAAATAATTAATTAGAAGGGAATTAAATATTCATTATTGGGATTTTATTGTGCTCATGGAAAATTAATTTTAAAGAATTCATATTTAGTTGTTTTAAAAAAAAAATTTAAAAATTTGCATATGTGGGAGTTACAAAAAAAATAAAATTAATTAATGAAATCAATGAGAGGAATTTTGCATACTTTTTAAGAGTTATTTTTAGGGTAAGAAAAGCTTTGGGCTTTCTGTGAAGTTTTCTATGCGCATGAATTTTCGGGAAATGGGGTTTTGAAACAAATTTGGAAATAACCGGTTTGAAAATAAGAGATTGGGAAAAAAATTCACAATAGAATATAGGGGAAAGAATTTGGAAGATTTTCTTGGAGTTTTCTGGATCTGTGCTGGTTGGGTTTGGCGAAGCCGTGGATTTTCTTTTGGGGATTTTGTTCCATCTCTATATTGGTTCCGGGATAGCATATAGAGGTAGGAAATTTGATCTTTTTTTCCCTTGAGAATTTCATTGAAAGTTTTGAAAGAAATCTGGATTTTGCTTTGATCAATTTTTTTAAATTTTAAATATTGTATGTTTATCTCTGGAAATTAAGGTTATAATGATCTAGAATTTTATTTTGAAATCATTTGGGGTTTATAGATTTCTGAACGTTAATTCCAGGTTTAAATTCGATATATGGAAAAGATTCAAATTATGATCTTGTTTTGCAAATTCTTGAATGATCTTTGTTTAAAAGAAAATTTGAATTTTTTGGGGGTTAGAAGAAATTTATTGGTGAATTTGTGCATTTGGATTCAAAAAGTTTATATTATTCTTTTTGAAGAAATTTTCTGATTGTTGTTTTGATATATATATATATATATATATATATATATATATATATATATATATGTATGTATGTATGTATGTATGTATGTATGTATGTATGTATGTATGTATGTATGTATGTATGTATGTATGTATGTATGTATGTATGTATGTATGTATGTATGTATGTATACTGATATGATTGAAAATGTTATTTCTTGTTTTAATTTTGTTTCTATGTATATTTAATTTTTTTGTGTGTTTGTGGGCACCGTGGGAGCTCACCCACGTCGTGGGTGGCTTGACCCACGATTGTGGGGAGCCCACCCACGTCTATAGGCGGTTCTACCCACATATGTGGGGAGCCTTCCCACAGTAGTGGATAGTTTCCCCCACGACTTCCCCTCTCTACTATTTGTCGTACTTCAGTCGGGGTTTCCAATATGTGGTCTGCGTAATATTTTGTTTGTTTACACACACACACACACACACACACACACTTTGGATTCCTCCTTTTAATCTGTTGATGATCGAATCATCATAGCAATATGGTAATAATGTATTATGTTATCTTAATTAATTGCTTGTTGAAATGTTAGTTTAATTGAGCAAATTAATAGGAATATAGTGAGATAAATGGCTTAAATTTGGATTATTGGAAAATAATGGATGTATAGAAGTTAATTTGGTCTCTTGATATTATATTACGATTGCATTCTTTTTATGCTTGGCATTATGAGACCTAGTAATTGTTTGATTTTTGTCTATCATTGTGGAATACATGGTTATGTTGCATTTATGTTTCAGAGGCTAGGACAACGTTAGAGTTTCTATTTGTGTATGGTTGCTCTTCTTCTTTTGTACATTGTGATTAGTGTCTTGCTTGACTTCTACACTAGTAAATCTTTTCGTGTTGCATTGAACCTCCTTGTTTGTAGTCCTGTTCTAGCAAGTCAGTCAACCTTGCTATGGTAGAGGGGCCTAGACTCTTGATGTTTTTGGGTGTTGTAGACAATGTGTTTGAATTTTGAATTTCTAGGTGCAAGTCAAGGGGGAGTGACTTTCATTGTGGGTCGGGACCCAAAGTGGCCGCCAGGGTAACTCAATGAGAGTTCTGTAATCAAGTGAAAATTTAAAATAATGAACTGGGGTGGGTAGCTAGCTCACATTAATAAAGATTAATTTGTTGTCTCTCATACTTTTGAATGCTTGTATAGGTTAAGGGTAAGTTGAGAAGGCCTGGAATGGCGTCCATCAATCTTGTCCCTATGAAAGGTTGGCGTGGTCCACTAGACTTTGTATTGGGGTCGGGGATCAGTAGAGGTCGTCACCAAGGTAACCCAGGAAGGGGGTCGGGACCTAGTGAAGAATCACCAGGGTAACTCATGACAACCTAATGATGACACTCTTCCCTATTGCATACCTAGTGGCCTCTCGTGGTTTTGTCCTTCTATGGATTGCTTGGGCCTCTAGAAGTTGGTTGTTTTACTTTTGAGTTCCTTTGAATTTAGCCTCGTGAATCTTTTGTGACTGTAGTCTTGTGAGCCTCTTGAGAGTCTTTTGTATCATCTTGTATTTCCTTGCATCTCTTGGGTCTAGTTGATACCTTCTAGCACGAGGGGTGGACCTGATGGTACCACATGGTTGGGTGGAGTGCCATTCACACCCATTGAGTTTTGGTTCGTCCTGCATCCTGATTGTAATGGCTCGTGAGGAGATTGAAGACCTTCTTTATGTACTAGATTTATGTATTCACTCCATTGTTGTACTCATGGAGATTATCTCCTTACAGATACCTTGTAATGTAACCAATGATCATATGTATATTCTCATGGCAATGTATTATGGATCATGATCCTTTGTAAAGGACAATGTTATCATACTTCTTATGAGATTTCTCATGCTCTTGTATATTTGCATAATATTATTCTTTAGTAACATCGTTGTGAGGCCTTGAGGACCATATTTAGTTATTAATTGTATATCTTATCCTTATTTAGTAGCATCATGTTTACTCCTTACATTTGTATGGTTTAATTAATTAATTAATTAATTTATTTCATATTTTCATTGTTTTATTTGTTTAGTCCTCTAGGCCTCATAGCGGGGCGTTACAACAAAACACTTTTGTGATCTTACCTTATTCTAGAGGATACATGATTTGACCTAAATAATACATAGAAAAACTCTCCAAGCACTTCGGCCTGTAGTCTAATATTGCCACAATAACATTGAAAATTCAAAACATTTAAAAAATGTTGAGGGTTATAAATAAGTTGTAAATGATTTAGTGTTGAATTCAACAAGATGCTTTCCTAGTCATAAAACTGGTTTTTGCTTTATATGACAAGCTATCCATTTAATAAGAGTGGAAAATAAAGTCACCTCATTTACAACAACAAATATATTCTACTTAATTTTTTTAAAAAAATGAAGTGCATAATTTAGTCATGAAGGGTCCATAGTTACTTTTTGTGAGTCTTCACATCCTTCTTACTCTATGCAAATAAATTATTTTCATTAAAGAGTTATTGTTCAAACCTGTATTTAATTTAATTTGATTACCTTGTGAAAAGAGAGGTCAAATAATATGTTCTATGCAAATAAATTGTTTGCATTAAAGAGTTATGGTACAAACCTGTATTTTATTTAATTTGATTACTTTGTTCAAATAGAGGTCAACTAATATATAGTTCTGATTAGATTAAATCGGGAGAGACCCAAACCATTACATAACCGCTAAAGCGAAGAAATCATGAGTTTCACAAGGAGTAAGAACCCCAAACTAGAGAACCAATTGACAAAAATGAACAAAACCCAACTGGTACCAAAAAGCCAAACACCAAAAACCCAAACAAAGACAATACTAGGCGAAAAAAACAAAAAGAAAACAAACACCTCCCCCCTCCCCCCCATCGAAGACATTTTTGAACCAATGGTCTACATAGTGGGGGTCAAATAATATATAGTTAGTGTAGATATCTTAAATACATATACATAAAAGGCTTAACTCACTTTTTTCATTTTTTTTGAGTCTCATGCTTAATATATTTGGAAGCAGGCTTGAAATTTGATGGTCACCCCTACCTGTGATATGATTTTTTTATGACGGTTTAGTTATTTCAATGCCTTTCATTTGACGTTTTAAGAAAAGTATTAACTGTCAAAAAATATAAATGTAGAAGATTGAAGCCACACCAAAATGCAATGCACATCTTTCTTGGGAAGAAATGAACAATATATGTAAAAATCTTAAATTTACTAAATAAGTTTCTAAATTAATACACTAATATATATTATATATTAACATTAAATGATAACCAATTAATAATTACTAATTTAGTAATAATAAATATTAAAATTTTAAAATGATATATATTATGACATGTTTCTATGACAATCTTATTAAATATATTTAAAAAATTAAATTGACTAAGTTTCTAAATTCATATATATATATATATATAAAATATATTGTAAAAATTCATATTAAAATATTTTATCAATTATATTCTATCATTTCAATTATGACAAGTTTCTAAATTCATATGAAAAAATAGAACAATTATAAAAAATCATATAAAAATATTATAAAATTAGAAACAACTACATCCTTCCATTTCAAAATATTCTAAATAAATTATATTTTTATAATAAACATTCTAAATTAATATATATCAATATTATAAATTATAATATCCTATGATATATATTACCTACTATATTTTTTTACGGTTTATTTATAATTTGAAGCGTCATCTATACAGTTTTAGAAAAAAATAACATGTCAATGCATACGTTCAAATAATTTTTTAAGCTGTCAAATACGGTTCAAAAGTGAAAAAACGGCCATTTAGCCTGTCAAATTCCAGGCCTGTTTGGAAGTCAATTTAGATATTCAATTTATCCTTGAAAGTAATTGTGGTCTTGCATAAGAAAAACTCTATTACGTCATAGTGGTAAGTGAGCAATCTCCCTTTGTTTAAAACATGCCTCCCAATTACCACGAGATTTTGTGATCTTGTATAGATTGCTAAAGATAAGAAAAACTCTTCTTGTGATGTCCATGAAAACTAAAGCCTTTAGATTGCGATACATGGATAACTGAATTGGTCTAAAATGATAATGCTGCCAAGTTTAGGTCATATTTTGCAATGACTAGTCATAAAAGTCACATTGTTTTGCTTAATTGCATGGTTGGCTAGGATGTTGACTAACATGTTTGACTCTTGAAAAATATGCTTGATTGAGAAATCCATGCATTATAATAGAGGCTCGATCATGTCAATCCATTTCGATATCTACCTACGAGGGGGCCATCCACTTCGACTCTTCTTTTTTTAGCATAACTAACCTTAGAAACATTGAAAGAAAGAATAGATGGAATTTTTAGTAAGATCCAAACCTTCATGATTCTTTTGTTTCAATTGGTGAATTTCATTTGATTAGAATTTAAAATTTTCATGTTAAGGAATTCACAAATTTCTACTTCGATATTTTCCATCACATCTACACTTGAATTCATTTCCTACTAAAGATATCAAATGATCACAAAAGATCTACAATCCACAACCTAAACCAAGAAAATTTATTGTAAAGGTGCATCCACTGACAACAAAGTTTCTAAAAATATCCTTTTAGAGAAAGCCACTCCACTCTAAATGACAAAGATGCAAACACCAACTTTCAAGGAAAATGAGCATCCTAAAATCCATAGTTAATAGTTTATTTCACATGTAAACACAACAAACATTTTGAGGGGGATCGTGAATGCCAAGAGTTTTTAATCTATCTCTAGTTAGAATCTGCTATTGTATGATTTTCCACGCAAAAAAATTCACCTATGATATCCAATGACCAAGACAAGTTAATTGATTAAAAGGTTGAATTCGATAATTAAGCCTTAGTGAATAATTACTCGATGATGCACCACACTAAATGATTTCATTTTTCTCAAGAACTATCACAAATTCTTCCTGTTGAGTTATTAGTCCATATAGGAACTTTTGTGCAGGTTCAATGTGAATGTGTTGGAAAGTAATTTCAGTGGTTTGAGTTATTCTATTTTGAATTTTACTTTTTTAAGGATCAAATAATAGAGACAACTTAGAATTATCTTTCAATTCATTTCTTGTAAAAGATAAGGATGTTTTTCGAAGATAAGATTTTTAGTTGAATAGTATAAAGATAGGAGTAATTTATAGTGAATTTTTGTTAGCTGTTAGTTGAACAATTTGTAGAGGTTTCCTTGTAATTTTTTTGGAGGAACCAAAGATTGATTTGAAGGTTTAAATATTCATGTACCTACTTTACACTCCTATATTTGTAACTTCAACTATTTTCTATGATACTTTTAATGTTTAAATTTTTATTTTTTTGTTGTTAAATAATTTATGATAAATAATTTATGATTTGAGCTATGTTAGTATTGGCATATTGTGATGGTTAAGTTGTGGCATTGTTGTTCTTTCTATCAAGGTTCAAACCCCACTTAGGTACTATTGTTGAATATTTAAATGGGAATGAGGTCCCATGTTTGTGTCCTCATGGGTTCTTAGCTCCATGTCAAAAGCATTTACATCTTTAAAAAAAATATGATTTGAGTTATATATTTAAAGAGACATTAGCATAGTAGTCACATGGGGTTGGAATGTCTTCACTTCCTAGTTCCTCTACAAGTCTACCTTTCACATATACAAAGATGTGAGACACACCAAAATATTTCCATATAATCAAAGCCTATTCTCATCAATAAAGTTAGAGATATAGCTTACTACCGCATCCCCTCAAATATCCTCCATAATATCCTTACATTCTTCTAATTAAGGAAAATTAGTAAGGGGCCTGAACTTGTCTCAAGTAAGAACCAAGATTTGTTGAGTGTTCATCAATAATTATCCAAGTCTAATGATTGGTGATAATTGTCTACATTTGCATATTAAGCTCTATATGAGGGAGCCTTTCAAGAGGTTGATCGTGGTAAGAATTATGTTTGATTCCCATTGTCCAAGTATTTTTTTTGAATAATATTGCACTAGAGTTTTGAGAGATCCTTAAACATTCACCAAATTAATTTTGTCCCAAGAGAAAGAGTAAGAGTCAAAGGAATCCAAATACTAGTGTCATCTTCAAGTTTACTTGTATTGACCATCTACTGTTTAACTCATGATTCTTTTGACTTTGTTGGAGCCTTCCAAAGGAAGAATTTTAAGAATCCATCGATGTCATGTGTGAATTTTTCACTAATTACATACATGACATCATATAGGTGGGGATAGTCGAAATACCTCAAACATCAGAATTTTGCCAGCCAAGGTTAGCCAAGAACTCTTCTAGGATTTTGATTTGGCTTTACAAGCTCCAATAGTGTCATCCTAAAGACCTATCCTTATATCTCCTTTAAGAAATGAGAACCCCAAGTATTTTTTTGGGATAGAATCTATATTGTAGCTAAGAAAAGTATGTATCCTCCTTTATGTTAGCTGCTTTGTGTGAAAGAAACAAGATTTTGTTTGGTCATTGCCCATCAATTGTCTTAATGAAGAGATATAATAACCTAAGATAAAATAAAAATTTCTTAAGGACTCCTCTCACCTTGCCTCCTCAAATAAGATGGTACCGTCCACAATCTATTGTTAAGCAATTGGATCCAAGTTTTGAGCAATTTGAACTATAGACCAAGACACCTATGTGATCTTTTGTCTAATTGCTTTCCTAGGAGCTTCAACGATGATTACAAAAAGAAAAGGGGAGATACGGTCTCCTTATCTAGCCCATGAGCACCTTAATAAATTTTGCAAGGATTGCCATTGCCTATGATTAAGGAGTAGAGATATAACTAAAAGCCCATTCAAGCCATACTTTTTCAAAACTATTTTTTTCTAAATCTCTTATAAGAACAACTAACTCCTTGATTATAATCTTTTCTTTCTACAGTTTCATTAACATGCATTTCTATTTAGAGTTGACAATTGAGTGGATGGCTACTGGGAAACTATGATAATGTTAACAATATTTCTCCTAAATTTGAAGCCACTCTATTTGGTTGAAATGATGAGTTGGAGAAACAAATTTAACCTATATGCCATTGCATTGGATATGATTTTGTATATAGTGTTGTGTGGGTAGATGTGGTGAGAGTTAGCAAAGGTGAAACAATCTATTTTTTGGTGATTAGAGTAATAATTGTGTTGCTAATATCTTGTAGTACCTTCTTGGATCTCATGAATCCTTGAAAACATTCCAAACATATCTACCAATGATGCCCAAGCATT
This sequence comes from Cryptomeria japonica, assembly GCF_030272615.1. Classification (NCBI taxonomy): domain Eukaryota; kingdom Viridiplantae; phylum Streptophyta; class Pinopsida; order Cupressales; family Cupressaceae; genus Cryptomeria; species Cryptomeria japonica. The sequence goes on from NC_081414.1 coordinate 723,342,449, forward strand.
TCTTGAAAAAAATAGGCTGGAAAACCATCCATACTAAGAGCATTATTCAGATGTAATTGGAACACTGTATCTTAACCTCCTCAAAAAAATGTGTCATGAGAAATATATATATATACAGACACACACACACACACACACGCGCAAGCGCACACACACACATGCATGTATATATGCACATGTATGTGTATCTAGATTCTAAACAATAAAAGTTCTAGTTGCAATTGTAGCAACCCAATTTGGTATATGATGGTTGCCAAGGCTTATAGGCTTTTGTAGTCTTAAAAAAGTTACTCTTGTAGATATCCAAAGTTAAGACAATGTGTAGTTGCATTAAAATTGGTATAATTATATTTCTTCGTCTATTAAATTATCAAGAATTCTAGCCAAAACATCAAATCTTTAAAAATAAGATGATAGGAGACTTATACTTGTGCACATGAAATTTTAATTGGCTTCCCCACATCAACATCTCATGAGAAACAAATTCAAGCAACATCAACCGAGAAACTATCATCTAAAGTCCAAGATGATTGCTTGCCTTTGAAGTTGGAAGAAATGTATGAATATCTAAACTATCAACTTTGGTGCAAAGAAATTGCATGTAAATTTTTATTACTTGGTTACATGGGTGTTCCAAAGATGATTTGAAAAGAATGAGCATGAAAATTTGATCAGTATGGAAAGGAGAGACATTGAAGGTGCAAATTTTTACCTTGAGGATCTCCATTCTTTGTATTCTCTGCACCTAAAAATATTCTTAAATTATTTTAAATATATATTAAATTTTGAAAAATTCAAAGGCAATATCATATTGTTATCCTAAAGGGACTTAATTTAACTATCACCAAGAGAAAGAAATGACTTAAATTTAAATGGAGATGATCCCTTGATTGATCATACAACATCAAGATTGTTGGTAAAATCATCCTCTAACATGGTTAGACTCATCGTTGCGTCTAGCATGGAACTTTGGATCCTTGCAAGGAAGTAAGACAAAAAATTCAAGAATATTAATGTTCACCGATGTAGAAAATTCAATTTGCTACCTAATAGTCTATATAAATAAAGTTCTCTAGTAACATTTAGTTTATCATACTAAAATAAAAGGAGTCTTCCAAATGATCCAAAACTTTGATGATATTTTCAATCCTTGCAAATTTTTAGAGTGGATTCCGTTATAGAAAAAAAATATATTTGATAGATAAGCACACATTTAAGATTTTCTTGATGGAGTCAACACCCATTTGCAACATCCAATTTGGTCCTTCGATAACATGTGATCTAATCAAGGACTTCTTGATGAACTCAAAGGACTATTGGCATTCACTAGTGTTGGTAAATTTAAAGTCTTTCTTTAATAGGGTGACTAATGGGTCTACTAGCTCACTAAAGCCTCCAATAAACCATCTATAGTAGCTAACATGAACCCAATAACTTCTTACTTCTGTTTGAGTCTATGATGCAAGGATGCACAAAATAGTTTCAATTTTCTTAGGCGTCTATTGGTTCTCAAATTTGCTGCTCCACTTTTTGGAACCAAATCTCACTCACAAGGTCAAGGTTGTCATCGTGGAAATGAAATTAGCTCATCAACAGATTGTGGAGGGTTGATGGCCAACTCTGCGAGAGTGAGTTAGATCTCTTACGCTTTGAGCTCAACTTAGATTTGGAAGGGTATTCCTAGAGTTATACCTTAATAGGTATTGAGATCACATAAAATGAACAACTACAAAGTAACAAGAATCAAATCAAACTGATTGACTTAGCCCAAAAGACTATCATTAGACTAAGAACAATTTGATGCCTTGACAACTCCTACATAGCTGATAGGAATGTGCACTTACGACCCACAAAATAAGAATCAATTAACAATTGACTGAAGATGTTTTCCCCCAATTTTATCACTAAATTACAAATGCACAAGTAATTACTACTTCTATGATATTGATTTGAAGGTCTGAGATTAATTGGTGTTCCAGACCATGCCTATAAGAAAAAAAAATCCCGAAATATTGAGAAGATAACAAACATGAAAAGACCATGTAGTCATGTAATTACATACAGTGATGATGATGAATATAACACAAACATGCTTATTTATCCATAATAGAACAACATTTACTCATATAAAAAAAGAGAAATATTATTACAAGGTTTGCAATGTTTTCAAGTGTTGTCACATATTTTTACTCAGCATTACATTTGTGTCCACAATGTGACAAGGGAAAACTCCCATTATGAATATTCTTTAATACAAACTCAAAATCATTGAAACCTTTTATAATCAAACCCACATGCAATAATAGTCTTCTTCGAATCCACGATAGTATTAATCACCAAAATGAATTGGACCTAGTATCAATGGTTCCCCTACAACATCCTTAACGTATACAGAACCACACCATGACCAACTCCCTTTAAATGAGTCAAAAACAAGTATGTATGCCTGAAAGGTGTCAAACTGTAATTTTTGCACTGTAGCGATTCAAAATACAATGGCGACTTGGGAGAAATGCATCCAAAATGGATGTTGGAAATGGAAGGACAAATTTCAATTAATTTTTGGTAGTTGTGTGTAACGTAGTCATGTTGCGAGACGGTGGAGTGGGTGGAGGATAAGTCATGTTGTCAAGCCACTTTTACACGTAGCAAACAAGCATTGTGGCTATGTTTCTTTACCTTCTTGATGATTTCACCTTCAGCGGGTACCACCACAACACGCATGAAACTCTTCCTTTTCCTTAGAAATGGTTTAGCACACTTTAGTAACTTGTCAAGATTTACACTCTCATTAGGAATCTCCACCATTCCTGCACACTTCCCTTGTCGGTGCCTTCTTTTCCCCCAACACCTTCAATGACGCCACCACATTTCTCTACTGGGGATTCCATGGGAACTTAGAACCTATGATTCCTAGTTAATATGGAATCTTTGATCACCTTATTTATTCTATTTTTATTGGGGAAACAAGTCAAAGACAAGGGAAAACCAGATAACCAAGAGCAAAACACAATATGATGACCCATATACAAATTTGAGGGGTTATATTTCAAACTATAGAGAAAAGGGCAACACAAAGTTGAGTTCCAATAATGGCTTTAGTTGGGGATGTTCCTCTTGTGGGAATAATAAAAATCTGGATCTCCAAGTAGACCAAAAGAGATCAACAAAAAATGGGACTGGCTATTGAGGAACAACAAATGTATGTACATGATGGGATCCCAACCAATCAACAAGATAAAAAAACAACACATGTATGGCCATAACACAAAATTTTAACACACAATGGGCCATTCCTACAAACGATAGATGAAATAATTTACCTTAGTCAAACACCATCTTGTTGAAGTAACTAATTTCACTCAATCCACAATTTTTTCCTTCACATAACTACAATAAGTGCAACCTTCTCCTTTCAAGCATGAACCTATGATTACCATCAAACAAGTGAAGGCATACTTCACCATTGACCTTGCCACTATATGGTAACCACAAAACATAGACCACCACACTTTCATAGATGACATATTTTTTTTTTAAGTTGTAGGATGCAAAAGTTGAAAGCTTAGGTCAACACCAAAAGAAAACATGGTATATTCATATTTGTTGACCTCCACAAGTGAATTAAGGCAAAAAGAGAATCCCTCCAATTCATAGTGCAAATAAAAATGTGTGTCTTCACTAAACTATTCTACAACAAGATGATCACCCTCTAACAAATCAAACAAAAAAAATTGACACTCAACTATACAACAAATTTGAGCAAGTTATTATCAACCTAAAGAAGTTATTACTTCTCATCACAATCACAAGACATATTTTGTGCCCAAGTGAAGCACTCAAATTCAAGCACACCATTGCCCCCATTACAAGAACCTACACTTTCTTGGCAAAGAAAGCCTCATATTCACTTTCACTGACCTAAGGGATAATAGGAAAACATATCTTGGAATCACTTATGCTAATGAAAATTTCATTAACACAACCACATAGATCGTGAGAAACTTCATGTGAAGAGTTGCACTCTTCAAATTGCCCCTCCATTTTAGTCACCTCTTGGCAATCGATTGTTACACGTGCCACAAAATCCAATTCTGTGACATACTTCCTCTCCTATGCTCAACTTTACAACACCACTTTCATATGACCCTTTTGAAGTGCATAGTGCATGAGGAAGACAACATGTCACACACTAAATAAATAGGATCTCATGTGTCCACATGATTACCAACATCTTATTAGTCAAGTGCAAACTCATCAAAATTGATATCATTAGTTGTACAGACACTTACATTTTCATTTTCATTTTCATGTACAATTGCAGCCATGTTGTCCTCATACAAACAATTAGTAACAACTTCAAAATTAGAAACATGGACAAAAGAAGGTAATAAATCATCTAATGAATTATTTGCATGCACATCTTCTTCATTGTCCACATTGTTGCAACAAACAACAAGGTAATCCACCTCATTCTCAAGATGGATATCATTATTAATCTGATCATTACTATCATCCACCAATGATTGATCCAGTTGAAGGTAGGTGCACACATTTTCATCTTCATCTATATTGCTATCATAAAATGCACTAGAACCTTTTACTAATCTACAAATACAATCATCATTTGATATTGCACTTCTACTTAATTCCATCTCCATGATATCACTATCTTCATCAACCGGCTCACAAACAACAACTTTAATTCTTGGTGATTTTGCAGCCAAATCATTTCCTAAATTATTAATAAAATCAAGGCATTTATATGCTTGTTGCATATTTACCACGTGATAATCTGAAAAGATGAATAACCCAAAATACCTTGTGCAAATGAATATAAATAAAATTGTGAATGCAAATGATACAAGATCACAATAGCAACATAGAGTTAGTCTCCAAGAGATAAATGCAAATGCTACAAAGGAAAAATAGCATTATGAGAATACAAGAGCAAATAGTTACATAATGCAATTACAATACAATAAAATCGAATGCCGAGGCTAGCTAGTTGGTGAGTATATATAGAAAATAAGAGATGGGAGAGGTGGCAAATATGACCAATACAATAGCAATAGAAAAGTGTAAGTCCCATGGAAGATTTCAACACCTTGCTCCCACTCATACTAATACTCACATCATTAATCCTAAGCAAGCTTAATTATAAGTGTAGGAAAATCCCATCAAGAACCTTAATCATGCCTACAAACTTCCCTTGTCAATGCCTTTTTTTCTCCCTTCACCTTCAACAACTCCACCACATTCCTATATTGGGGGTTCTATGGGAACCTAGATCCAATGGTTCCTAGTTCTTATGGGATCTCTGACCACCTTATTTATTATTTTTCCAAAGGAGGAAATAAGCTAAAGATAATGGAAAATAACACAACCAAGAGAACAACACAATATGATGACTAGTATACAAAATTCTTAGATCATGTATTGATGTGACGTTATATTTTATAGGCATACACAATGAAAGGAATTGGATCGAAAAAGGGCAAAACAAAGTTGAGTTCCAATATATGCTACCTTAATCTTTTTATAAGAGATATGATGTCTTGAGACAATTCCTCACCCATTATTACAGATGTTTTTCATGGTTCAAATATAATAAATGTTCCTTACACCATTCAAGAACTTGGATTAGACTTTGTAGGGCTTCCTCAAATATTTTAGCACGGACTATGAAATCATCCATGTATACTTCAACATTGGTGATAGTCAAGTTTTCGAAGATTGCTAGGACAACATATTAGAAGGTAGTTGAGGCATTACATAGTACATAAGATAAGTCTTTATAGGCATAGGCTCCCTATGGACAAGTGATTGTAGCTTTGTCCCAATCCTCCAAAGCTACCTAGATCTAATTATTATAGTTGATGAGATCTAGGAAGGAGAAGTAACGACCACCAAACAAATCATCTAGAACTTGATGCATAAAAAGAGAGAGGAAAATAATCCTTTATAGTTTCTTTATTTAACTCCCTATAGTCAATACAAATGTCATTTTACATTATTTTTAGGCACAATTAATAGTTGTGAAACCCATTGGCTATAATAAATAATGTTGATAAATCCAACATGGACCGATTTCTCTATATTTTAACCTCATTCTGATGACAACTAAGTGTATTGTTGTTGAATTTTTATGTGCATGCAAAGTGTTTATTAAAATGTCTATGATATCTCAATGCATTATGCCTTTACTCATTTAACCAATACTGTCACAAATTGCACTTTGAATGATCCCATACCAAAACACATTGAAAATACATTTAACTTCAATCAAATACAAAGTGTTTGACAAAATACAATTCGTGATAGAAGATAGAAAAAATTGTGGATGTTGAAAAAAATGGCTTCAATTTGGGTTAACATTATAGTGGTATCAAAGTTGGTCTCTCCTACCAACCTGTTCAGGTTGCGAAGCATGACACCAAAAGGTAAAAAAGAGTTCGTCAATAAAGTATTAGTTGTAGATGGTAAACTTAAATACTTATCTCAACTAAGAGATGTTATTCTCAATTCCTTGAAAGAAGTGGAAGAACACTTGCTTTCTCATGGTGGAATAGTCACTCTCTTAATTGTTGCAAGCAAATTTTAATTCATAAAGTGACCTCTTTAAGTACGCACAAGTGGTTGAAACACACAAGCAATGAGATAAGACTTATTGTTACTTCATGTTTGAGTGAAATCATGAGAATTTCAACACCTAAAGCTCCTTACAATGATAAAACAATGAAAGGGATACTTTAACTATTGGTTCATAGTTTCCAGGATATTGATGAAATCACAAGTTCTCATTTTCCAAAAAGTTTTCCATTCTAGAAATATTTGCAAAACCTAGATTGGGAAACATTGTGCTAGATTTGGGATTGGATGATTTTATTCATAAAGTGTCTCAACATTTCCTTGCTATCATTATAAAGTATCATGTCGATAATGTTATTGCAACCATGAAAACCATTATGCCTAGTTATTAATGAAAGAGATGATGTGCCACAATCACTTTTCTTTATCCTATCAACAACTAGGAGGAAGGATGATCAATGAATCTTATTGATTAAATAGGTTCTAGCTAAAATGGTGATTACTCATTGTGAAAAGAATCTTATCGATTAAATAGGTTCTAGCTAAAATGGTGATTACTCATTGTGAAAAGAAGTTGAAACCTTTTTTGGCTAATGAGGAGCACTAGGGAAATAAATAACCAAGGATGACCTCTTAGGCATGCATGCAACTACTATGATGAGATTGCACATAAGGGAAAAAAACAACACACTTGGTTACAAGTTCAGATTTTTATCAAATGAGATTTTTGCGACTATTGGACTTATTAATGAAACTAGTACAAATGTTGAGATAGTTGAGATTACTAATGCTTTTTCAAAAAAAGAGTAGGTTGAAGGTTAATATTTTGAAGTCTCCAAATCTACCAATGATGGTGATCTCTTACCTCCTCTTGTGATTTTGAAGCAAAGGATATGGAGAGGATTATTCATAATAGTTTCAATCCTTTTGATTTGGAGAACAATTTATTTGAGAAGACAATCACGCATGAGGTACACAATGAACATATTTTCTCTGAAAATAATTAGCCAGCTCTTAAGTCCATGGAATCCAAGTGTTTTGGCACCTAAATATGACGAAGAACTAGTTTGTGATGATTTTCTTTTTGACCAAAGTGTTGTGCTAACATTTGAACCCAAATTATACAAAGAAGATTCCATAGGAGGAGTTGATTTTGAGGCACATAATCTTGTAGGAAAAATACAGAAAATTTAATGAATGGAGTTGATTTTAATCTAAGGCCTAATGAATCATGTAATTTAAAGGATCATCTTCCATTCATGAAGGAAGGTGGAAGGAAGAAAGGGAAACTATAGAGACCACTGAAGATGATACACACAATATTTGAAGGAGAAGTATATGAGACTTGGGGTAGCAATGGTGACACCATTGAAAGGCATGAAACTAATTGTTATTTTTATATGCATCATAAAATTAATTCACTAAATTTGCATGATCTTAATTTTTTTGGGGAAGTTGAAAGAATAAATTTTTGATGTCAGCTTAAATGGAAGTGTAAAATTTATCCAATTTGATGGCATGAAGAGTCTTGTGAAGAATTACATCCAAAATATAGAAAGAAATCACTATGACAAACTTGTTTCTCACGTTGATTTGCAAATGATTAAGAGCACAATAGATAAATAAAATTAGCATACTTTCATATATGATCCATGATAGAGATGTGGCTACCAAATTGCAAATGAGGCTTTACTTTTATCCAAAGGAAACAAAACTTAAGTTTGAAGAGCTCACTGTTGAGCTTAGGTCAACTAGAGACATATTGGACAACACCCAAAGAGCATTAATTGAAGTAGAAAGCCAGTTTAATTTGGTAATTTTTTTAAGGAACATGAGAATGAAGAAAGGGCCAAGGAGATTAAGTAGGTAATTGAAGAGCTTGACAACATTTAGGAAGATTTTTATCTAGTTCTTTTCCCAAAGAAATCAAAAAATGAAAATTTGAATCATTATTAGGATTGGGTTGAGCATGAGGACAAAGGTTTTATTTAGTTGGTTGATAATCCATTGTTTGAGGTGGCTTTTGAATCTACTTTTGAAAATCTAATTTTTGAGTTAGGTGATGAAGGCTCACTTTTGGATAGTGTGATAGTTGTTGTTAATCACATGATTTGGGATCTAGGTGAAATTTCTAGTGGTGAGGTATTGAATTAGGGTTGGATATGTGGAAAATATTATAGAGTTTGTATTGTTGTCCACCTAGATTATAGAGTTTATATTGTTGTCCACCTTCTAATAAACTAACACAAGACTTTGATTTCTTTCACAAAGAAGGATTGACTAGTATTTCCAATAAAAAAGTGGAGCATTTTTTGTTTGGAGTTTGATGGTGAAGGTGATTTGGTCACTGGAGAAGTCATTTCAGCCAATTCCACTCTCACAACTCCTATGTATAGATGAGTAATTATTTATGCCAATTGATACTTCAGTATTTGTACGTTGATTTGGGGAGAATCAATAAATGGGCAGATTGATTTTGAGTACTTGTAGGTTTTATGACAAGTTATGAGAGTTTTTAGATATGTTTTAGTTAACTCCAACTTCCACATTGGTTAGTGATAGTTACCATAGTAATTTCATGATGCTAGTATATATTTCTTTAGATGATGCTTTGATGATTGCAGTTGGTTGGGTAATTCGGTGTGCTCAAAATCACCTTTTTGACATTTAAAGATTAAGTGTTGATGAGGTGTTATTAGTTTATAACCATGGAGGTATTCTCAAGACAACTAATTTTAGGCTTGATACTGTTGTCATCTTCTATACCTACCACTTTTTAGGGATTTATCTAGTTCATTTTAGGTACACCATGATGAGATATGTTGACAATTTTTTCCAGTTGAGCAATTGTTTTTGTTATCCAGCTATGTCTAACAATGGTATTATAGATGTGGACCTTATTGAGATGCTTTGGTAAGAGATATTCCATGGTATATGTTTCAACCCTTACCAACATTTTAGTTTGGGTTTTGAGGTTGTTCACATCATTGGGTTACAAGAGGGGAGGGTGCAAATTTAGTATAATGGATTTTTAGTTATAATTAGAGTGACATGTCAATATGATGGTTCTTTGTAGGTTGACTTGGGGAATAGGATGAAATTTGGTTGAAGTTCAGATCAGTCTGGTGATTTTGATGTTATGTAGACATTGGTTGAGAAGAAGTAATCTTTGGGGAGGGAGGATTGTAATGTCCCCATTTTTTGTTTCTCTAGCACTCCAATAAGCTCGAGGACCTTCTTAGCAAGTGCTAGATTTATTTCAGAGATTATTTGATGTTGTAAGTGAGCATAGTTTACCTTGAGGACACTTATGTATATTTCTGAAGTATTTTTTGCTTTTGGTGTGTTTCCAAGATTATTGCAAAGAAAGTCTATTTATAACATCTTACCCAATTAGGATCAATTCTCATTATTCATTATCGATATCACTCTTGTGCAATCAATTTTTGATTTCGATGCTTTTTGACAGTTTCTACATCTTAGGTGTATTAATGAATTCATTTTAATTATTCTACTAAGGTTGTTTAAATTTTTTTTAAAAGCATTTTTTAGAGCACCTTGGTATAATTGCTCGTTGAAATGAGAATGCTAAACTTAAGCTTGTTTGAATGTTAAATAAAATCGTACTCCTTAGTGGAGTCATGTTTTGATTGAAGGAAGATTGATTGCTTGTTTCAAATCCTCTGTTGTTGAAATATATGAAGTTCGTGGTATAAGAGACTTGCATGGGGGTCAAGAGAAGATTGTGATTATAATGACGAGATTGTTGAGGGTAAAAATGGTGGAACACAACACTATCTAGATGCTGAGAACTTAATGTTAGAAAAAGAGTTGAAGTCACGATAGTAAGCTTTGTTGTTAGGGGCACTTTTTAAACAATTTGGATGGACCTCATAGACATTTTTTAGTATAATTAGATATAGGTTAAATTTTGGGATGCTACAATTGAGTGTTTAATTTGACAATAGTTACCATTGAAGAAGTTACATCACTTTGAAGCTATAATTTGATACATAGTTGTGATCTCTCTGTAATACATCCAATGAAGACTCCCAAGTTAGATGGATATGCTCTCTATAGTGTAGCCTCATTCTTATGATCCAACTAAGTGTGTTGTTGCTGAATATTTATGCATGGATTTAAGTGTTTGTTGAAATGTCTATGATATCTCTATATCATTGTGGATTTACTTATTGAACCAATATTGTCACAAAATGCACTTTGAATGTCCTATACCAAAACACATTGAGAATGCATTGAAATTCAATCAAGTACAAATTGTTTGACAAAATGCCTACATGATAGAAGATAGAAAAAATTGTGGGTGTTGATGTTGGTGTAAATTATATCTCATATTTACACTTTACTTAAGTTGACTTAGGATAATGCATTCATTGTAGTTTGTTATCTTACATACCCTCACCTATCCTTGTATCTATTAGGCCCATGTCATGATTGTGCGCTCTCTAGACTTGTCTTTATAAGTAGTCTCATCTTCATTGTATGTAATCTTGTTAATTAGTTGATGGTATTTTGCATCTCGACGAGAATACAGTCTGGTCTAATCAATATTTTGTCTCTCTTATATGTGCTATTAATTGAGCTCTTGACCTTGGCTATTTTTGACAAATTCTTACATGGTATTTGAGCCATCAGGGTTTCATTGAGTAGTCTTTTTGGAGAGATCTTGGAGGATTAATTTTTTAGATATGGGGAGCAACCCAATTTGGGAGTATCCCATGTCGGTTTCGAGCTTCTGCCATTGGTGCACATTCTACATTGAGGGGTGGCTACTTGGTCTCTCTTCTTCTCTCTTATGGGGGGGACATTTTCCTCACATAAGGTTTTGTTCTTTTCATTCATCTTCGAGAGAATTGTGTGCTTTCATCTCTCTTTTTTTGGGGGGGAGAGTTTTTTCCCATTGCGTTTTTCTCTCTTTCTCCGTTTGTGAGAGATTGCATTGCATTTCTTGCATTTGTATTTGTACATGGGTACCTAAGATGGCCTCATAGCCAGGACCCATTTTGCATTGTTAGCTTGAGTCTACATTCCCATAAGTTGCACTTGAGGGGGCATGTTGGTGTAAATTATATCTCATAATTACACTTTACTTAAGTTGACTTAAGATAATGCATTCATTATAATTTTCATATGATACACTTAGGAAAGTGTGCATCTAGGGAACATGTTTGTAGGAGAAATTCCACCTTTTGTGGTCTTATCTTGCTGTTACATTCCACCTTTGGTGGGTGATCGAACTCTTGTGGAATATTCTATTATTTCTCCTACCTACCCTCACCTACACTTGTATCTCATTGAGCCACATGTCATGATTGTGTTCTCTTATAGCCTTGCCTTTATAAGTAGGATCATTTTGATTGTATGTAATTTTGTTAATTAGTTGATGATATTTTGCATCTTGATGAGAATATAGTTTGTTCTTATCAATATTTTGTCTCTCTTATATGTGTTTTTCATTGAGCTATTGATATTGACTATTTTTGAAAAATTCTTACAGTTGGAATTGATTTCAATTTGGGGTGGACATTACCAAATTGTAACAATATTATATAGAAGTAAAACACCATCACTAAAACTCATCACTTGTATATGTACATATAAACCCTTTCAAAAACCTTCTTTCACTTCTAACTAAAAAACAGAAATGATTTTCTTTTTATTATTCATTATGAATATTTCTAACAATGAAAATGAGAATTGCCATTATTCATATGTTTACATTCAATTGAAAATATCCCATTCTTTATGGGCTAGGTAATGAATTGTTTAATAACTCATCACCAAAGCAAACTATCTTGTCTCATATCTTGTTCTTAGTTAGGACCCTTTCACGTATTTTAAGTTTACATAATGAGATATGAGTCTTTGTAGAAGGTCTTAGGTGACATGTAATCTTAGCCCTTGTTGTCATATCACATAGAATTAAGACACTTGCCCTGTCATAATTAGTCCTATCGCTCAACATCATTTATATAAACAAGGTCTCACATGTACATTTCACTGTATTGCATAGATTACATATGCACACCATTTATTATATTCATCTAATATATTTTGCATCCATTATTGCAAATTTATGCTTTGGCTTTTTTGTTTTATAGAAGGCTATTTTGATTTTTGCAAGTGATCTTGGGAGGTTAGTCTTTGTCTGACTCTAACAAATATAAAGAGATATAGAGGGATATGAGAATAGAGGTAGAGACATATATAGATAGTGAGGGGTAAGTGCATGGAAATAAGGGAGAAAAACTGGGTCTTAAGTGGTCACTTTTTTTTTGAAATAAGGAAAAATTGATCTTGGACAAGAAATTGGAGATATTCAAGCTCAAAATTCAATGGCACAACATACTTCTTCAAGAGCTATGCGATCCATTTTGAAGCTTTACGACTCTCTCCATATATAGTTATTTTTTTCCTTTACAACCTATAATATCCCCATTAATTTTTTTTTTGAATTTTTCAACAAGATTAGAAGTACAACAACACCCGTTAGGGCTAGAGAAATGAAATCCAAACCAACCAGAAAGAACCCTACACCTTTTGATCACCGAGAGCCCAAACTGGGAGGGTGAGAGCATACGGTAGCAAGGGAACATTAGTCACAAACTGCTGAAAGTATTGATTATTACAATAATGGGTGGCAAAATAGCCCCTTCCGCTTCTCCAGCGGGTAAACAAGGAAACTTGGTGGTAAACTAGCCAAGTGAACAAACACTCCCAAGCACGAATCACTCTACCGCAATATTTCAGCAGGAGGATTGAACACACATAACAAAGCTCAACTCAACTGCTTGTGTAGTAGGAGGATCATTACAACAAATATCACTCAACCACTTATGCAGCGGGAGGAACATTGTGAACATATATCACTCGATCGCTTATGCAGCGGGAGGACTAAATTACAAATATCAAATGTAGGTGGCAAGCCAACCTCTTCCACTTTTTCAGCGGGGTATGCTTTACAATCCATAAGTGGTTGATAGTACTACTATTCAACCTTACAAAATAGAGAGGATATATTGGAATAGAAGAACAATGCTGATCACAATTGAAAACTACTATCAAAACCAACTCAAGCATAAACACTACTGTTGTTCTTATTTCTGACACTTAACAATGCGCAAACCAACCACTACTAGAAAAACCAAAATGTTCATAACTCATTCTAATCTACTCAAAATCACACCAAATAAAAAGCAAATGAAAAATGCAACTTAGGAAAACATTATAGAACTTCAAACCTACAATTTAAGTCCATAGGTCAATGACACACATCCCAAGGCAGCTATGGAAAGGGGCGCTAAAGCTAGAAAGTTCGATCAACAATAAATAATTCAATTCAGTGAACCAACATCTCCCCTTTTGAGGACATCATCGCCTATAGGAAGAAGAACTTCAGAGCCAATACCCATGTAGAAATGCACATCAGGCAAGAAGGTATGATTATAATATGATTCAGCCACTATACGCCCAACACACACCAAAAACACAACATCAACATAGAAACTCCAAAACACACACTGAAACTGAATCAAGCAGTCCAAAAAATGTCACTAGAATCAACTATCCAGCTAGGTACTGTGTCTCAAGTACGAAACTGAAGCAACTAGGAAGCTCTTCCACTTCAAAATTCAGTCACTGACCATTCCGGTAGCATAACAGTGTAAATTCTCAAGATAACCAAATGAGGAGCCCATCCCTTGTATTCATAGATTTCTCCATCTGAAATTTAAATGCAAATGGTGCCCAAATTCATTTGAAATCCACTTTATTTCATTTCATGTTCCTCATCAAGTATGGTGTCCACTTTCCCATCTTCTTAGTCGTACTTTTTCAAGGAAAATCGCCAAGTTATAACATTGACATTACAAGGCATAAAAGTCATTCATTTTTTATGCCATAACTTAGGGAAATAAACTTGTGACTTAGGACAAATAATTTAATGTTCTCCTTCCTAAGTCATAGCTCCAAAATAATCAATAAAAATAATTAAATATTAAGCTTTAGAATAAAGTAATAATATTTAATTAAACAATTATAAATCAACCACTGATTGTTGCCAAATCAATAATGTGAACGGAGGTGCACGAAACACTAATCTAAACTGGATTGGAGCTTTGCTCAAGACTGCCAAAAATAGCACTACCTAAACTGACACTTACCAAAAATAGTAAGTAGTGAAAACACCTCCTAAATGCATGCTTGTCAGACCTTGTGAGAGAGCTTGAAAAACCTAGAAAAACTATACTATCCATTCAACCCAACACCCACTTACTAAAATAGTAAGTTCAGACATCTCCTTAGAATTGAATGCATGTTATACCACTGCGAAACTCCCAAAAAACCCAGAAGGAATCCATCAACAAAAATGTAGAATTCCCATTGGACAGTCCTCAAATGGCTTGTGCAGAACTCCACAAAAATAGGAAACCCTAATTCTCCATTCTAATCAGCCTACGGGTCTCTGAAATAGGCCAATGGACCACTGATTACTCCTTCATGAGAATGGGACATTACAGTCCACCCTCCCCAAGATTGATTGCCCTCAAGCAATCACAAGCCTGGATGCTGCAGAATATCCTCATTCTCCCGAGTAGCATCCTCAACTGGTAAGTTCTTCCATTTCACTAAGTACTCTCTGATGGTTCTGCTCCTAAAAAATCATTCTCTGACATCAAGGATTTCCTTTGGAATGAGCACCAATTCTCCCTCTTCATCCAAAGGAGGCAAATCTGTGGAGACCATGACATTGTGTCCAAGTGCCTTTTTGTGGTGTGACATGTGGAAGACATTATGTATTCGACTACTCACTAGTAGCTCCAACTCATAAGCCACAACTCCAACTCTCTTGATGACCCTGAATGAACCATAAAAATGTGGTTTGAGTTTCTCCGCTCCACTCTTCTTAAGAGTAGATTGTTTGAAAGGTTGTAGTGTCAAGTAACCATATCTTCAACCTCGAATGAACACTCAACTCTCTACTGGTCAACATACAACTTTTTCTAGCTTTGCGAAATCTGAAGGTTGTCCTTCAATGCCTTCAGCATATCTTGACAATGTCGAACCATGTCCTTAGTTTGAGGGGCTCAACTATCACCAAAAACCAAATTAGCAAAGCTAGGAGCCTCATAGCCATACAATGCCATGAATGGTGACATCCTAATGGACATGCGATAGGTGGAATTATAGCAATATTCACCCAGGTGCAATGATCTCACCCATGCTTTTTGCTGCTTTGAAGCGTAGTTTCTGAGATAGCCTTCCAACCATTTGTTTACTATCTTTGTTTGTCCGTCATTTTGAGGGTGATAACTCGTGCTCAGGGTAAGCATGATACCACACAATCAGAAAATCTGCTGCCAGAATGTGCTTAGGAACTTGTTGTCCCTATCACTTACAATGTTTTTAGGCAGCCCATGCAACCTAAACACCTCATGGAAGAACACATCAATAACCTGTGTTGCTATAAACAAGCCGGTGATAGCAAAAAAATGAGCAAATTTTGTTAATCTATCTACCACCACATAGATACAATCCTTCCCACTAGCTCTAGGCAACCCAGTGATGAAGTCTATAGAGATACTTTCCCATTTCTGATTGGGAATCAACAATGGTTGCAAAAAACCAGCGGGTGCAGTCTACTCATCCTTGTTCTTCTGATAAGCATGGAATTCCTTGATGTACTTCAATACATCTTTTTTCAACCCTTTCCAAAAGAATTTCTCTCGGATCTGCCTGTAAGTCTTGAAAAACCCTTGATGACCAGCAAGGGGTATGTCATGAAAAGTTTAACCTTCTCCTTCAACTTAGATTTTGGTGGGAGAAGGATTCTACCCTTATACATTATCAAACCATCCACAAAACTATACTTTTCATCATGAAAATTACCCTCAATAAGGTTGGTTGCAAACTGACTTTTGGCATAATTAACCAGCAACAAGTCTCTTCAATCAGTAGTGAGCTCACATAAAGAGCTCATATGTGGTCTCTATGAAAGTGCATCTGCCACTATGTTATTTTTCCCTTTGACATACTCAATGTCAAAGTCGTAAGCCTGAAGCTTACTAACCCACTTTTGCTGCCTCTCATTCAGATCTATCTAGTGCATGAAGTGCTTAAGACTGTTATGATCAGTCTTAACAACAAACTTACCCCCCATGAGATACTACCTGAACTTTGCAAGAGCATGCATTATGGCAAACATCTCTTTATCATATATTAAATACAATCTTGTAGGTCCTCTCAACTTCCTACTTTCAAAGACAATAGGATGCTTGTATTGCATAAGGACTGCACCAACACCTTCTCCTGATGCATCACACTGTAGCTTGAAGTGCTTGGTGAAATTTGGTAAGGCCAAAACATGGCATTAACTCATAATCTCCATGAACCGATCAAACACTGTTTGTGTCTTTTTTGACCACTCAAAATCTCCTTTCCTAGTGAGATCCGTGAGGGGGGCGGCCAATTGAGAATATCCCTTCACAAACCTTCTGTAAAAACCACATAGACCCAAGAATCCATTCAAGTGTGTTATGTTCTGAGGTGGTGGCCAATCAATGATTTCTCTAATCTTTTCAGGATCTACCTTCATGCCTTTTGCACTGATGATGTGACCAAGATAGAGCATCTATCTCATTCCAAATTCATACTTGGACTCCTTAGAAAATAGGGATTCACACTCCAGTATGCTGAGCACTCCATCCAAGTGTTGCAAGTGCTCCTTCCAAGACTTGCTGAAAATGAGGTTGTCATAAAAAAATATGAGCACAAACTTCCTCAACTGCTTTTGGAAGATCTTGTTCATGCAAGAATGGAATGTGGCAGGAGCGTTAGTCAAGCCAAAAGGCATGACTAGAAATTTGAAATGCCCAAAGTGGCATATGAAAGCAGTCTTCTCAATATCAGATGCTCTCATTCTGATTTGATGGTAACCTGATCTGAGATCTATCTTTGAGAAGTACACGACACCATGTAGCTCATCAATTCTTAGAGCAGGGTACTGATTCTTTATGGTTTTTTGATTTAGTGCTCGGTAATCTACGCACATATGCATGGTCCCATCCTTCTTTTTCACCAATACAACAACTAAAGCAAAATGAATCTTGCTTGGCCTAATGTAACTAACGTCCAATAGCTCCTTAATGGTTTTCTCAATCTCATCCTTCTGCTTGTTGGGGTATCGATAAGAAGTAGTCATAACAGGCTTAGTGCCTTCTTCTAACTCAATGATGTGTTTAGTACCATGTTTAGGTGGTCTACCAGGAGGTGGATTCACAAACATCTTACTCCTTTTTGTAAGAAAATCTTCAATGCCATTAGGATGACTTATTTTCTCTTCAGGTGAATTAGATGACATGATCATACACTCAGGAGATCTACCAAGAGGTGGTTTCCCAAGGACCTTACTCTTATTTTTTATTAGTGCTTGAATTTCTGTAGAGTAGCTTCCCTTGTCTTCAAGTGGACTTGATGACATTATCAAACACTTTGCTGCCCAATCCACTTGGTTATTGCAGATCAGCCTCTACATCCTCTTTAATGAAACAACTCTAAGACCACCATTGGACATTCCTCTCAATACCACCTTCTTCCATCAGACATGAATTTCAGCTCCATGGTTTGCAGATTGAATGTGATCTCAGCCACTGAATCCCAAGGACTGCATCATCAATCCCTCCAACGCTAACCACAAAGAAGTCATCTCTAATTTCATGATTTCCCAACTTCAGAGACATGTTGGAAATTTTTTGGTTGCAGGATTTAGTGGAGCCATCAACTACCATGACTTTGAAGCCTTCTACTTCCTCAACCACTAGCCCCCTCTTCACAACAATTCTCTCATCAATGAAATTATTAGTCGCTCTTGTGTTAATGAGAGCAATGACATGATGTTCTTCTATCTCTCCCCAAACTCTAAAAGACTCATTTTTGTGAATGCTCGAGAGTTGAACAACTACTCCTCTATCTTTTGGCTCACTTTCAAGCCCTTCTAGAGCCTCTTCATACTTGATGTCCTCATTTTCAGTCTGCTGTTATGAAATTTTAGAATCTGATCCATTAGCTGAATAGGACTCCATTTGGTCAAAGATTCTTCCTTCGGAGCTCTTGACATAGCTCATTGTCCATTCGAGAAGGGAACTTCTTGGTTTAATTTGAAAACTTCTTATCCTTCTAGAAAGGAAAAAGGCTTGAACTTAAATTTACTCTTTGGGGAAGCCAACTCCACACTCTTTGATTTCTTGATGGCTTCAACTAAAGTAGGTGGATCAAATGCTTTGACCCATCTTTCAAGGGCTCTTCAATACCTTATGTGAAAAGAACAAGCAGTCTCTTCTTTGAAATGCTGCAGAACATAACTGAGAGATTTTGGAATTCAGTTATGTAATTATCCAAGGAGCCTTGCTGTTTGAGTTGAGCAAGCTCTTTGAATTTCACCTCCGGATCCTTAGAATCAAACATTTCAATCAACTTGTTGGTGAATTCAACATAGGTAGTTATCAAGTTATGACCAAGGGTGACCAACCCATGGTACCACCATTCGTGAGCAACTCCATCCAAGTGCAAGGTAGCGAACTTGATGGCTTCTTCTTCGGGGATAGGTCTCAAGGACAAATAATTGTCCAACTTCTGCACCCACGCTCCAGCTGTACTCTTATTGCTTCCATCAAAATGCACTAGAGTAATCTTCCCAAGAGCTTGTTGATAATCTCTTGGAGTGGAGTATTGATTATCATACCTTCCTCCCCTCCTCTTCTTCTGATTCATGTACTAGTCAAGAGACAAGATATTTTGGATCTGTTGGGGAAGTGATGCTTACTCCATAAAACTAGCTCGAATCTCATCAGCCACAGGGATTTTGACTTCAGGAGGTGATGTTTCCCTTGGAAGGAAAACTGGTTGCAAAGGTCTTGTCACTGATCTTACATGCATTCCACTATTGTTCTTGCCATTCCCATTACCACCCAAGTTGTTGGAAGTGTTGGCATTATTTTCACTAGTATTTTGATTATGGTTTGATTATGTCCTCCTCTAGCATTGTGTCTAAAAGTGGCTATCATCTAGGACATCATGTCCATCATAGTATCAATTTTTTCTCCATTTTCTCCATAGCCACAGATGCATCATTATGACCGAATATTCTTTCTCCCATTGAATTCATTGAATCTACTGAATCAACTTCCTTATCTCTGTTTTTCAAAACCTCTGAAAAGGTTTCTTCCACTAGCATTGCGGAATATGATATTGTTGTCTTCTTTGTTCTCTATTGTAGTAGCGGATGTGTCTATCACTCATGGAGAACTTTGATCAAACCGAACTCACAGGCTGGCAGGAAAACCAACTCTGATACCACTGTAATATCCCTCTTAATTTTGTAAATTTTTTTTTCAAGAAGATTAGAAGCACAACAACACTAGTTAGGGTTAGAGAAATGGAATCCAAACCGACTGCAAAGAACCCTACACCTTTTGATCACCGAGAGCCTAAATTGGGAGGGTGAGAGCATACAGTAGCAAGAGATTGTTAGTCACAAACTGTTGAAAGTACTGATTATTATAATAATGGGTGGCAAGTCAACCCTTCTATTTATCCAACGAGTAAACAAGGAAACTTGGCGGTAAACCAGTCAAGTGAACAAACACTCCCAAGAATGAATCACTCTACCGTAATATTGAGGGAGGACTGGACACAGATAACAAATCTCAACTCAACTGCTTGTGTAGTGAGAGTATCATTACAACAAATATCACTCAACTGCTTATGCAACGAGAGGACCATTACAAATAGATATCACTCGACTGCTTATGCAGCGGGATGACTGAATTACAAATATCAAATATAGGTGGCAAGCCAACCTCTTCCAGTTTTCAACGGGGTATGCTTTACAATCTAGAAGTGGTTGATAATACTACTATTCAACCTTACAAAATAGAGAGAAGAGATCAGAATAGAAGAACAATGTTGTTCACAATTGATAAATACTATCAAAACCACCTCAAGCATAAACACTACTGTTGTTCTTATTTCTGACACTTAACAATGCGCAAACCAGCCACTACCGGAAACACCAAAATGTTCATAACTCATTCTAATCTACACAGAATCACACCAAATCAAAATAAAATGAACAATGCAACTTAGGCGAACATTATAGAAATTCAAACCTACAACTTAAGTCCAAAGATCAATGACACACATCCCAAGGCAACTATGGAAAGGGGCACTAAAGCTGGAAAGTTCGATCAACAATAAATAATTCAATTCAGCGAACCAACCTTTCCCCTTTTGAGGACATCATTGCCTATATGAAGAAGAACTTCAGAGCCAATACCCATGTAGAAATGCACATCAAGCAAGAAGGTACGATCATAATATGATTTCAGCCACTATATGCCCAACACACACCAAAAACACAACAACAACATAGAAACTCCAAAACACACACTGAAACTGAATCAAGCAGTCCAAAAAAATGTCACTAGAATCAACTATCCAGCTAGGAACTGTGTCTCAAGTACGAAACTGAAGCAACTAGGAAGCTCTTCCACTTCAAATTTAGTCACTGACCATTCCGGTAGCATAACGGTGTAAATTCTCAAGATAACCAAATGAGGAGCCCATCCCTTGTATATATAGATTTCTCCATCCGAAATTCAAATGCAAATGGTGCTCAAAATCATTTGAAATCCACTTTATTTCATTTCATGTTCCTCATCAAGTATGGTGTCCACTTTCCCATCTTCCTAGTCGTACTTTTCCAAGGAAAATCGCCAAGTTATAACATTGACATTACAATGCATAAAAGTCATTCATTTTTTATGCCATAACTTAGGGAAATAAACTTGTGACTTAGGACAAATAATTTAATGTTCTCCTTCCTAAGTCATAGCTCCAAAATAATCAATAAAAATAATTAAATATTAAGCTTTAGAATAAAATAATAATATTTAATTAAACAATTATAAATCAACCACTGATTGCTGCCAAATCAACCATGCAAACGAAGGTGCAGGAAACACTAATCTGAACTTGATTGGAGCTTTGCCCAAGACTGCCAAAAAGAGCACTGCCTAAACTGACACTTACTAAAAATAGTAAGTCATGAAAACACCTCCTAAAGACATGCTCGTCAAACCTTGTGAGAGAGCTTGAAAAACCTAGAAAAACTATACTATCAATTCAACCCAACACCCACTTACTAAAACAGTAAGTTCAGACATCTCCTTAGAACTGAATGCATGCTATACCACCGTGAAACTCCCAAAAAACCCAGAAGGAACCCACGAACATAAATGTAGAATTCCCACCAAACAGTCCTCAAATGGCTCGTGTAGAACTCCACAAAAATAGGAAGCCCTAATTCTCATTCCAATCAGCCTACGAGTCTCCGAAATAGGCCAATGGACCATTGATTACTCCTTACTGAGAAGGGGATATTACACAACCCATTCCAAAGAGATTTTAGAGGCTAAAACCTTGATCTCTACAACTGATTTGTTCTAATAACATAGATATACATGGATGAGAACAAGAAATTATATAATGATTCAAACAAACTTAACCTTGAAAGAATAAACACTTTAAAAAAATAATCCAATCATCCTTAGAATAGTTAAAAGTTTTTAAAATATATTAAATGCAATCATCCTTATAATAGTTAAAAGTTTTTAAAACATGTTAAACGTGCTAAGTATTTCAAAATAGAAAGAAGTGTAAAAATATTATATAAAATAAAATACTATCACTATAACTCATTAGTTAAAAAAAAATACTATACCTAGAACTCATGAATTGTATATGTACATATTTGAACCCTTTAAAAAACCTTCTTCTAACTATAATAGAAAGAACATGAAATGGAAAAAAATCATTATTCCTTGTGAATCTTTTTAACAACAAGAGATGCATTTGCGTCAAGTTCCTGCCATAATATTTTTGTATTAAAATTGGAACTACGGTAATTTTTAGTAATAATATTAAAATTTAGTTATGGTTATTAGGTAGATTCTTAGCCTATGTAGGTGTTTTGACTCTATTTCCTTGTTTCACATTCCTCCAGAGTGGAATAGAGTTGCAAATTGGCTAGTCAAATGTGCATTAAAACGATTATAGGGTTGGAATGTTGCAGATAGAGGTCATTTACCTTTGGATTTATCTTGCATGTTCAAGCAATTGGTTCTTCTCTCTTGGGTCATTGGCCATTGCTGTTTTGTAATTTTCTTTTGTGATTAATAATTTTTTACCCCTTTTATGCAAAAATAATAATAAAAATTTAAAATTATTTTTTAATTTTTTGCATGATAAGATAATGTACAACAAAATTAATATAAAAGAAATATATTTCACAAAAAAGCATTACATTTGATTCTTGTCATTGTTTATGATGTGTTAAAAAACTAGATTTGTTGTAGAGATTTTGTGCGGAACTAAAATTAAAGCTTTATTCACAATATTTTTTAATCATTAAATTAAAATTAATTAATACATAATTATAATAACTATATAGCTATTATTTTAATTGAAAACCATAATAATAATAATAATAACTAACATCATGTATAATTATATACTTATAATAATTATTATATTATTTAACATTAATAGTATACATAATAATAATTATTAATTATTTAAGTATATTTATTTAATTTATATATAATTAATATATTATAATTATTATTATTTTATTTTATTTTGATAAAAGTGGATATACCACTAAATTATATTAATATTTTTTAATCTTTTACAAGGTGTCTGGTTCAATGAGCACTTAAGGGAAAGAACCAATAAGAAAACCCTTCAGTATTGCTCCAAATATCACAAAGCCTACCTACCCATTACAAAGTGGCCACCTGGGCACATTCCACAATACCCAACCCCTTATTACATAATCTTTCCATTAGATACAAAAGAAGCTGCCAAAAAAGGCATACAAGAAGATAACAACATCATAATCTTCCTTTTAGATCAATGTGAAGAACAACAACCAATTACACTATAGAATAGCAAAAATGACATCCTCGAACCACCCCTAGCTACAAAGAACGATTCTCCAAACCATTTATTAGTATGAGACAGAGAATAAGAAATGAGATCATTGCAAGTGAGCCTGCCAAAATGAAAACCGTGAGCAAACAAAGGATAATCTAGATAAGAAGGAGAACATGATGCTGGAAACCCGATGGAACCAAAATGAGGCCAAACCAAAAGATCACCCATAAATAGAGCCAAGCAAACAAAAGAGAAACAAGAAACCACAACACATACCAAATAATCTGCAATTTCCAAGAACCCGAAGACAACCACCACCTTCCAAGCCTCAAAATAATCATTCGCATGAAGCAGATTGCATCCCCACCCACAAATCTCATCTTAACAAATGTGTAAGACAACCAATAATAAGAATAGAGAGAAACAAAGCCCGTATATAACCCAAGCCAGGTGAGAGAGAACATCATAACAACAACACCATGAAGCGAAGCACGACATTGCATAAAAACTGCAATAACCAGCTCACCCAAAAATAATTACCAAGCCCACGATCCGAAGGAATGATCAATCAACAAAGCTGAAAAGCACATCCAAACATAATTACCCAATCAAGCGACCAAGTTGCGAACCATGATAAAGATAAATGCCAGAGAAACAATAATGATTGACTAAAAAAAGAATGGAGCGAAGCAGCTCACGAACAATGATCAATCAAAAAAGGATAAAGAGCACATCCCAACATGATTACCAAGTCAATCATCCAAATTGCAGATCATGATAAAGAGTAATGCCAAAGAACAATAATGATCGACTGAAAAAGAGTGCGTGAGAACATCATAAACCAGTAAATGACCAAATAAGCCTGAGCTGTTAGACAAGAGACATATCACGCGAATGAAACTCCATCACCATCCCCGTTCGTAGAGAAAATACTTACCATGTATGCCATCAACAAAAGTGTTACCAAAAGATGAGACAACACCCTCCCTAATGGAATACACACAAGAATGTCCACATCGAACTGGGTATGTGATGAAAGTATCAGACCGCAAACCAACATATGATACCACCAATCCAAAGAAATGAATCAACCGGGCAAAGATCAGATTATACATCGAGAAGAACAAGAAAACACATGCCAGACCTAATCAAACAAGAGGGCCTTGAACCCAAATTGTCTACCATAGAAGACTAAAAGAGAATGCTAATGCAAGAAGAGGGAATATCCATAGGGAAGACTTCCAAATATTCCACGCCCTCAACTGTAGCCTTATTAGCAAGAAAATCAACAATACAATTAATTTCCTTATAGCAATGAGAAATAGTAAAGGAACAAAAACACTTTAATTGAGAAAGAATTCAGTCTAAAAGGTATTGTAAGTGCCAGGAGACACATTTCTTATTGGAGACCGAATGAAAAACCAACATTAAATCCCCTTCAATGACAATATCCTTAATGCTCAGAGAAATAGCTAAATCTAAACTGAATGATAAAGCATGGAATTAAGTAGAATTGTTGGAACCAACACCAATAAATTTACAAGCAGCTTTGACAATCTTTGAATTATGATAAAAAAGGACAGCTCCGATCCCAGATTTACCCGGATTACCCTTGGTAGTCCCATCAAAAATTAACTTAAAAGAATATTGCAGAGGAGGAGACCATTTAGCAAGCCTATGCTTGACAAGAGATGATAAACCTAATGATACAACCCCATGAGATGGAATGACTCGAAGAGCCTCCCATTTCCATGTCACCCAATTATCCCAGTGGGAAAAGGAACACTAATGTTCCAAATTTTTATAAATATAAGAAAGCACCACTTCAAAAATGGAAGATTGAATCCTATCAAGCACATCCATCAATGAAACAGATTTAAGCTTAAAAATCCTAGAGTTCCTCTTAAGCCAGATATTGCAAATAACAATAGACGAAGCCACAATCTAGAGACAAGAGTAAAATGAAGACAAGTACAACAAAGGCCAAGCCAAAAAGTGAGATAATAAATTAGGACCAATAGCAGAAGACCATCCAAGCATACCAACAACCCAAAACAAATGGACAATGCAAAAACACATGATCCATGGATTCCATGAAGAAGCCACAAAACACACAAGGAAACACCACTGTAATTCCAAGCCTATCTAATCTCATCCCTGTAAGAACTCTATCTTGAATTGCAAGCTAGGCAAACGAACCAGCTTTAGGAAGACAAGCTGAATGCCAAAAGAGCCGACAAGGCCAAGAGGGGATAGAAGAGGAATGAGATAAGACCTTGTACCTCTCCTTTACTGTATAAGAACCTGAAGCATTCTTAGTCCAAATCAAGACATCCTCCCTATCCTGAAATACTAGCAATCTCTTCTCAAGTTCCTATAAATAAGCGTCTTTGAGTTCTTGACTTATCAATACAGAATCAATGGATTTCCAATGAAAAATAGGATAGGGACTTGAAGTATCAACAACACAATAATCAACAACAAAAACACCCCAAAGATCAGTGAGGATATCAGATAAAGGAGACCAATCCCAAATGGAAGACAAGGCAGCATGACCATTCCAAACTTCATCCCAAAAAAGGAGCCTTTCTCCCATTATGAATTACCCAAGAGAGGTGAGGAAGGATAAGCGATCTACAACTAACAATAAAATTCCAAAAAGCTGATCCATTCGAGAGAGATGAAGCTATGAATAACCGTTCTCTAGGAGCCCCCCTCAGATACTTAGTAAACATAAGGAAAGCCCATTTACTTGAAGAGTCCATATATAGCTTCGAAACAAGTTTATCCCCCAAAGCTTTATTTTGAGCAACTAAGTCTCTGATACCCGAACCCCCCATCTCCTTAAGAAGACATACCCTATCCCAAGCTAATAGAGGGATCTTCTTCTTACCCCCAATATTGTCATTCCAAAGAAAGGATATTAAAGACACCTTAAGTTCATGAACAACCTTGGGAGGAGTTTTCAAAATAGACATTAAATAAATAGGAATGGCATTAAGAACTGACTTAATCAGAAGAATCTTACCCGCTAAAGAAAGCCATTTATGATTCCAAGAAGAAATTTTGGAAGATACTGCATGAACCACTTTATCCCAAAACATTGCCTTATCCGATCCAACAAAAAAAGGAATGCCTAAATACTTACAAGGGAAAGAACCCACTTGAAAACCCCCAAAATGAGTCAATCTACTCTGAACTAAAGGGGAAACATTCAGAAAAAAACACCTTTGATTTAAGACTATTAACTTTCTTCCCAGAAAAAGAAGAGTAGTTAGCAATAATTTTCTTGATAACTCTGGCCTCTGCCAGTGAGGCTGAACCAAACAGGAGAGTATCATCCGCAAAAAGATAATGGGATTGTGAAATCGAATACCCATCAATTTTAATACCATTCCAAAGGCTTGAAGATCTAGAAGCAGAAATGGCCCTACTAAAAGCTTCAGCTAAAAGAATAAATAGAAAGGGGGAGAGAGGATCCCCTTGCCTAACACCTCGAGAGGAAGAGAAAAAGCCAGAAGGGGAACCATTAAGCAAAAATGAAAAATGAGTAGAAGAAATGCAGGAAAAAACCCATTTAACCCAACTATGAGCAAAACCAAAGCGATTCAGAACAAAAACTAACGAATGCCAATCTACTTGATCATACGCTTTAAGCATATCAAGTTTAAGGATCATAGCCAGAATCTTCTGAAGTTGGATGGAATGCAAGATCTCATGTGCAACAATATCACCCTCTGAAGTTTCCCTCCTAGGAACAAAACCACCCTGATCAATAGACACAATCCTGGGAATGAGTTTAGCCAACCTAATTGAGATTGCCTTAGTAATGATTTTATACAAGGTATTACTTAAAGCAATAAGACGAAAATCAGAAAAAGAATTAGGATTGTCCACCTTAGGAATAATGGCAATAAGAGTAGTGTTAAGCTCCTTCAAAATAGTTCTATTTCGCCTAGACTCATCAAGGGCTAGTAAGACATCATTCCCCACAAAATCCCAACATTTTTGAAAAAACAAAGCTGTGAAACCATCCGGTCTCGGAGCCTTCTTTGGAGACATGGAAAATACTACCTCTCTTAACTCAAGATTAGTAAAAGGAGCCATGAGCATCTTATTATCGTCCTCCATAACAGGTGGAGGGATTGAATTAACAAAGCTATTATCCGAAGTGATTAACTCAACATAAAGCAAGGACTTAAAAAATTTAATAGTCTTTGAAGCGATGGCACCATCATCTGTCAGATAATTCCCATTGGAATCATGGATGCAAGATATCCTATTACGTTGCCTCTTTAGTTTGGTTGAAGAATGAAAAAACTTAGTATTCCTATCACCTTCTGATAACCATAAGTCCCTATATTTCTGCCTCCAATAAGATTCTTCCCGAGCCAAAACTTCCTCAAGCTGGGCTTTCAAACATTTAAGCCTATTGAAGGACAAATAATCCATACCAAAATTTAAAATAACCTCATTCATCTACTCAATTTCCTCCTGAATCCTAGCCTTTTTCCCAAAAATATTCTTAAAATGCAAAGAATTCCATTCTCTAATCTTAACTTTAAGAAAGGCCAACTTCTTAACAATCTAATACATCCTAGATCCACTGACATGAGGAGCAGACAACCACCACATTTTTAGCAAGGGCAAAAAACATTGATCCCTACACTACATCGGTTCAAATTTGAAATGAAGCTTCCTAGGGGCCCTATCCTCAAGAATAGAAAATAAAATAGGAAAATGATCCGAGCCAGTATAAGGAATAACTAAGGAAAAGAAATCCCAATCTGAACTAAACCAACTTTTAGACACCAAAAAATGATCAACCTTTCAACAATTTGACACAAATCCTTTCTCATATTAGTCCAAGTAAAAGGGCCATTTTGAGTTTTACAATCAACTAGGTTCAATTCCTTAATAAAATGACAAAAATCACCAATAATATGCTTGTTTGGAATGATACCCCCCGCTTTCTCATCAAGACTTGAGATAGCATTGAAGTCACACCCAAAAACCAAAAAGGCACCCATCAATGGAGAAGCAATCACAACTAAACTTTCCCAAAGTTTCAATTTCTCAACAATACTAATAGGACCATATATATTGAAAAGCCAAAATTTATCATTGGAAAATATACTCTTCACTAAACCAAGCATCCAATTGGAGGACGAAG
Source organism: Cryptomeria japonica (assembly GCF_030272615.1). NCBI lineage: Eukaryota > Viridiplantae > Streptophyta > Pinopsida > Cupressales > Cupressaceae > Cryptomeria > Cryptomeria japonica. Next base: position 723,371,226 of record NC_081414.1, read on the forward strand.
CAACCAAAGAGAGATCCACACAAAAAGCATTCCAAAGGAAAGAAAGCCCTCCTGAAGCCCCCACAGAAGAAGAAATACAAAATTTCTAGGGCTTCCAAGAAGAAAACAAAAACTCTACAAAAGACAAATTTAACTTAGTTTCTTGCACCATCACAATATCACACTTCATTAAGTCCAACTGGGGCTTAATCAAGCATCTTTTGTTAGGGGCATTTAAGCCCCTAACATTCCAGGATATGATCCTCATTGACCTAGAGGGGAGGCAAAGGCTCCCCTCTTTTCACAAATGGAAGTTTGAGAGATCATTCCCTTAGAAAAGTCCTTCTTAAGACACCTTTTAGAAGCCAAGGCCCTTGTAATAGGCAGACTAAAAGGCTTCTTCTTCCTCTTCCTTTTGGAAGAATCCATTGGAGAAAGAAGAGTTGATTGAATACCCACATCAATTTCCAGTTGGATCTTAACATGCTTAGGTTTACGACCCCTCTTTAAAAGGGTATTAAATGGAGAGGCAGGAGAAAGTGGAGACTGAATCAAGGGCAATCTACCAGTGGTACCTAAAGGATCAGGTCCACCAAGAAGCCTATCCTTATCTTGATCTAGAACCTCATAACCATTGCTACCCAAAGGAACATTTAGGAAAAAAGGATTCATATCCTTATCCGGATCAAACACCTCAAAATGATTAGTTGTAAGAAATGCAGATAAATCTTTATCCAACTTAACTAAATCATTATCAATCAAGGTAATCACTCTGTCTACTATATCAGAGTTAAGGGAAATATTTTTCATGTTAACAATATTTTGCACTTGAGCAATGAGATGATCATCTGGAATAATAAGAGGACTATCCAAAACCTTATGAGAAGATTTAGGAAGGGAACCTATTTTGCCTTGTTCATGAGAAGGTTTAACCAGATTATTAGATTTTGAAGAAGGATTAACAAAAACAATAGGTAAAGAATTCGGGGGGACCGAACAATTAACCTTATCAGTAACCAAAGAATTTACAGGAATGGAGCAATTAGTCTTATCCAGAATAATACCAACCCCAGATGAGGCATTCATTCCCAAGGGATGTGAAGGTGGGATAAAAGAAGGGATATTAGAATCCTTTAAAATATTATGCATTTTATCCCAAGAGAATGAATCCAAGTTAGTAAAATCCCTCCCAGCAGAGGATTAGAGTTCTTTAGAAGCAAATTTAGACAACACCCTTTTCATATAAAAAAATAAAGCAGAATCCATATATATACAGGAGCGACCAAAACCATCAGAATCCCTAACAATGTTTTGACACCAAATACCAGCAGTAGACCTAATATTGCAAGTATGAGGAGGAGATATGATTGAATTAACTAACACACAAATTTTAGCAAGGAACAAATCATCCTCAAACACCGAGTGAGATAATAAGAACTTTCCAAAAGAATTTGCAATTTTTTGCAAGATATCAGAATCAACAAATTCAGAAGGCAACTGAGGGAGCTTAAACCAGAGTGGGACCTATTTGGAGGAGACCCAAGAAGGCTCAAAGAGGGGTTTCCAAACCTCCACAAAAATTAAATTCCTTCCCAACCAGAAAAAAAGAACTTCCAAAGCCTTATCTCTAGCTTCAGGTGAGTCAAAAACAACAATGAAAGAACTAGCAGACAAGACTTGGAAATATAAAGTGCCATACTAGTGCGAATGAATCCTATACTGCAATTTTAAAAAGGGGAATAATGTAATGACCCTTACTATAAAGGCCACTAATAAACCCCAAATCTGAACTGAGACAATTTGTCAAACACTTGGCATGCACTGATTTGTTTTGTTTGTGATGTAGTGTTTCAGTATGATAGTTGTTTTGAGCATCAAGTACAATTGAGATAACAATACCAATATTGAAATGTAACACAATGAACAATAATGAAACTCTAAATATTCATGCAAGGACTTCAATGCTAATATATCATGAATTTCCCAAATTCTGATTGCATTGTTCAGTAGACTAATTTTCTAAAAATGTATGACTGTTACAAACTCTTACACATGAGCACTGAATTTATGACAAGAGAATGTATAAACTATCACACATGAACAATGACCTTGCAATGCACCTTCTCTACTATATCAATCCAACTACAAGATAGCAATGTCTGATTACAATGGATTATTTTCTGAATACATATATGACTGTTACAACTGTGCACTTCTATCATAAAAATTGACAACAAAACCATGCAATGGAACCTGGAAATCGCTCCTTGAACTCCGATTATGAAATGCTGATGAAAGGAGGACTGGACTGTCCCAAGAATGCCCTGCTGTCACTACCGTACTGTCCCTGCTGCAGGCCGTACCTGGGTCGTACTGTGCGGCTGTAGTACCAAATTTTGAGCTGGGATGAATTCAAAACCCTTATTCACTAAATACAAGCCCTCAAATCAACCTTCAATTGAAATCCAACATGAAATGGCTGAGTACCATCTCCAATAACGCAACCCTTTAGAAGATATTTCACTTCCTCAGTTATGCTAATCTAAGGGAGTTATCATTCCCAAAGATCAATGATATTTGCAGACCTTCAAGCTCCACAAATGCTCAAGTAGATGCACTAGAGAAAATAGACTTCAATGCCAAATGAGAGACCCATGGGGTCTATTTATACACTTTTTAGAATCTTCCTCTAGAAGTATCCATAACTTTCTAGAAGTATCCATAATAGAATCTTCTAGAAGCCTCTTAGTCTTTCTAGAAGTATCCATGACTTTCTAGAAGTATCCATAATAGAATCTTCTAGAAGCCTCTTAGCTTTCTAGAAGTATCCATAATAGTCTTTTAAAACCTCATTGCACTTTTTACATAAAAAGTAACTTCATAAAATAAAAAGTGCACCTCAATAACATTTTGGCCCCAAATAAAAAGTAATAATAAAATATAATAAATATAATGTCTCCAAGAGCATAATGAGCCATCCAATCACCAAATAAATGCCAAAATGACTCTCTCATCACAACCATCTGCCTACGAGAGTCTGGAATAGGCAAATCCACGTAAAGTGTCATGTCATACTAAAGAGGGGACATGACAAATAACATCACCCCAAACCTGAATGATAATTGCAAGCGCTTGAAGGTCTCGAGATTTCTTACCCAACGGATTAATAGAGGCATCAATTGAAGGCACCAGGAGCCAAACTGTCTGTGGCTTTGCAATGCCCATATTTTGATTAACAACCAAAGGACAATCATCACCGAAAGCACCAACTGAAATCTCCCTTGGTGAGGAAAGATTAGGGTTTGCCGTCGACTGCAACTCCATCGAGGCTTGTTTAGTGGAGGAAACCCTAGCCCCAACATTGTGCATGACATTCAAATTAAGCTTAGTCACATTAACAACATTGAAAGCCCTAAGTTTATCAACTCCACTAAAACCCTACTGCCAAACAACAAGAACCTTATTTGCAGCCTTCTGAACATGCTTTCCCCTCTGCCTAAAGAAACCTCAGAAATAACTAGAAACAAGATGATAACGGAAATCCCTTCGCTGAACATCCGACCGATGGAAACCCTCATCAACATGTTGACCATCATGTTTTACGGCCATGTCCACCCACTGCCCACCACGAAATACCCACTGGGGAACGTGGCCCGTATGCTACCCAAACGGACCCACAGGTGGCGGGGATCTGCGACCGCCTCATCTCCCCTCCTGCATATTGCGAAAATTTGTAGATATTTTTAAGATTCAAAAAAATATATTATAATTATTTTATTAACATGTATAAATTATATTACATTATTTTTAACTATTATATCAGTATCTAATAGTTTTATTTTTATATAATATTATATAAGAAATTATTATCTCATCATTATATTAATGGATTAATTACAACTATACATCTAATTTTATAATATGTTTGATATTTTTAAAGTTATTATTAAAAATCAATTCACTTTATGGATAAAAAAAACAAATGGCTTTATCAATTATTGCATTGTCAAAAGAAATATGACAAATAAGCTAATATTATTATGTAATAGTGGTACTTTAGTAAAATATTATTATCAAATATTATTGTAAGAAAATGCCAAAAAAAGATTCAATTAATAGCCAAATGCTTACATCATACTAATAACACTGTAGAATACTATTATCCAATAGAGATAAAACAATTTGTGTATTTTGAAATAAATTTGAAAAAATATAGACATTAGGAACTAATAAATTTAAGAAGTCCTATTATTCATATGCTTAATCCTAACACTAAGTTCAAAATGATCCTATCTTTTGTTTGCTTCTTATTTTGTTAATTGGTTCTTTAACGATCATTGGTTGTTCTTTGCTTTGGGTCCCATAGACTCCTTCATCTTGTGGACATCATTAAAGATATTCATTCGTTTGTTTGTTGCTTTGGGTCCCATAGATTCCTTGGTCTTGTGGACATCATTAAAAATCTTCATTGATTTATACATTTGTGGGCCAAATAATTATTTGTTTAATAATTTTCAACCAAAACAAACAAAAGCAAAAGCAAGCACCGATTCGTTATCTCAACAATAAAGAAGGCTTTTATTGCCAACTAAAAACTCAATTAGAGTTTAATATAATGTTTTCTTAATGCTATTACTGTCACAAAGTTAATGAATCTTTAGATTTCATTGTAAATTGTAATTTTGATAAAGATATATTGTCTTTAATTGTCAGCTCTAAAGTTGAAGATTAATCTCTTTTTGTTTGCTTAATCAATGTTGATGCTATCATATTCTTTATTTATGGTAAACTTGATGCTATCATATTCTTTTATTTTTCGTGAAATGCATTTGATCTTGACCTAAAGCTATGAACCGGTGAGGTCATAATGGAGGATGCCATCTTCATTTATCAAAGCTGAGGCTCAAACCTATGAGCACATTAGATTAGCAAAGACATAAGTCTACGATCACAATGGCCCAATAGAGAGTTGAATCTAAGTTACAAACAAAACATGGACTATCAGAATGTTTTAGAAGTGACATTGGGGTCAAGCAGGGCTGCCCATTATCTCCTACCCTATTTGGGCTATACATTGACAAGTTAGAGGAATGGATAGACAAGTTTGGGGGTGGGGGGAGTTCATCTGACCAACTATGTAATCAAGCTGCTTTTATATGCTGATGACCTTGTTTTAATGACAAAAACAACACAAGATTTGAAAGAACACTTGAAGGCTCTAGAACAATTTTGCCAAGAGGCGGGGATGCAGGTGAACACTAGCAAAACCAAGGTCATGATCTTTACCCTGAAAAGAAAGAAGGTCCATAGAGAATTTGTCTTTGAGGGAAACATCTTACAAGTGGTCAATGAATATAAGTACCTTGGCCTAGATTTCCACAATAAACTCTGTTGTTAAACATGTAGAACAAAAAGGATCCAAGGAGGATGGAAAGCCTTATACTCACTCCAAAATAGATGCAGAAGAGCATAACTATGGGATTGGAAAACTAAGAAAACTCTTTTTGGGCTTCCTGTGGTTCCGGTGGTATTGTACGGATGTGAGGTATGGGGCAACATCACTTCAACAAGGAAATAGAGACAAATAGAGAGATTACAAAAGCATTTAATTACAACTAGTCTCAAGATTATATCATCTATCCCATATGAAATTGTCCTAGCGGAGGCGGGGGCTTTCCCTATTGAGGCATTAGCTATGTTCCGATTGATAAGCTACTTAAGGAGGTTAGAAAACATGGAGATACATCGCTGGCCAAAAATGGCAGCAGGGGAGAAGTTAGACAAAAGGAAGAGCACATGGATGAATAAATGGAGTATTAACCTACAAGATTGCCCGCATAACAATGGAGAAATAAATAAATGCGTATAAGAAAAAATCAAAGAAAACATGTAGGTAGGTCAGTTGGGGAGGAAAAAAGAATACTATATCAAACACTTCAATCCTATACATGACCATACACAAAAGAACTACATAGGAATTGACATAAAGTGGAAGGCAAAAATGCTAATTGCTCAAATAAGGACCAACTCACATCAACTTAGATGCGAAACTGGGAGATGGATGATACCCAAAGAGGAATGGGAAGATAGAAGGTGTAGATATTGCACGCAAGGGGTGGTGGAGACTGAATGACATTACATCATGGAGTGCCTAGCCTATAGTGACATCCAGAGTAAGTATGTTGAGACACTAAATGTGAACACCTTAAGTAGTCTATTTGACGAAGAAAAGATACCAAGAGTTGCAGATTTCCTAATCAAGTTACACAACAGAAGATCCAAGATGCAGAAGGAGAAGGATAGAGAGGTTTAATAGTTTGGATTTGTTCGGGCTTTGCATGCCTTATTTGCTAGCTATCCGTGTGTCCCATAGGCTATTTGGCCTCGTGGACGTTATTAAAAACATTCATTCATTCAATCTTGGTGGCCACAATAACATCATCACCACACTATGGGAAGAACCCAATAAATCTGGTGATTTATTCATATTTATGAATGTTAATTATTTTGATATTTGATCTCGCTCAATATACTCAATAAAAAACAAAAACAAAAATAATAAAAATATAAGTTGACCTATTTTTAAAATTCGGATTGCCAACTGATCAAATCTATCGAAATTAATTGCACTCGACCAATGCGTAGTAAGTAATGAATGTAAAAGAAGTCCTATTATTCACGTGGATCTGGGCAATGAATTGGATTGATTGTTTTTTTAACTTCCCACTAGACCAAAATGTATGTCTGTTCCATACGTTAGGGGCCAACGATGGTGCACCCTATACGTGCGCCCGTCGTCACGTGGATCACATGGGTCCCTCTGATCCTAGGGGTTTGAAATCTCCGCACAGTAATATTTGAAGCTTCTTTATATTTTTAAATGGACAAATTACATAGATAGGTAGGGATAAATAATCTTACGTCGTATCATGTGAATGCTGTGATGAACGTATGCTGGGAAAAACAACTGCATATCCAGGCAAGTGAGTTGTTTCAGCTTATTTTTTCTTACCTTTTTTTTTCAAATGTTCAGAGACAGTCCAAGTTTCGCTTGCATTGCCGATTTCAAATGGTTTCATCCCATCTCCTTCTTAGTATTCTTTTACAAAAGCTTTGTGTGTATATATTTTTGTGATGTCCTTTTGAATGCAAAAAGGTTTTGAGCAATCAGAAGCAGTGGAATCAGCAAAATATTATAATGACTTTTTTTGTGGATGTCTTTTTAATGGAAACTGGTTTTGTGTGCAATATTTGAAGCCTCGTTGTATTTCGGAAGGGACAAACTATTAATGATACCATGTTTATGTTGTGATGCACACATTCTTGGGAAAATGATTGCGTATCATGTTTATGTTTCAGCTTACGTTTCGAATGTTAAGGTACAGCTCAATGTTCACTTGAATACCAGGTTTAAAATGTTCACTTGTATAGCCTCGAGTGTTTGATAATTTAGATAAGGGAGTGTAAGTAATTGGGTGCTAGACATTTCCTGACTGATTGGCGCAATATTCACAGTTCGGTTCATATTGTAGACTTGATTTTGATTATAGGCCTGAGTTTGAGCTTGGGAAGAGGTGCTAGGAATTGGGTTAAGGGGCAGCATATGCTGTATAACAGCTTGATTTAGCATTGGTATTTGGTTGGCCAAGGGGAGGAAGTGATTTGACTCCTTAACCTTAGGACATTAACTGCCTTTCAATGATCATGGCTTTAGAATAGGCTTGAGAGAGAGTTGATCGAGCAAGGGCATGACCCTTCACAAACATGGAGGCGAGAGGATCAAGGGCTACCAAGTACATGTGGATGGTGGTTGGTTCAGCCGGTTTATTAGGGATTTTAATTTTGGTGTACGGCATATGAAATATCCTGTTAAAAATACTTAAAGGCTCGTTTATATTCCCTTCTACAGTAAGCGAATTGGTTATATCACAGTGGGGTCTGTGGAAGCTGAAAACGATTAAGGAAAGAGTTTTCCAATTCAAGCCATGACGTAAGTGATCTAGCAGGTAAAGTAAGATACCAGTCATACACGGATCTATCGAGTGTATATGGGAACATATGGCAACCTACGTCTTTTTGTGTATTTGAGCTTGAATGGATGCATCATTATATACATATATGTGTTCCTCAGTTGTACGTGTTCCATTAAATTGAATTTTGTGTGTAAATATATGTGGGTTCTTGGGCAAGTTGTCGATTTGTTTGGGAACACTCAGAGGGATTGTTATCCAATGCCATAAAGGTGGGTTTGTAGCTTTAGCATCGTAAATTGTAACCGGTCCAATTTACACCTCATGTTTGTGCTCCCACTTTAGCATGTCCTATCTCCATCCCCTCTCTAGGTCCTGTTTGAACCTATTTTCCAATTTTGATGTCATGTACATCCTTTGGTGGGTCCTACTATGTGATACCCTCCCCCCTAGTTGCTTATTTTGGTCCTGTTTGTAGAAGGACCAAGGTGTGGGACACCCTGGTCCCTCTCAAAGGGGCCCCAATTTGAAATGGGGTAGGATCTATATCTCCCCGATAGCATTTAATTCCTGGGGTTACACATGATCGTTGGGTGTTGGCCTACTCGATAATTTACCAAGGGAACCCTATATAAAGACATCCTATCAATTCATTTTGACATCCATTACATACCTAAAGTATTCGTGCATCCGTGAAGTATTCATCATCAAGCATTTTTAGAGTTTGAAGGCTACATATTCATCCTTCAAGCATTATGGAGCAAAGTGACATCAATCTTTATGCAAGCATATGTGTGATCAAGGTTTTTCATGTTCATGTGTTTGTCATGCCATTACATTCAACATTTGTGATTACATTCAAAGAGCATTGCATCATCATCAATAATTGTAGATCTGAGATATATTTCCTTAACATTTATTTCAGTATTTGCATTATTTCATTCAAGGCTAATTCCTAAACTGGGGTTTGACTTAGGCAAACCCCTATACACAACATCTTTCTTTCTCTTTCTATGTGTAGGAAACAGGCTTAGGAGCTATACTTGGGAATTCCGGTAGAGTCAACAGTGACGAATGGGTCAGCTTTGGACGAAGAAAAATTCGGAGGACTAGGGCGGATCTGTTTTGCTACCTAGTCTCAAAAAATCAGGCCGAACCTCTGGGAACAGGTTCTAAACATTTTTTTTTGCCCAGATCTTAGTTGGTGGCTATGTGGGACATTTGTAGCTTATTGTTTCTACCAGTTTATTTCAAGTATCCATGGTTTTGCTCTAATTTCACAATTTACAATCCATTTCAATCTAGAAAAAGGGTAGCAAACCCTAACCAGTGAATCTAATCAGAATTTCAGCCCTTTCCTTATATGGATTGAAATTGGATCTATTAGGTTCACTCTTCTTTCAATGTATTGGCTAATATGGTTAATTAGTAGCCTTATCCTACTTGGTGAAACCCTAGTTCCAAATTACACCATTACAATAGCCGTCCCTTGAAATTGAGGTGTCATGGTTTGATGGCCGAGCATAGTTAAATGTGACAAGTTGACGGTCTGCCAATAGATTAACAATTTAATTTCTAGGGTCGTTTCACAAGAAAATAAACAAACCACAGGGATCAAAAGGAGTTGCCTTGATCATGAGAGTCACTAGTGAATACTTTAGAATCAAAAGGCTTGAGTGAAATCTTAGAACTTGATGATGTATGTCTAGGATGGAATTCCAATTTACTGTCCTAGCACCAAAATTGCATAGGCCAACTTTTCTCTTGAAAAGAGACATTAGAATCTTCCCAAGGTCTTAGTGTTGCAAGATAACTATGTGGTGTATTGAGAATAATTTAACAAGTGGTCGTCTTGTAGGAACCTAAGAGGTGTATCACAAGGTTAGGTTGAAGCTCATATTTATTGAAACAACAAATTAAATGAACACATGAAAAACCATATTAATCTACTTAAGGCCAACAAACATGTTTACTTTAGAGAATAACATAATAAATATTTATAAACAAATAAAATATTGCCTTGAACACTCATGAACAAGCCTTTATCTGCAGTAAGAGAGATGAAAGTAAAAGGGAAATTAAAGAAAACCTACTGTAACGATTTGAAGAAAAGAAAAGCAAATTGTAAAGGGTTTTAAAGAGATGGGCTTGTTATTTCCTAGAACAAAGTTGAATCCAATGCTATGTTACCCCACGTTTTGGGTATGGGGTAGAGCAGGTATGGGGGAATGTGTTTTGAGGATGGGGATAGGAGGGAGGCATTTTTTGGGGGATGACAAGGGACGACTATTAAAAAAATTGGAAAAATTTAAAAAATATAAAAAATTTCAAATATTCATATGATAACATTCATTAGGCAATCATCACATCATATAACCTTAACACATAATATTGAAGTTCAATTGATATTTTCATTTATCTTGCCAATAAAATGTAACTTCCATTAATTTGCAACAATAATTATCAAGCAAAAACCATGTGCATGCACGCATATCATATTAGAGGGAAAATAGTCAATGGAACTGGCATATAACAATGGAGGTATTTGGTCAACTGTAATGTCCCCTTGTTGAAATAGGATTTATTAATAAATAATAATAATGGATTAAAATATAAAAGAATAAAAATAAAAATTAATATAAATAAAATTTAGTTAAGTTTAATGAATGGTCAAAAGGCATGAAATGAAAAGTTGTGACTCCCTCAAACATGAGATATAAAAGGGAGAGTGAAGTAGTCATCGGTGAGGAGGGATCTCAAAGAGATCAATTCGGACTGGTCAGCAAGAGTAAACACAACGGAAACACAAAGATATGATGGAGGCAATGCAGAACAAATTGTTTATTTCATGAAAATCGATTACAACCAATCGGTAACAACCGGGTTATAGCATAATCGACTCTCAGGCCTGGTAGAACATGCAGAATAGGTCACAACCGGGACCTTGAATCTTAAGATCTATCTTCTATGCACAGTATCGCTACTTGATTCTTCTGTTAATTACATTCTAATGCACAATTACAATTATATATATCGATCCAAAGGATCCAGTTGGCCCAAAAGGGATCAAAACCCGAAGAACAAGACCTAACGTGTAAAATAAACAAGGTCGGCCTCCGCCAAGAGATTCCTTCGGAAAATACAAAGGATGAAACATAGATCACGGGAAAAGGTTGGCCACATGCCAAGGAACATCGGAATCAACGCCCAAGGCTCCGCAAGCTTCGGAAGGGGTTCCGGTAGATCACCAAAATAGTTCCAGGCAACTGGTAACAAGAACTATCAACCGGTAACAAGAAACTGTCAAGGAAACCGATAGCGATATCTTGCCGGAAAATGATCCAAATGCGATGCGGTTGGAAATAAGAAAGATGATCAAGTCTTCAAGAAGAATCCAACTCTATAGGATCCGGTGAGCCAAAACCGGGACACAGAAAGAAAAGCTGAAACTGCAAACATAAAACAAAACAGAAAGAAAATGTTTTTGGTTGATGCAAGATTGCTATGAACCGGGGATACTCCTGCATCAGACATTCGGGGTTATTGAAAAAGTGAGACTCTCACTTTGTTGGCGTCAGAGGAAAACCAAGGCAATCTACCTCTGCCTGAGAAATCCAAGATGAATCTTCAATTGGTCTGTCCTTCCTCTTCACAAGATACTCCTTATACTTGCTGTTCATGTCTTCCAAAAGCTGCTTAACTTGAATATGCAAGGCTGCCATGTGATCTGCAAAGTCTTTTGCTTCTGAACTTCTCCGGTCTTCACTGCTAATGTCTCTCAATTATGATATACCTCTAGGATGCACTCCGGTAACTATCTCAAAAGGTGTTCTTCCGGTACTCCTATTCACTGAATTGTTGTAGGTAAACTCTGCTTGTGCAAGGATCAAATCCTAACTTCCGGTTTTATCTCCAACTAAACATCTCAACAAGTTTCCCAAGCTCCGGTTAACTACTTCTGTCTGTCCATCAGTCTGTGGATGAAAAGTAGAACCGAACTTCAAATCTGTCTTCATCTTCTTCCAAAGTGTTCTCCAAAAATAGCCAACAAACTTAGTGTCTCTGTCTGAAACTATTCTCTTAGGTAATCCATGTAATCTCACTACTTCCTTGAAAAATAGGTCTACTACATGCAATGCATCTGATGTCTTTTTATAAGGTATGAAATGAGCCATCTTCGAGAATCTATCCACTATCACAAATATAGAATCATTCCCTCTTTGTGTTTTAGGCAATCCAAGTACAAAATCCATGCTTATATCCTCCCAAGGTCTTATCGGTACTATCAAAGGTTTATACAATCCCACATTTTGACTACTACCCTTTGCAACTTGACAAACTCTACAACTCTGCACATATCTCTTAACATCCTTATGAATCTGGGGCCAAAAGTACTGCTCACTCACCAATGCTAGTGTTTTGTCAATACCAAAATGTCCAGCTAAACCTCCACCATGTTTCTCCCGAATCTCCTTTATCAGATTCTGAATAGAAGAAAATTGCTCATGCTTTGAGTCTTTTGCTACATTCTTGAGTTTGTGTTCCATATTATCTTTTTTGCAAGTGTTTCATAAAGAGCTTAATCAAATTTGATTTGCAGTCTTTGTGCTGCAAGTATTGGAGGTTAATATCAATTAGAGTAAATATTCTTTTGGGAAGAGTTGTAAGACTTTGTGCTTACACTTGTTCTTAAGAGAGTTTAGAAATATATTTTGTGATAAGAATTAGTTGTGAGTCTTTGAGCTCATATTAGTTCTTATTGTTTCATTTAAAAGAGAATAAGGTATTTCAGACTTTGTGCTCCTATAATTTGTTCTTGATATCATTAGTATAGAAAAAGGTAGATAGGTCTTCACATATTCAAGACTTTGAGCTTGATATTGTTGTCCCATCCCGAAGGAAGTGACATAAGCCTTTGATCTTTCAGGAAACTTCATTTCCTTTCTCTCATTTTATTTCAAAAGTTGTTACTGCTGTTTTATGTTAAATTGCTATCACTTTTCCGTGGAGAGAAAAGGATATTGGCTTTCTTGAAAAAAGAAGAAAGACTGTTGTTCCATCTTATTTTAGTTTTAGTATTAGATAGATAGGGGGAGCCTTCCTTTAATTAGGAGAGTTTTATTCACACACTGTGGTTGAAACCACAATTTTGTATATTTCCCCAAGTGTACAAAATTTTCAACCAACAAGGCCCATTTTCTGACTCGAAATGGATTAGGAGAGAACGATTGGGGTTAGGCCCACTTTCTGAATCGAAATGTATTGGGAGCAAAAGGATTGGGGTTAGGTCCACTTTCTAGCTTGAAATGGATTGGGAGCAGAAGGGTTGGGGTTAGGCCCACTTTCTGACATGGAATGGATTGGGAGCAGAAGGATTGGGGTTAGGCCCACTTTTTGGCTCAAATTGGAATAGGAGTAGAAAGATTGGGGTTAGGCCCACTTTCTAGCTCAAGAGGAAAGATTGGAGTGAGGCCCACTTTGTATATATATATATAGTGTTAAAGAACATTTATTTATTTATGGGAAAAACCATCTCAGTTGGGTAGCGTGGATGGGACATGCCGGTCCTCCCACCCCAAATATTGCTTGTCCTCAAGCAATGATCACCTTATAATCACTGTCCACTTCATGCCAATAATGCTCCTTGATCCTGGGTGCCACTCTTGTAGATTCACCAATAAACTATCCTTTTTAGTCGTAGTACTCACCCATCATTGCTTCGTGTTGGCTCGTACTTTCTTATTGTCTTTATCAGCATATGTGTAAGCTTCCTGTATAATCGCCTCTCCCAGATTGGTCTTATGAAGATTATCGGGGTATTTCAGAATTCTAACTGTGCTATTCCTTGTTGTCCATTCATTAGACCCAGTAAACACCTCGGCATTTTCTCTTTTAACTTTGTCCCAACATGATACAATCATCTGTAGCATCTTGTTATGGCTGTCACCTTGCCTCTCTTTGGTCAGAAATAAAGATGGAAATCTCTAGGCAAAAGTATCATGTACCTCTTTGGTCAGAAATAAAGATGGAAATCTCCAGGCAAAAGTATCATGTACCTCTTTGGAGACAAAAGATGGGAAACATACCTTCTATGGAATCAACCTTTGCTTGGTGGCTGTCCCAAAGGGGTAAGGCTGTAATGTCCCCACTTGGGGTTTACCTCAATTTAGTCCTGAGACGACATTTCTGATTTAAAGTAAGAATTGTAATGCATTTATAAATATAATTTCATCAAATCCGAAGACTTTTAATTACAATATTTAACTTAAATTTTAAGAATAGTTCAAAGAATAGAACTTATCTTGATAACTTGTTTTGAATTGTATACTTGAGATATATGCCTCAATGTTATACACCGCTGCTGCTTAACTAAACCATTTCCTTAAGCATAGATCACACTTTGTACTTGGATTATGAATCGATCATAAGAAGTTTTGTTTCTTTAACAAGATTGCTTCCTTTCGAAATGGATTACTTGTATCTTGCATCCTTTTCCTAACTGATGCTTAACCAAACTATTCTTCTTTCATTGATCACAGCATTTGATATAATCAAACCCTTTATATGGTTGCCTTTAGTTATATATTGACTAATGTCTCAGATAGCTTTAGTGATGTCATCGCTGATCTTCAATTCTCCTTGTTACTTCATTCCATAAATATTGTCTCCTCTTGATTATCGCTATTTGTCCTTCCATTGAATTGATGTTAAGCAGTCTTAATTACTTATCGTTATTTATAACCATTGCTTCCTTCATCAATCAAAACGCTACCATCATTATATATCCTATTTCTAACCGTGATAATCTTTTTGTCCTCTAAAGGAGTCAACGAATCTTTGTCATGAATTACCTTGAGGTTTGTTGTTAGTTGGCATACGTTGTAACTCCTATTACTTATACTGCCCGTGTTGTTGGTCAACTATCATATGACTATGTAAGTAGGCTTCAAAATCATCTGATCAATGTTGCTAAGGCTTTTGTAGCAGTGTTGATTTCACGCTTTGTTTTATTGATGTTTCTTCAAGTATATATTATTCTCCTTATGATAGATTCACACACTTCATAATGATAGATTCCGTTTTCCTTCTTGATTCTCATTCTCCCCCCTTGGTGGAATGAATTCAATCTTCTTTAAATATCCTTTGCACGAAACAGTTGCAACTTATGGTGAATAGTCATATCCCTTGTCAATGATTACTCTTCCTTCATAGCGCACCTTTCCATAGCAAATCGTATGTTTGACCGCCTTAAGGTAATTGTTGTCAATATTTGTCTTCTCCCTTCTTCTCATTACTTAAAGATTTAAGATCAATATAATCTCCTTTTGACCACTAATTTCATATTAACTAGTGCATTGCAATCCATAATTATAAAATTGCTTTTTACTTAACAATTAACGTAATCACTCTTTTCTTAATCAATAGCCTTGGTTATCATAAGTGATGTAATACAAACAATTATATTGGTTGGTTATCAGACTCCATGTGGAACTTCATCGCTAGGGTGGCAACCATGCAAGTTAGTGCCAACCATGCTCTTTTGACTTCATCACCTTAATCAACACCTATATTTTCACTTGAATATAGTATCAATCATAATTATTAAGATTGGCAAATAGATGAATCAAAGGTTGTAGTTTGATTGCTGAGTCAAGTCTTCATTAGCTCTATATATCTTATTTATTCCATCATTGTTGATAGGGAGTATAGTTGTTGTGAGGTGATGATATTAGTATGATTATCATATATAAAAGTATGACTAGCCGTCAATAAATTTAAATCTTTAATTCAAACTTATTTAATTGTATATCGACTCTTATTGTCTTTAGGTCTTGAATGGGGACATGACAAGGGCTAACGGAAAATGCAAAACAACAAGATGGAGGTGGAAAATGGCACACATAAAGATCTATGTATCATAATTCTTACCTTTGAGATTTCGAACAGCCATGCTAGGATGATCACTCTCCCACAAGTTTCCCTTTTGCACCAATGGCTTATACAGTGGCCATCTTTTGCATGCTTCCATGAACACATTTAAAATGGACCAAACATCCTCATAGTTGAGTATCTTACCTTGTAGGGTTTCTTGGTATGTCTACATGCATGGAGTATTTTGGTATTCTTGCATGCAATTATCCATCCTTTTCATTTCATCTGTGCTAGGAGCTTCATTCAAAATGCCTCTAAGTATCACTTCCTTCCCATTTGCTTTGAATTTCAACCCCATTGTTTGGTAGTTTTGAGTAACTTCTCCAAGTGTGTGCAACCATTGCACGCCCAAGACTATGTCTGTTTTGCCCAATCTCACAATTAAGAAATCATCCTTAACTTGATAGTTGATAAATTGATACCTTCCCAAAAGTAAGTTGGGCTGGTGTGTCCAACCTGTTGTCCTCAATTTTTGATTTAAAAAATTGGACTATCACATAGAAATTTTTATTAAAAAATGAAAAATTTTACTCTATGGCACGCTTCTTGAGGCATAAATTTGCCCCATCCTTGGACTGGATCGATCGTTGATCCATCCCCAAGCTACATTTCGAATTTCGTCGCGTTTCGAGTCCATTTGCTATGTTTTTGCTTCAATGTAGGAGAATTTTTCAATGATTACCAGTAACTGGTAATTTGTTTTTCAAAACCCCCTTGAAGCTTTTAGGCTTGTAGGGGAATTTTTCTCTAATTGCAAGTTTTTATAAAAACTTGTAATGGGGGTTTTAAAACCCCCATTACAAGTAGTTTGACTTTAAGTTAAAATAAAACTTTTAAATGGGATTTTAAAACCCCTTTGCATGTCTTTGTAACTTAAAGTTATTTTTATAATGTTAAAATAAAACTTGTAAATGGGATTTTAAAACCCCTTTGCATGTCTTTGTAACTTAAAGTTATTTTTATAATGTTAAAATAAAACTTGTAAATGGGATTTTAAAACCCCTTTGCATGTTTTAAGTAAAATCACTTGTAAAGGGAATTCTATTTCCCTATTACAAGTAATGTTACTTGTAATTCCTTTTCTAAAACCCGAAATTTGCCTTAGAGGCAAAAATATGAACATTTTGAAAACTTGTTGTTTTGTTCCTAAAACCCGAAATTTCTTCCATGCCTCTGCAAGCTGATTTGGGTTCGAATTTTTTGGAGGAAATATAGGAATTCCTTCCAAGTGTAGATTTGCTGCAACTTTGAAGGATTCAAACCCTTTTTCTATGCATTTATCCAATTCGTTCTTCGCCATTTGTCCTCTTGAAGTGTTTTTGTTTGAATCACGCATTTATGCGTTTGGTTATGGTTTAAGGATTGGAATCCACCTATTTCCAAGGCGTTTTTGGCTCTTCAATAGAAACGTTGGATTCTAAACTTCATTCAAGCTATTTTATGCGCATTTTTGGTTTCGAATTTGCCAAAAAGGCCCTAAAAACCAGTCACGTTTTTTGCAAGATTTCGCACCTTTCTCATTTAAGGTATGCTTTCAATCCTAAATCGTTTTTGCTTTGTCTTGTATTTGATGATGAATCAAATCAGTTTCGAACTACTTCCTTGGCATTTTTCATGGCATTTTTATAGCAAATTGGTTTTTCTTTGGTCACCATGCGTGGCTAAGTTTCTTCCTTTGTGTAAATTCTATTTAAAGGGCATCATCTTCCATGTTGGGTTGATTCTCCAAGTTTGGATTTCTTCTCAACCTTGCAAGGTAATTTTTATTTTTTGTATTTCTTTCTTATTTCTTTCCTTGCATTTTCTTGTTTAGTTTTAGTTTTGTTCATGTTCATAATGGGTTTATGAGAGGAAATTCCCCATTTTACAAAGAAATTTGTAAAGTAAAGTTGTTCTTCCCCTTTGCAATTATCTTTCTTTACTTGCATTCGGGTTTTAAAAACCCGATTGCAAGTAAGAGGAAAATTTGTGTTCTTCCCTTTTTGGACAAAGACTTAACCTTCTTTAGTCCAAAAGATCAAGTTTCAAAACAAGAAAGATGTGTTCTTCCCAATGTGTTCTTCCCAATTTGCAAAGAAATTTGCAAGTGTGAAAAGTTCTACCTCAAAATGTGTTCTTCCTTTTTGGACAAAGACTTAACCTTCTTTAGTCCAAAAATCAAGTTTCAATGACGAAAAAATCAAGTTCTTCCCAATTTCGGGTTTTGAAATCCGGATTGCAAGTTGAAAGTTCTTCCCATTTTGGCATGACAAAGTTCCAAGTGATCTTCCCGAAATTCATTTTTACCTATCTGCTTCCAATTCCCTTATCCATACTTATCATCTTCGTCATTTCCCGCATGCCTAAATACCTTTTTTTTCGTCCATTCCTTCAATTTTCAGTTTGTAAATAAGTTTGCATTTGGATTTAGAAAACCAATTGCAAATGTGTTCTTCCCAACTTCCAAACTGAAAACTCATTCTCCTTCCATTTATTCATGCTTCGTGTTTTGCAAGTATAATTGCATTCAGAATTTAAAACCCGATTGTACGTTTGTACTTCCCTCTTGTGTACTTGCAAAACATGTTTCAAAACCCGAAATAAGTCAAAAGCTTATTTTTCCACCTCTTATATTTCCTCTCACAAAGCCAAAGTACGAAAGTTGAACTTTCCCATTTGGAGGAGTGAAAATGTCTAAAGATACTGACTTTGATGTTGCCTTGATACTCTTGGATTTACATTGTAGCATTCCTAGTTGTTTCCAGATGACAGATGTATCATCATCTCCCACTCCAAAAAAGATGAAATATAGGTATGATAAATACCAAAATGAAGTTCCGCAGTCACAGGTTTCCTCCTCCCTTGATCATATCAAGGATACTGAGATAGGGCATGTTGACATGTCCGAATTCATACAAAGGATTGAAGATCCGAAGGAGGGGGATATGCAACGATTGCTGGACAGCCATATCCATCATGCCGCATCCTTTCCGGTTGCTGCCCTAGAACCGGAATTTATTCTAGCATGTGCTCATCATTTTGACAAAGAGACATGAGTTATTAAAAATGATGATGGAGAAGTGATCATTCGCCTGGATGCAGAAGCTATAGAGAGGGTTTTCAAAATACCTTCTGAAACCATTTATATAGAGATCTCCAAGCAAAGTGCAGCTGAATACTTTGCCAAAAGGGAGAAAGACTGTAAGCGTCATATCAACAAATGGATTCATGAACCTCACACTGCGCTTACCAGATGGGCAAAGTTATATCGATTTGATTTCAAGAATGAGATCGGTGATACTATTACTCTTCTGAGTCGTATGATGGGATTGGAACATTCCAATGTTTTTGAACCTTGGATGTACCAATTTATTATGTTAATAAGGCAGTCTCAGCACATCTGTTGGGGTGAGATCATCAGTGATGCTTTGTGTGAACAACTTGCAGTCGTCTCTACTACTTTCACCTTCTACATGAATTCATATCTCGTGTATATTGCTGCTTCACTTAGACATTTCCTAGGTCTTTCCACCAAGGGTGACCGCATGCTTGTACCGGTTTGGGAATACTATGATCAGTTGCCTCTAAGATCTAGTAGGTCTCATTTCAGAAGGGTTCAGGACGCTTTTTTTGGTCATTATTTGTGTCAATTTGACAAGAACCTGAAGAACAAAAGAGTCTCAGATGAAGCATGGGAAAAGGTGAAAGAATATGGTTGTTTGTTTCTCCAGTTTCCAACTTTTACCTACATGAGAGTTGGATGCTATGGCGGGCAGCCTTACATGCTCCCACGATACCCAACAGATAAGATTATTCTCATGGAATTGGGGAGGCAGAACATGGCTGTGCATACACATCAATCAGTCAAGCACAAGGTTGCCATGGGTATTTCTTCCAACAACCCATTGAAGATTGGTCAATATTCTCTAATGACTTCAATCAAGGCCAGGGCTATGGAGACTAAGCTGCAGGAAATTAGACTCAAAAGATTCAAACCTAGAGCTGATTTCGATTACCGAGGCATCAAGGAGAAGATCAAGAAGACCTTCATCCATGTACATCGGATAGAAGATATCTGGGTTGATCTCTGTACTGAAAAGGAGATTCGCAAGATGGATTACTGCCGACTCACTGCAGAACAGATTTTGGATCTAAACCTCGTGAATGTGCCACAAGGTATGATTGATGATGGCAATGTTCTTGATCTTGAGTTTGTTAATCAGAATGTTGATGAGGCTCCACTTCCTTCTATCCACTGGTCCCATAAGGAAGGCACTTCTATCCTGGATAGATTTCAGTCAGTTCTTGCCAATACCAATATCTGGCTTAAGAATAATGGTGTCAAGCTCATTAAGATTAAGGTTGGGAAAGAAGATGATTCTACAGGTCCTCTTGGGCGGAAGTCTGAAATTCAACTAGACAACAAAGAAGGTGCATCCTCTTCTAGTACGAGGATTAAATTGCGAGTCAGCCGTGCAATGGTGCTTCCTCCTCAGGAAATAACAGTTCAAGGCAAGGAGAAGCCACAGTTGGAAATTCATGTGATTGATCCTAAAGCTTCAGAGGAAGAAACTCAATTTGATAATGCTCCTCAGTCGCTTTCTACAGAGTCCCCACATAATTCTCTTTCTTCACTTCCTATTGAGGTACCCATGTTTCCTCCTGTGATAGATGTGAGCTCTCAATCTGCCCCTTCAGTTTCAGAATCTCTGCAGAACGTCCTTCCACTTTCAGTAGCTGAACCATCTCAAGGTCGTTCTCAGGAAAATTTGTTGAATATCTTTTCAAATGATCCTTCATATGTACCTGTGTCTGATATTGATACTTCTATGACCTGTTTTGATGAGTTCATGACATCTTCATCACATCCTGTCGTCACTTAGCAGACTATGGTGGCTATCCAGACGGACACTTCTCCCAAGGTCACCACAGTTATTCAAACAGAAACTGCTTCTCCCTCTATCCCAGAATCATAGTTAATGGCTTTACCTCCATGTCTCAGTTCCTTCACTGCAAAGAGGAAGAAGCAGGTGATCTCACCTGATGCCTTTGACTACCAACAGTTGAAACAATCAAAACCTAAAGCTGTTAAGAGGGCAAAGACAGTTTCAAGGGTGACCGTTGATGAAAATCGGATGAGAGTGGCAGAAATTGCTGAACCAATATCAGATAAACCAGTTGAAGAAATGCAAGCAGTTGATTATCGGATCACCGAAGTGCAACTGGGTAAGCAGACTCATGAAGTTGTCAAGCATGATGCTCAACAAACAGTGGCTACATTGGTACAATGGTATGATGAGGTGTTGACCAAGAAAGATCAATTGGAAGTAGAGAATCAAAGACTCATGGCAGCCATCCAAAGTATTACTCAACCTTCAAGTGGAGAAGGCCAAGTACCTATTTCCTCCAGGGTCAGTGAACCAATCCAAGGTATTGAGAGAGCTGCCCAAAAGGTTCAAGCCTTAGACACCTGGGTTGATCAACTGCATGACTTATGTTCACAAGTCATAAGACAGGCATTTGAAACAATGGTTAAATTGGAGATCATTGAAGATAAGTTGAATCAAATCTTGGGTGCTTTCAAACTAAATTTGGAGAAGGTTGAGAGAAATTTAGTTTCTTGGCGAAAGATGCCTCAACGTCAGTTGGACGTTCTTCAGGTGCATGACGTAATTCCTTCTAGAGTTATATACATTGAATATGAGGAACTTCTGGAGAACAAATCTCTTGTTCTCAAATCACTCATTGAAGAAATTGATGAGACCTTAAAGTTGCGTGAAGCAGTCTTTCAAGATGTTACCTCCCGTTGTAAAAAGGCATCTTGTGACATTTTAAATCAGAATGATGAGTTGCTGCCCGAGGAAGAAGTTCTTGCATATTTGCAACTCAAAATTCAAGATGAATGGAGAAATGAGCAATTCTTAGTCGCTTCCATTCGAATATTGATTAAGTATCAAACTGAGTTGCAGGAAATCCGGTCAGCATTGGAAAAGGGCAATTCCACGCTATGCCAATGCCATGATGTCATCGTAAAGACTAGGGTGGTGGCTATGAACAGTCATGAACCAGATCCTGATGAATTGCAGAAAGTTATTCAGAAGTTCGAATTGTTCATATTTTCAAGAGGTGCAACTTAAGTGTTTTTAACACTTAATTGTAAAATTCAAAATTGTAATTTCAGAATTGTAGTTTCCCTTTCGGCAAGTTTACTAGTAAAAAGAATTTTTGTAATTGCAAGTTGTCATCACTTGCATTTTTGTAATTACTTGTAAGGCAACTACAAGTTGTGTCCAATTAGGACTGTAGTTGGAATAAGCTGTAGTTAGTTAATGAAGTCATAATTAGTTGTTGAGTAGGTCTTGGTGGCTGAGGGAATTTCTCAAGTTAGTTAGGATCCTCCCACCTTTTTTTCAAGGCTCCTCTCCTATAAATAGAAGAGAGGGTCCTTTGTAATCTTTATCTTTTGGGAAAGCAAGCAAAAACTTTGCCAAATTTACAGCAAGAAGTCTTTGAGCTTATGTATGTGAATTGAAGGTTTTGAAGAATAATAAAGAAGGATTACTCAAGTTTTGAGTCTTTGAGCTACAAGTTTGAGTTTGATTCTTTTTATTTATTCTATGCAAAGTGTTTCTAAAGGAGCTTATTCCAATATGATTTGAAGTCTTTGAGCTGCAAGTAGAGAAGATTAATTAAAATAGGAAATCTCTAGAAGGAGCAGCAAGTCTTTGAGCTTGCGTCTATTCTTGAGGAAAAATTACTGTTTAATAAGAAATAGCAGCAAGTCTTTGAGCTTGCATTAGTTCTTGTCTTTGTGTTGAAAGAATAGATTATTCCAGTCTTTGGGCTGTTGTTTTTTATTCATTGTAAAATTTAGTATAGCAAAGGGTAGATAGGACTGTCGATAGTCAAGTCTTTGAGCTTGATATTGCTGTCCCGTCCCGAAGGAAGTGACGAAAGTCTTTGCGCTTTCAGGAAACTTCATTTCCTTTCTATCATTTTACTTAAAAGAGATTACTGTTGTTCATATTCAATCGCTATCCTTTTCTGTGAAGAGAAAAGGATAATTGTCTTTCTTGAAGAAAGAAGGAAGACTGCTGTCCCATCCTATTTTTATTTCAGTTTTAGTTAGATAGGGGGAGCCTTCCCTTAATTATGAGAGTTTCATATTCACACACTGTGGTTGAAGCCACAATTTTGTTTGCTTTCACGAGTGTACAAAATTTTCAACCTACACAACCCTTACAAGGAATAATGTGGCCATTTTCAAGCATAGCTTTAAACCCATCAAACTTTTGTTGAGGGAGTATCTGATTTTTTCCCCAAAAATAGCAAATCCAATAATACAATTTATTCACAAGAGTATTCTCTCACTAAATTACATGATAGCAATTGAATCTAGGAAAATAATCAGTTAACATCAAACAAAATGTTAATGAAGATTTTTATTGTAAACATGCACACTATAACTTATTTCTAATAACCAACCACACAATAAACTTGAGGGGAATCACAGTAGGGCACTAGGAAACTGTCCTCCACAACTAAGCCTAAGAGCGCCGAAGTGGCGCCAAACAACCAAGCAAGTCAATTTGACCCCTTGGCCCACAAGCAGTCCAACTCAATGGGTGGTCTACTTAATTGAGGGAACCTGTACTCCTGCATCTCCCTATCACACTTTTCACATTGATACCAAAAATGGTTGCTGATGGACATTAGGTAGTCAATTATTTATCCTATATTTCTTGATTGATTTGCAATCAATCCCTTGAATAAACTTATTAAGGATTCTTTAGAAACTTGCTAGAACTATACATGTATATGTATATTGTTGGTTATTTTTCACTCTTTCCTGATTCATTGGACAATCCTCTTGATTGATCCTTTATTAATGATCTGAAGTGCTGATCTGT
This sequence comes from Cryptomeria japonica, assembly GCF_030272615.1. Lineage (NCBI taxonomy): Eukaryota > Viridiplantae > Streptophyta > Pinopsida > Cupressales > Cupressaceae > Cryptomeria > Cryptomeria japonica. The sequence goes on from NC_081414.1 coordinate 723,394,996, forward strand.
TCTTATTCACATTCCATGTCTTGCATATTAATTTCTTATTCCCTTTATACCTTCATATCTCATTGAGGAGATCCATCTCTTTGAAAAGAGATATCCATTTAAGGGATCACGTCTCCTGATCCCAGCCTTATTATCAAAGTCAGATCTGTTTTTCTGATTATAGATCAAATGCTTATTTCCATTCATTCCATTCCATGCCATTCCTTGGAGGAATTTATCTTCTTTTTATATCTTTCGTTTGGGTAGGGTCATATCTCTTCACAACATCCCTTTTCTCTTGGCAAGAATTGTGTCTCTTCAGATTGAGCACTTGACTTAACAGGTTTTAGGTCGTCTCCTTAGAAGGGATTATTATCATTCGAATGTTGCTCCTAATTGTCCTTAGACTAGTCGACCTCTCAACCGTAATTTAATTTAGTTTTATTTGACCATCTCCAAAATATTCATAACCTAGTTTAATACTTTCTAATTTAGGTTGGCCATTTCTTATAAATTCAATGGATTATGTTTTTATTATTTGGGGCTGCAGTCCAGATCTCAGGTGGGGCATGACATTGAAAACCAAATTTGCATCTAGAAAATTATGAGTGTCTCCACTATTGATCAACACTATCACTTTGTGACCTTGCAAGAGTCCTCAAACTCTCAAAGCATGGTACCCAAGTGCCCCGAAAAGAGCAACAAGAGTGCCTCTTGGAATCTCTTCCTGTATGTTGCTCCTGAATTCTATCTAATCAGTCATTGTCTTAGGCTCGTTTTCTTTAGATTTTGAATCCTCTTCGGGAGGGACCTTTGTGTAATATATTTGCTCCTTCCCCAAGCATCAATGGCCTAGCTCCCATGGCTCTCTGCAAGAAAAACACTTCTTCCTTTGAAGCTCATTCTTAGTTTCTTCAACCTTGTTTGGTTTTGGAGGTAATGCTATCAGTTGAGGAGTATACTTTTGGAAGGGTTTTGTATGCTGCTTTGATGATGCTCTCTTGGAGTAGAATTTGTTCTTGGCTGCTGAATATTCTAGTTTCTAAGCCCTTCGATTAGCATCTTGTAATGAGTTCGACTCAAAGGCTCTCACTAACCCTTGTGTGACTGTAATTTTCTCAACCCCAATATTTATTAATAATTTTAGATTTGCACATAAACTTACAATATATTTGGCAAATAACATCGAAAACTACCTAAACTAGGTAGCCAGTCTTGCACCGAAAAGGCCAATTTAAATGAAACTTTAGAGAATGTTATTGAAACTGATTTTTCTGATATGAGCATCATATAATTAGGTCTGAAACTGATTAGTAACAACAGCAACACAAAATCTCCCAAATTCCAAAATATTAAACAAAACCCACAAACTATCACCCCCACAATTTACCCTAATCACTTAAAACACCACAAATGTCATTGTTTGACTTCCAAATGGAAATTATTGTTAGAATCACCGCTGCCGTTACACCAAAAGCTCGAGCTGTCAGTGAACGGGAGAGCCGCTAGAGACAAGGATCCACGAGAGGTGGGAGGAAGCCATGTCGCGAATCCCAAGGAGGTGCTGACCGACTAGCCAACAATCCCCCCCTAAGCACCGATTGGGGTTCCGCGAACTTCTTTTAAGGAGACCACAGGGTGACCTCCTAGGATTCGAACCTATAACCCAGTGCTCTGATACCAATTGTTTGAATCACCGCTGCCATTACACCAAAAGCTCGAGCTGCCAGTGAATGGGAGAGCGGCCAGAGACAAGGATCCACAGGAGGCAGAAGGAAGCCATGTCCCGAATCCCAAGGAGGTGCTGACCGACTAGCCAACAATTATAGAATATGTAGTTTGTTACAAATATTATAACAGCAACATACTGCTGTAATGCACCCACAAATAACTCACAACAACAACAAACACACATCTATGCTCATTAAGCGACTCCAAACAACTCCATTAAAGTCCTGCAAATTGAAATGAAGAAATTTACAAATCTCCTATCTTCCTTCAGCCCAAATGCAAACTCTGGATGAGATTGCCCACTATGTACAAAGGGTTTCTGTCCTTTGACCACATGCTGCTCATGGGTTTTTGTCTATAAGCATTCTACTCCAACGGGGTTTTGTCCATTGAAGAATCTTCCTACAAATCTGCAAATATGAGAGAAAAAGTGATATCAAGAATACCCTCAAAATGACCAAAATAACAATATTTGTATCCATCTTGCATGAAACATTTGGGCGCCCAAATTCAAACTTCCTTGGGAATTCTTGCTATTTTGGTTATGATAGTTGCCCAAAAGTCATCATTGAGTTGTTAAAGGTTCTTCTCCACTTGTAACGGTGGAAAATTTTTATAATTCATCATGCAACAACTTTCCACTCCCCTTTTGCTTGCCAAATTTGCTCTTGGTAGGAAAATCATTTATTAGAAATATTTCAATTTCCCACTCTACTCTTCCCTGTGAAATTTGCTCTTAGCGGGAAAATAATTAATTAGAAATATTTCAATTTCCCTCTCCACTCTTGGTGGGAAAGTCATTAATTAGAAATATTTCACACTTCTCATTACGGTACAAAGTCCAACACCCCACTAAGTGTTTCCAAATATTTAATTTAATATTTAAATGTCCTTTTAATATTGAGAATATCTGGACATTCATAAATATTAAATTAATTTTTCTCCCTATGCTTGTCCAATTAACCCACAAAAGAATAAAATGGGTTAATATTGACCAAAATCCAGTTTTTAACAAAAGGGGACATGACAAGTCCTCCCTCCCAAAATGCCCTCAAGCAATTACAAACATGGAGCTCCAAGGTCCTAATGCCACAATGTTTTTTCGTGAAAAATTGTATATTAAATCTTCATCCTTTTCCTGTGTGGAGTAGCATCTTACGCCAAGAGACACTATCAAATTCTTGTGTGAAACTGTCATGAAACCGACAAAGGTATCCATGCAAACCTTTTATACATTCACTCCAATTCCAAATCTGAACCACATCTTCCCAAAGAAATTTACCAAATGTAATTTCGTCCATCGTCCTTCCTTTTGCAACTTGCTTTTCTAGTTGTGTATATGCGCTAGCATGAGACAAGTATAACCTGAAACTCTTGTAACTTATCCCAATGATATATATCTGATTTTTTATACTGGACTGTTATACGAGTCAATATACTCTCTAATACAGAAAATGTGAAGTTTGGAAATAGCCACTTTGTTTACCTCCACAATGCTGAAATATACATCGCAGAAATTTATAACAATAGGCCCATACTTAACTTCAACTTGAGAGATGTTACTTGCAGCTTCATGGACTGATCTATAAGGGAAATAATTCAGTAGAGGAGTAGAAAATAGCACCATACAATAGCAACTTAAAATCCTCAATTCTCCAAAAACTGAACCAAATATCCAAATCCAACTATTTTGCAAAACACTGTACTGCATCAAACTGAATCGCTAAACCAAAATTTTGAAGCTGATGTGAACCTAGAAAATATAAATATGAAATGGTCTATATTAGCATCAAAATGATCTAGACCATCAACATACTCCATATTACACAACACCCACAAACCTTGACACAATTTCACTGAAAACCTGCAGGCAACACATACATATTGCACCATTGGGACAACCTCCTTGAATCTCCTCCAAATTAAAGTAATGAGTGCTGGAGTATTTGACACTAACAATGATGATTTTCTTCTAATCTCATTCTGCAAGGACATCATCCCAAATGCAACAGGATATAGTTGTTGAAAACTAAAGTCATCAAAATCAGCAACATACAATTGATGTAACAAATGCAAAATTGGGAAAGTTGTGTAATAATCATCAATATGATCAATGTAAAATTGGTGGCTAGCTATGCAAAAAATGAAATTGTCTTCAAAAGCATCTTCATACTTCTCAAACCCTTCAAGATCATCATCCTTGGAAATGTTTGTTCAATTGCATGTAGACGATTGCAGTAGCTCAATATGAAGACATCTTTTTATTACCATTAGGAACTATGGTGAACTCATATCCCTTTTTGATTATGACATGTTTACCGCCTTTGGAATACATTACTCTAGGATTATGCAACTCTAATTTTATCTATACTGATTACTTTCTTGATATTTTCTTATGGTGCCATGTGCTTCCTCAATATGACAAACATTTCCCGCATATCTCCTTCTTGATGCATCACATTCTATAACCAATGGTTGTGAGAAATTTGAAGTGAAAAATATGAAATATGAGATGATTACCTCTTGAAGCTTATCACAATATTCATGAGTTCTATCCATCCATATAAAAGCCCCTGCATTTCTCATATTGTCTAGAATCCCAGTGATTAATTTTTGGTGTCAAATCATTTCCTTTTCCTTTCAAAACATCATAAAATCATCAAAATATATCAAAATATATCAAAATAAATTGCTCCAACTGATCACTATATACTTGATTCACCATGGATAGAAAAGTGGCTGATGCATTAATCATATTAGATGGCATGACCAAGAACTCAATGTATCCAATAAGGCATCTGACGGTTATCTTCTGTCGATAACCCATGTAAACAAAGTTTTGATGATAACTTGATTTCAAGTTAGTCTTCGAGAAATAAAGAACAAGATTCACAAGCTCACAACTAATTTCAGATCTTATGGTATGCTGACATTCCCTACTTGATAATGGTCCTGAGAACATATTTTTGAACACCATACTATGCTGATTTTGAAGCATTTTAAAATCAAATCAAATATTGTATTTCTCACTACAACCTGAAATGGTATGCATATTCTCCAAGATTAAGCAATTTTCTGCCCCAACAATTTGTCCCATGTAAGAATACCTCTTATTCTTACCATCATCTAGAATCAAAACCCTCGATGTGACTATCTCGCTTTGGCTATCATTCATAGTTTTTTCCTCAATTGTGGTACTTGGTTCCCATAAGTTATCTAGTAAGTTGTGAACATTGACTCTTCACAAGGCAATTAGAATGCACAACAAATTCCATAAATTTTCTTTCACTCCAGATGTGAGAGATGGAGAACTCAATAATAACATTGAGGCATGTGTCCATTTCGAACCTTAAATGATCACTAGGATCTCATATGTGAAAACAATACCGAATTTGAATCAAAGAATCATCATACCCTATACTGAGAGTTATAATCCTTACTCTATCACGCTTGTTAGCATGCTTTCCATGATGACTAGAATTCTGTGATGACATAAGAGGAAGCAATGGATATGAAATTTGAACATTAGTTGCATACCTTGGGTTGCCTACAGTGACTCAACCTCCTTCGATGGGGTAGGAATACCCTCAACATTTATATCCTTATAACTTAAAACATTTTCTTTAAATGCATGTCTATCCATGCTACTAGTATGAGATTCAATCAATGGATCACCCTTGGAGAGTATAGAGGATAGGGCACATTCTTTCATTTTGAACTCCTCAAATCTAACAAGTAAACCTCTTTCTTCCTTGACTTTATCATTGTTTTGCTAACACATACCATCATTAAGAGTTAATAAAACTCTTTCTATTACCAAATGATTTTTACTTGCGACCTATCTATTGGATTTAGCTAAAGCACCAAGTTCCCACAACATTATCCATGAAATATTTTGAAGTCGAGGGAAAGTATTTCCCTTCCACTTTACACCCTTCATCTTGTCTTCATTATTAGAATGCTTTTGATGATGATTAAACATGTGTAATGGTGTGGAACCAATTGATGTATTAACTCTTCTCTACTATTATCACCTTTGTTAAATTATTTACTTGAAATATAATCAAAGAAACAATTGATGCTTTTGCCATCCATTGATGATGTCATCATCCTCAATATTTGTAGCAACACCCTCATATTTGAAATGAAATTTATTAATAGAGAAAGATTCATCCAAATCCTTCTCGACTTTGTTCCCAAAGTCAGCATGCTCCTCTTTTGAAACCTTTGAAAAATTAGCTTGAAAGTCTTCTTGTTCTACCTTCTTATTTTCATTGCCTAGAATCTCAATGGTTGTTCCTTCAATCTTTGGCTCTGATTTTTCATCTTTCTGTCATGCCCCTGCCATGACATTAGACACTAGGACGAAATTGTCGTACCCATGCTAGAATTATAATCTCTAGGCTCGACAATGATTGTAGACGTGATATATTTAGAGATAATTATCTGCTTCCTATTCCCTTAGAGATACGCGATCTCCTTTAAGACACATGTAGGAATTAGTTAGAATGATGGACACTATTCTAAGGAAGCGGTTATGTGGAGGCAAGCGAATTAACAAAAGGACACTTCTCTTCCCAAAGTTACCACTTTAAGAAAGGTCACCACCCTACATACTGATGGAGGAATACAAAGGAAAAAAACTTAGCGATCAGGAGAGGAGGTAGAAGGAATTAATTAATAAATATAAATATAAGATAACAATTCGAATATCTATATCTTCAGATCATATCATCGAAGGATAATTATTTGATTGGAAGATCAGATTCTTTGCAGAAGGTATTTATTCACAGGTAGATTATCGCAATCATTACTGGGACATCCGATTGGTATGCTGTGTCTTACGTATGAATCAAATATTAATTTACAACTATATTATATCTGAATACTACAGCACAACAGTTACATTTGTTCTTATTTTTTGTACATATAACAGAAATAATAAGATCTATATTGGTTAATTAAGTTTATAACAATTTTCTTAATTTCCATTGTTGACATATATATTCATAATACAAAAGATATTAGCATATACATAGCCCAATTAATTAATCATTTCTGTTGCCCCCCTCATAAGGAGAGGCGTGGTGTTGTTAGGGAGAGGCGGAGTAAATCCATCCCAAATTAGGTGAGCCCCAAGGGTGGTCTGGACAGATGTTCCTGAAACTTTGGCCCAATTATGGAGGTGGTGTCAGCACGCCCTAGGCAAGTAAATCCCCATCCAAGGTTGAGGATTAGAAAGGAAGTAAGAATTGGGGCTTGAATATAGCCACTATCAATTGTACTATGAATAAATATGGTTATCTAGTTTAATAAGTTAATTTAAGGCATGATAATATTAAGTAATGGGTGTTGATTATTAGGAAATTGTCAGCATCCTAGTAAGGGACATTATACTTTCTGTAGTGACATTTCCTTTACTTCATGATCTTGGATCTCCTTGTTTTGATTCTTTTCATGTATTTCTTTATCCTTTCTCAGTTGCTCTTCTTCCTCTCTATCCCTCACAAAGTATTTGTCAAAAGACATTACCCTTTTGAATGCTTCAGGCTTACCTTGGTACTCTGCAAAGATTCTAATAATCTCTTCATCTTGAGGCACAGTCCTTCCCATCCATTCTAAATATTCTTGAAAAGTTGTATATTCTTTAATAACCAGGTATTCCACATACCAATCAGAAATTGTTCTTGCATTGCCATTTTGTCTCATTCTCTTAAACATTGCTTCAAACAAACCCATGATTCACATCAATCATCCAATATCGAGTAAGCTGGCAAGACCATGCTTTGATACCATTGTAATGTCCTCAATCCAATACTTATTAATAATTTTAGATTTGCAAATAAACTTACAATATATTCTGCAAATAATATCAAAATTATCTAAACTAGGTAGCTAGTCTTGCACCGAAGAACCAAATTTAAATGAAAACTTAGAGAATGTTATTGAAACTGATTCTTCTTATATGAGCATCATATAATCAGGTCTAAAACTGATTAACAACAACAACAACAACACAAGGTATTGATTATAGCAAAACAAATTCTTCTTTATGGAGCGCAAGAGCGGTGGAATGAGAGGCGATAGGGTTTTGGGAGGAGGCAATGGTGTTGCATAAGGGGATGGGGAGTCCGAGACAGATTCAGATGATGGTGGGGTGCTGGTTGTAGTGCGGCTCTCATGCCCTTGTGAAGAGTTGGGTGGTGTTGCTATCTGGTCGGTGCTCTTTCTATGGCCGGTTAGTAGTGTGGCTGTGTCGGATCTCCTTGCCTATTAGGGCTTCGCTCTTGTCTTTGCCATGGTGTTGTTGGTCGTTGATGATTGCAGGTGTGGTGAGTGGCTTCTCGGTTTGGAGGTGGTGTCCGATGGAGCTACTTTTTTGGCTTCTCTGGCCCTACATTGGGAGGGGCTTTCTACCCTTGGTGGCCCTATTCTTGTTGTCTTTTTCTCCCGCTTTTCTGAAAACATGAGCGGGAGTGGGGGGAGCATGAAAGCGTGTGGTTGGCTTGTTTGCAAAGTGGGCTTTTTTGTTTTTTTTGGCATTGAGGGCTTTTCTTTATGTGGTATTGAGTTATCCTGGTTTGGCGTCTCTCTTTGCCAGTTTGGAGGAAGGCGGTGTGTTGGAAGAGGTTGATGTCTTGTTTCCCTTTGGTTTTTTGGCTGGTGGTTCTTCTGCCTGGGTGACTGCGTCGACTGGGATGGCCCATTCTATGGGTGGCTCCTTTACTTATGTTTGGGGGAGCTAGTTTTCCTATACTGTAGGTGTTGGCGAGTTTTTGCAGTGGATCTTCATGCTGGTAATGTTTATTTTCATAGACCCAGTTTTGTTTTTGGCAATATCTCTGTTTGCTGCTTTTGTTGCCTTTGGAGCTGCAGACTTGGGTTCTTGTCTCTCATTTTCGTGGATAAATGTTGCAAATATGCTGTTTGGATAGATTTTGGGTTTGGTTTCAAGTTTTTGCATGTTGCCCCTAAGTAGTTAGGGGCACTTCTTTGGCTTTGTGGTGTTTTTGGTTAAGGGTCTCCTCTATGGTTGTGGAAGAGAAGTCTGATTTTGCCGATGCTAAGAGTGCCCTTTGTTCTTCTATTATGGATTTTCTATTGAGGGCTATCTTTGTGACTTCCTTAGCTTTTCCTCATGAGTTTCCTATTGAGGTGGAGACCTTTTTTGTGGGTTTGGTTGAGAGTTTGGATCTTCTTCAGTTGGTGTCCTTTCCTACCTATCCTATTGGGGTGGGTCTTTCTCCTACTGAGGCGGAGTTTGTCTATGTGGGAGAGGTTCGATGCTACTACAAGGGGGCTGTTGTTGGTTTGGGGTTCTTGTCAAAACCCCATGTTTGGGGTTTCGGGTCCTGTTGATGGTGTTTTTACGCACTATGCAACACAGAATAAAATACTAAGTATTCTATCCTCTCTTGAACAAAGACTCCCAAATGCTAAGCTACGTGATCAAATGGAATGACTCCAAGGTTCTCGAATGTCAGGTTTGACGTTCTCTTGGATAGACTCAGTTGTATATGTTGTGATATTGTTGGGATCACAAGGTGGACTTACATTGAATGCTCGAATGATGCTGGAATGTGGGATTTCACTTAATATAAAAAAAGGAAAAAGGATAAGGGTTTAGGAAGCTAATCTAACTCTAGGAATGTAAGAATGAAGGACAATCTTTGGTGAAATCCAACTAAGTCGTGCTTTGACATGCTATGAACATCTTCACAAGGCTAGTGCAATCTCCTAAGGGTAGCTTTATGATTTTCAAATCACCACCACAAGCATAGACACCATCAAGTTGATGCATATCAATGAAGGAATGATATTTGAAGTTAAGCTTTGGCTAAGATGGATCCAGTTGACTACGCAAGGCACTTTACCATCGACAAGGTGTTAGTAGTATGGATATATGAATTTCACCGTTGATCATACACAAAGTCTTCCATTCATCTAAACAACATGAAAATTAAACGAGATGTAGATATCATGCAAATTGTTGAATCAACATATCAATTTAACCATATCTTCAATGAAGTTTACATGCCTTTTGCAACAATATCTTGGCAACAATCTTTGCCTTCTCTTCCTACTCTACTCTAATTGCTATCTGCTACTTACTGATCAACTATTCATTATTAACTTTTACAAATGAAGATGTGGAGCCTTATATAGTGCTCTCATTACAATTTAGTGGCTCAAATTGATTCACAATCAATGCCCAACATTACAAGATAGAAACTCATTGCAAAGCATTTAATGCTTGACCAATGATACAATTACATTTGATGGGACACATGCCCTTTAAAAATTCAACCAATAGATGATGACGGTAGGTACATTGAACTTTGAGCCCACATGTGGTAGTTATCTTCTTTGATGGATGAGTTAGGTACATTGAATTTGGAGACCTTATCTTGAAATGATATGACTGGATAAGTGATGACTAGGCGCCACCTCAACATGCTTCATCTTTGTAACTCATCACAAGTTGTGGTTGTAAATGAATGAGGCATATCTCTTAATACTCAACATTTCAAGCTCTCGATGTGATGATGACTTTGCTCATGTTGATCTTCTAACTTTGATTTTGAAACTATCTCTTGTCTTGATCATTTGCATTCTTGAACTTCCATTTGGCTATACTGACAATGATTCTTGGATTTCCAATGGAAATTCAAGATTGTCAAAATTTCCACCTTAGTGTTTGATGTCGAAAGTTGCTCCTCAATTGAAGTGTGCTTTGTGAAATCCTTTCCTTTCGAGCAACTTCCTTGTATTCTTCTAAGACTTGAAGTGTTGCAATGAATCATCATGCTGATCACGTTCTTGGTCCTTGTCTTTGCTTAGGACGTATGGTGCCATTGCCTTGGATGCCTTGTTTTTGTCTAGGACATATGGTGTTATTGCCCTGGACACCTTGTTCTTGGCTAGGACGAATCTTGTTCTTGGCTAGGACGCCTTGTTCTAGCCTAGAACGCCTTGAAGTGCAATGTCTTCCTTGATGAAAGTTTGTCGTGTTCCGACCATCCTTTGCCTGTAAGAGTTGTTCAAATTAGTTTTGTGAAATGATATTCTATTTGCAAATAAAACTTAACCATCTAGACTAGGAATTCCTAACCTTAGAACGATAAGTCTAAAAGGCTAGGTTGCATCTCTAGCCCTCAATCGAATACGATCATCCTAAGCTAATGATAACTCCTCATAAAAAGATCGAAGGTGATCAAAATGCATTAAACAAACCCTCTTAAAACAAAACTTAATAAAGAGAGGCCAAATTAAACATAGATAAGGCCCAATCCAATCTCAACTTGAGGAAATATATTCTATTTCAGACCTCCAACTAACCCAAAATGAACTGATAATCAGTTTTTTTGGACAAAATTGTCCATTGTCCTTTGTCAAGGATTCGCAAATATCAACTTCGTTTGTATCCACAATGTCGTTGCCCTTTTATGACAAACTTGCTGGTTGAATGGGGTGGATTATCCGTGGATGATGATTGATTGTGATACCTTGATGACTTTGCTCTGACCAAAATATAAATTATCAACAATGAGTGCACTTGCTGTCCTTCCAATAACAAACTCAGCGCCGATGCTGATTGAATTTGTAGCCTCTCGACGAGTTTGCCTTGATGACAATCTAAGTCTCCTATGATCGAAACAAGGTTTGCTGGATCAAAATCAGAATCGGCTTCTCATGCGTTTATCATAACCTTATTCAAAATCAGCCTCAAATGAAGATGGACTCAACATTGTTAAGATCCGAATACAAATCGCTGCTAGTCCTGAATTAGCTCATTGATGATCTTGGCGCTACCTGGCTCAAAATCATTCCTTCCAAATGACTTCGAACTTGAACTGTTATTGATGGAAATAGAAGTTGCCTATGTTGAACAATCACAAGATCGCACCTTGGATGACAAAGTCGCTTCAGCTTGGGCCAAATCGGTGTTGAATGATGATTGACTTACCTGATCATGATCAAAATCGTGATCAATAATTAATGAACTCTTTGTCAAATTTGCTGATATTGCAAGTGGAAGTTGAATCACTGCTCTTAGCAAAGGCAACATTGATTTTGAATTGATCAATTCAAACTTATAATTGCTTGGAAGACCTAGTACCTTTATCACAAGCTTGTTGATGACTTTCATTTAACGTGTTGCAATTAAAGCTAGAAGCCAATCTGATTGTGTTCATTCAATGATTTATAATTATCATTTCAAGTTTTAAATGAAAGCAATTTACTCAAAATTGTGGTGCCTTGGGGAAATGAATTCAATATGAATTGCTCTTCAATAATTACCTCACAAGTGATTTACAAAGGCAAAACGTCATGCATCAAATGCGATGCAGTTGTTATTAACAAAAACTTCAAATTTTGTGGCTAAGATCGCCTTGTAACCAGTTTGTAACCACACATATTAAATGTGCCATAATCATCATTCGTAGCCATGTCCAGAACTTTTAAAATTTGAACTTTAGTTATGGACAGCCGGCTACATCAAATTTGGCGACTTGCTATGATCAATTCAAGGTTGTGGTTATTAATGTAAATGCCCCTCACTTGTGTGTCCTTCATCCAATGGATCACATTCATTGTTTAAAATTGCTCTTGAGTCTTGAAACTCATATTGAATGCGGTATACAAATTTCATTTTTGGGAGTTTTAGCTTAGGGTGGCACCATCACACTTGCACAAATAAGTCCACCTATTCACATGAATAGCTTGCACAAACTAGGCATGCCATCATCTCATTGTTCATCACATTCATTAAATGACTTGCATCGTTTGGAGTTCAAAGCGTGGCTCTCCCTCCTTCATTCCGTTCGAAAGATTCCTCCATTTGTAGATCATCACAGTTAAAGACAAGGTGTTTTAGTCAAAGACAAGGTGTTGTAGGCAATGACAAGGTGCTTAAAGCAAAGGTGTTCAAAGCAATGACAAGTTGTTCAAAGCAATGACGACCTAGATCATTTTCTTGCCTTAGCCAAGTTTTTTGATTTTGGAGATGAATTACTCTAGCTCACCTCATGCTGGATTATCTCAAAAGAGACAAAAGCTCATTGCATGCTGATTTACCTTGACAAAGGATGGATGTGTTTTGTCTTAAGGCGGTGATCTAGCCATGCAAAGATCATGTCGGTACTTTGAATAGTCAAAAGGAAATCGCATTTGAAAGGAATCACAAGGTTGAGTTCATATTTTTAACGAAAGGAAATGCCGGTGTCAGTTTAACCTCTATGCTCAAGTGGCATGATCAATGCCTTGGAAACATTTTTGTTCCTTACTCTAAAGTTGGTGGGGCCCAAACAATACCATATGCACTACCTTAAAACCCTTTTAAATTTCCTTCGTAGTGTTTTGTGGGGCCAACAATGTTAATACCTTAAAAAAAAAACTCCTCCTTAGTCTCCATGTTAAGAGCTTGAGGGCCCATACAATGCCACGGTAGTAAAGGGGAGTCGAAGGCAAATGCAATGGCTTTAAGAAATACATTTTTAAGTCTCCATGCTAAAATTTGTGGGCCCAAGCATGTTACGTGGCAAGGTTGTGAAGAGGGAAAATTAAGGTAATGAGTTTAGAAGGGGGTGTGTGGTGAAGAAAGGGGAGAAAATAGGATGTGGTAAATGTATTTGAAGGAAGATATGGGGTAGGGGGTAGGGTGATAAGGGAGGTTTAAGATGTAAGGTATGAGTTAGGGTATATGTAATGGAATTTGGGAGGTGTAAGCATGATGATGTGGGAGGTAAGAAGGTAGTAAAGGATGGGATGGGGGTATGTTAAGGGGATAAATGGAATAAATTGTGGGTCAGGATAAGTAATTAGGAGGTATAAGAGGTAGGAGAATGTGGGATATGGGATGAGGTTAGGACAAGTAGGTTAAGATGGGGTAGGAAGTGAGGGTGAGAGGAAGGTAGGGTAAATAGAGGATAGCTAGGTTAAGATGGGGTCGGGGTTAAAGAATATGACATGTAGGTTAGAGGATGTAGGGAGTGGTAGGTGGGAGGAAGTAGATGAAGTTAGGAAATGGGGAAGGTAAAGTGGAAGGATAGGGGAGTAGGATGGAAAGGTGCAGTGGAGTGGTAGGAAGTAAAGATAGAAGGTAAGAAAGTGTGGGGAGTGGAAATGGAGGGAAGTATGGATGGAAAGGTGAAGTGAGGAAGAGTGGAAGGAGATGAAGAAAAGGAGGAAGGAGGTGGGAGTGAAAGATGGAAAGGAAAATAAGATGGATGGCAAGGAGGATGAAGGAGGATGGGAGAAGGTGAAGTGGAAGGGATGAATGATGGAGAGGGAAGCGATCGGGCTTGGGCACCCACTGGCAGTGCTGGGAGAGGCAGGTCAGAAGCTTGGTTGGGCGAGGGCAATGCTGTACCCGACTTCATCTTGAAGTGAGGGACTTGTCTTGATTACATCTTAGCCACTTGGGATACTACACTTCTTCCAAATGAAAGGCTAATAGCTAAAAGACTCAAAACTAACCTAGAAAGCAGATAAAAGTGGGGGTTCCCATTTGCAATGGGGTGATGTGTGAAAACGTCACAATAGGTCCCCTCAAAGCTTGTTGAAGGTTATGGGAACCTTTTTAAAACTCACTATTCCAATGTATTTTTTATGTAATATCCTCTTGTTACTGGAGATTAAGGTTATGGGAGCCTTGCCAAAACCCAAGTTAGGGGAGCCTTGCAAAACCCTTTGTTAATCTCTTGTGTGATGGCTTAGGCCTTGTGAGTGTCTCGGCCGGTTCTTTGATGCCTAGTTGCTGATGTTTGGCTTTAAGTTGGCTGCTGGTAGTCTTTGGTGTATCTTTTATCAGCGCTCTATGTTTGGGTTCTAGATTCCTGCTTAATCCAGAGGGTTTCAGGTCCCTTCAAAACTTGTTGTAAGGGGTTTTGGGCCCCTCAAAACCTGTTTGGCGCTTAATCACAAACAACAGCAACACAAAATCTCCCAAATTTCAAAATATTAAACAAAACCCACAAAATATCACCACCACAATTTACTTGAATCACTTAAAACACCACAAATGTCACTGTTTGACTTCCAAATGGAAAATACAACATATATAGTTTGTTACAAATATTATAGCAGCAACATACTGCTGCAATGCACCCACAAATAATTCACAACAACAGCAACCATACATCTATGCTTATTAAGCCACTCCAAACAACTCCCTTAAATTCTTACAAACTGAAATGAAGAAACTAACAAATCTCCCATCTTCCTTCAGCCCAAATGCAAACTCTGGATGAGATTGCCCACTATGAACAAAGGGTTTCCATCCTCTGACCACTTGCTGCTCATGGGTTTTCGTCCACAAGCCTTCTACTCCAATGGGGTTTCATCCATTGAAGAATCTTACTGCAAACCTGCAAATATGAGAGAAAAAGTGATATCAAGAATACCCTCAAAATGACCAAAATTACAATATTTGTGTCCATCTCGCATGCAACATTCAGGCACCCAAATTCAAACTTCCTCGTGAATTCTTGCTAATTTTGTTATGAAAGTTGCCCAAAAGTCATCATTGAGTTGTCAAAGATTCTTCTCCACTTGTAACAGTGGAAACTTTATAAAATTCATCATGCGACAACTTTCCACTCCCCTTTTGCCTGCCAAATTTGATCTCGAGGGGGGGGGAAATCATTTATTAGAAATATTACAATTTCCCACTCTACTCTTCCTTGCCAAATTTGCTCTTGGTGGGAAAGTAATTAATTAGAAATATTTCAATTTCCCTATCCATTCTTGGTGGGAAAGTCATTAATTAGAAATATTTCAAACTTCTCATTATGGCACAAAGTCCAACGCCCCACTAAGTGTTTCCAAATATTTAATTTAATACTTAAATGTCCTTTTGATATTGAGAATATTTGGACATTCATAAATATTAAATTAATTTTTCTCCCTAAGCTTTTCCAATTAACCCATGGAAGAATAAAATGGGTTAATGTTGACCAAAATCCAGTTTTTAACAAAAGGGGACATGACACTCTGAAAGTCCCTCATTAAACAAAAACATAAGTCTCATCTTTATAACATCTGACACATTGACTGAAACCCTTTGAAATTCTGTTATATACTCCTCTACTGAACCATGTTGCTTCAGTCATGTCAATTCTCTTAAGTGCTCCTTGGGATCCTTCCTAACAAACCTATCTATGAGCCTTTGTTTGAAATCAGCATATGTCACTACACTACGATGTCTTTTCGTGATTAGCCCATGATGCCAGCACCCATGTGCTATACCATCCGGATGAATAATAACAAACTTGACAGCTTCATCTTCTGTCATACAGCTGAGTGACGGATATGTGTCTAATTTTTGAACCCGAGCGTGTGTAGTGACCTTTCTCGAGCCATCAAAAGTTGGGAGAGTCAACTTACTCACCTCGTGCTGTAGATCTCTGTTAAATTGCTCCATAGGTTGTCTCCCTTTTGATCCATTTCTAGAATTATGGAATTGCATAAATGGAATTTGATGCCTAACTTCTGGATCAATTCTTGAATAGGCATCTATGCAAGCATTAAAATAATTGTTTGTTGGATTCAGCTCTTCCTCTTCTTGTGTGAATTCAACTCTGGGCAAGAATGAGGGCTGTGTGGGTCTAGGCACCTTTCTGTTATGATTTCAGTTACTACCTTCTGATCCATTATTGTGTGCAGGTCTGATAGAATTGTTGGAATTATTCATGTTGTGCAGCATTTGAAGGAGTATTTGTGTTGTTTCCTCCTGCTATTTAGCTAATTGCTTGTCTTTGTGGTGTTTGCTGTTGTACCTGCAAGAAGGCTCTCCATTCCTCATCCCGATCTGCCATTTTTTTCTTACTTCTATCTCCAGTTCCCACTCCAATCTATTGTGAGACTGCCTCTATCTTCTTCTCTCTATAAGGCACGCTGGGCCCTTTGACTCAGTTGCATCAACTGAAAGGTCCCTTTGACTCAATTGCATCAACTCAAAGCACCCTTAGGATGGCAGGACAACTTGCTCTGATACCAATGTAATGACACTAGGGTTTGCCCCTTTTGTTTTCAATTAGATCTGGCTTGATGAATTAAAGCCTAGGTCTGCAATCTAAACTTCTAATTATATAATTGCAAATGAAACCTAAACTTTCACAGTCCACACAAAAATAAAATGACAACTCTTATAGACAATTTGATAGAAAGAAGAGTGCAGTTTCAGAATGACAACTTTGATACAAAATGTTTATACCTTACAACTACTATTCCACATTCAACTTTAACATACTAGTCATTCGACATACAAATTGATTCAACATACATCTGAGGATTGTTCAACAGATGATTGTTCCACAAGATATAGTTGCACATACATCTCAAACAAATCTGATCTGTGAATGTTACCTGCAAATTGTAGTTCTTAGAAGGACAACTTGTACATACTATATGGACCAATGAGTTGTTGTACAAGTTAGTCTGTACACCTAGATGCAATGAGGGCCCTGGAAATGTTGTATGGTGGCTTTAAAAGTCACCATTTGTGGATTCTCTCCTGCTGTGATAAACCTCCTGAGTGATATATGCCTTGATCTAGCTCCTGCTCAGGTATTAGGTGCTGATTGCCCTACATGGAGGGTTATTTTGATGCAACAAACTTCTGATCTGATCTGCTCCCTGTTGGTGTTTGGTGTCACATTCCTTACCTGACTCCCACAATTCTTCTGATCTGAAATAAATTTAGGAATTAGACTTCAACACAGTGCTGGGAGGGCAATCTGAAAATAAATGCTTTAAAATGTAGCCAGTGTCAGAGGTTTTCATCTTTACGAGAGAATCTGCTGTGGAGGGGTTTTGTCCTCACAGTACTGATGTAGAAATCGACTGGGAATCATATGTAATTCATATTTGCATGCCCTTCTAGGGAAAACTATGCCCACCTATATACAAGCCTTAATTGGGATGCTAGGATTCCAAGAAGTCGGCCAAAATCAAATTCCAGAAAGGTCGTGTTGTCATTTTATGACACCCTTGGTCCATTAGTGAGAACCAATCAGAGATATGTTCCATGGACCAGTGCGGCCCCAGTTGATCAAGGAGAGAAGAATCATGAAGTGTGAAGTGTTGCCTTGTCCGGAGGAGGTTCCTCCCTTGGCCTTTTCGTCTTCCCCGGAACTCCGGAACCGCGAGGTTCCAGAGTTCTTTGCCTTAGCCGCTTTCTTTCCTTCTTTGAAACTCCGGAACCCCCCTCGCCTTTCTCTCCTTTTGCCCGGAACTCTGGAACCTCGGGGTTTCAAAGTTCCTCTCCTCTTTGCCCTTTCTTCTACCCTTGCCCGGAACTCCGAGGTTCCGAAGTACCCTTCCTTGCCTTTCCCGGAACTCCGGAACCCTGAGGTTCCGAAGTTCCCTTACTTGCCTTTCCCGGAACTCCGGAACTTCGAGGTTCCGAAGTTCCTTTCCTTGCCTTTCCCGGAACCCCGAGGTTTTGACGTTCCCTCCTCCCCCTTCTTCCTTCTTCTCCTTGGAACTTCAGAACCCTGAGGTTCCGAAGTTCCTTCCCCTTTTGCTTTCTCTCTCTATTTCCTCCGGAACTCCGGAACCTCGAGGTTCCGAGGTTCTTCCCTTGTCTTCCTCACTTCGGGAGTCCGAGCTTCCGAAGTCTCCAGGTGACACTTCCGGATGGCGTGATCGACACTCAAGGATTTTAAGGCTCCGACAGCTTGGTGACTTATGCACTTTTTTTTGTGGAGCCACAGGGGTGCATTTAATGTTTTTGACAGGATTTCCATCAAGGGAGATACGGGGCCATGCTGGGTGACTTATGTCATGTTTGACTTTGGAAGGTCAGTCAATCTATCTTCCTCAGAATTGCCTTTGGAGGTATGGCTAGGTTGCTTGCATGTACAAGCCAAGTGCATGCACTTCCCTGCACTTCCAGACTGACATGCAGGGGTCATGATCACCCTTGTGACCATTTTCTATATAATGGCTTTTAAGCCTCATTGTAAAGGGTTCTCTCCCTGCTACCTGGAGTTTTCTTACGCTCTCCTCTTCTCTTGAAGACTTGTAATCTTTGCATTTCTGCAACTGTAAGATTGGCGTTTGGCCTTATGATTAATTGAAGAACACTATTCTTGCCTTCTTTCAACCTATGTATGTTGTGTATGCTTTCTTACCTTCATTATAGGTGCATGTTGTGGCTCTTTCTCTTCATATATGCTGTGTTAACTGGTTTTCTGAGTGTGACTTGTGGGAATCCTTCTCCCCTCTTGGCATTCAGTGGATTCTAACCTTCATCTATGCATTGGGGTTACTCATATAACTGAAAGTTGTGCATGTTCAGGGTGTTTCAGTTAATTACTTGTGTCATTTAGGTAGGGAGAGGATCTATCTCTTCTTGGTGCATCACCTCCCTTTATTTCAAGCAATTCTCTCTTCCCTTTACCTCTGCAAGTTGTTAGGATAGGCTTAGGAGTTAGTTTTGAAGTGTTGAGTTGGTTCAACACCTGCACCTGGAATGAGAAGGAGCCGGCCTTCTCCGGAGATTCAACTCCCTTGCGCAAGGTTCCACACCTCGGGGTTGTTTCCATGTTTCACAAGGTTGCAGAGTTGACAGCTCAGCAAGGGTGCAAGCTTTTATGATAACAATTTTTGGCACGCTCGGTGGGACTTCATTTGATTTACATGCTAAGGATTCAGTGTTGTTCTTGACATCTCAGCCTTTAGAGGCAATCATCTCTAAGCACTTGGCGACTCTGGTCAACAAGTCCAGTTCTTGTTCATACGAAGTTCCTAACTCTGGAACCCCGGAACCCCCAGGTTCCCAAGTCATTGTGACTCTGCTTACCCTGGAAATACGGAACTCCTAGGTTCTGAGGTCAGTAAACCGCTTCTCTCCGTAAGTCCAGAACCCCCAGGTTCCAAGGTGCTTAAGCCCAGAATCTCGGAACCCCCAGGTTCGGAACTCCTGAACTTCCTGACTCCGAACATCTGAGCTCCCGGGGTACCGAATAGGCCGCACTCCGCAACTCCGGACCTCTGAGCTCCCGAGGGCGGTTGCAGATTTTATGCCCAGAATTCACACAAGTGCATCTTCTAGGGGCAGTTTCCAATTCATAGAGCTTCTGTCTGTAGGCTCTAGAAGGAGGAGAGGTAGACCTTCATTATCACCAGTTAGGGGTGACGAGGTTGTAAACACTTCATCTCCCAAGTCTCGCTCTACCCCTCCATTTACAAGACCTTTTCTATCAAGGGCTCCCACCACTCATATCAATAGACCATTGTTTCACATGGCAAGAAATCAAGTCTTTGTTACCTTCAATGGGGGGAGTCCCCTTGTTTTGACTCAATGAAATGACATACCAGTGGCTGCATTGAAGAGTATACCATACTTCACTGGTGAAACAACTACTACACCCATTGGGCACATTCAAGACATTGCAAACATCTGCTCCGTCCATAAGATCACTCTGGATGATGTTGCTGTCGGACTCTTAGCCACATCTTTGAAAGGCAAAGCTTTTCAGTGGTATAGAGGGTTGCCGTCTAGCTCTATTCACAATTGGGACGAATTGGGGGAGAAATTGTGCAACCATTTTGAAGACATAAGTGATCACCTATCACTTGTAGAGCAGTCGACTACAATCAAGAGGGCACCCCACGAGTTCATGGGAGACTTCAACTTCAGATTTCATAAGACATGGAATAGGATTCCTGCTCTAGTGAAGCCATCCCCAAATCATGCCTTCTTGTATTATCTTAGAGCTGTCAACAGCGATATAGCTGTCATGGTACAATCGATGGGTGGAGCCTCTCTACCGGGTGCATACGACATAGCCATAAGAGCAGAAAATTGTTTGATCCAGGTTGGGAAGATAGCTCCAAGGCCTCCAATGCCTCTCTTCCTAGAAACTCCTACTCAACAACCAACCTTGGCTCCTATTCCCATGGCACTTGCAAGTCAACCATCCACACCATCTACATCCTCGAATGAGCTCCATGAGGTCAAGGCTCTATTACAAAACTTTGGCAATGAATTGGTTGCACTAAAAAGACAGCAAACTCAGTATAGCAGACCTTACCAAGCACAAAATCAAAATTATCAGCAAAACAGGTCCCCCTTACAAGGGCAAAACCAATGGAGCAATGCCAGGCCTTTGAATAGTGTGAACCCCACAAACGCAAGCAACTCAAAGATGATAGTTCCAATGCAAAATAACCTTGTCCAAGAGCAAGATTGGTGTCAACAATGTAATCAGCCACACAACCAAGGTGTATGCCAAAGTGGAGGGTTTGTCCAAACTTTAGTAGTGCAAGATGAGCCGACCACTTCTGGCCAACAATATGACCCAAATCAGCCTAGTGGTGGTCCCCAAGCTCACTTACAAGGGGATTATACCTTTGTCAGTTGGCAGGAGGCGGAATTTTGTGGTTTGAACCAAACAAATGGTGAGTCCATGCTGCAGTATGCAAGGTCAAAGAAGAGAGCCATGGAGGCTACCTCACCTTCAACATCAGTCCAAGCTCCAACACCCAATGTAGCCATCCATGATACAAGCCAAAGTGCCATGCAAGGGAACAAGAGGCAGGAGGAGACCCAAGTCGTCCAAGGAGCAAAGGCAAACCTTGTAGCCTCAAAGGGCCCTCTAAAGTCAGTTGGTGTTCCTTTCAACATAGTTGATCAGATGAAGAAGGCCAACCTCAACGTCACTATGTGGGAGGCCCTTTCAATCCCATCTCAAAGGGATTTGCTTAAAGAGGCATTAAAGGATGTCAATCAGTCAGGTGATGAGGCAGCAGTCAATGGAAAGATAGTCTCCACCAATTTGGTGTAACCCAAGGAGGAAGAAGATTCAAGCAAGATCAGCAAGCCTCCCCCTTTTTATCTCTCCTTAATCATAGGAGACAATTTGGTTCACAACTGCATGATAGATTTAGGAGCTAGTAGCTCAGTCATGCCTAAGAAGGTAGCTGATCTTCTTGGCATAGAATACGAACCTGTGACCAAAGGGGTGGTAAAAAAATTGAAGTTAACCTTGCATGCATGCCCTGGTTGCACTATCTTGCAAGACATATCAACCATCGACCTCCCTTCCTTCTTTGCCATCTGCCTGTCTAGAGATTTCACTGCCAAGATAGGGGGGTACTTGTCTTCTGGTTGGTCCCACATGCTATTTCGAACAAGGTATGGTACCAAGGTCACCATAAGGGCAGAGCCCATTGCCCAAAACCACATTGAGCCCTACACCCCCAGCCCTATAAACATGAATTGCACTTTGCATGAAGAGGGGGAGGAGTGTGCTGTCCGTGAGCCTGCTACTCTCTTGCAAGAGGTTCCTGATTGCTTGCTGGACGAATGGGCCAATGCTTTTCAGTTTGATCCATTAGCTGAGACCGAAGAGACTGGGTTTGGCACCTATTGTATCCATGAAGAGGATACTCCTATCCCTAACCTCATCAAGACACAAGGAGATTCAAAGGGGTTATGGAGCATGTTTTTTGATGGTTCAAGAAACAAGAATGGTGCAGGTGCCGGTGTGATGCTTGTTTCTCCTAAGTAGGAGAAATATTTCTTCTCCTTTAGGCTTCAATTTGGTTGCACTAACAATGTCGCTGAGTATGAAGCCTTGATCCAAGGTCTCCAACTTGCACAAAGCAGAAAGATCAGATCTCTGCAAGTATTTGGAGATAGTGAGCTGGTTGTTAATCACATCCGAGCCCAAAGCGTAGCAAAGAACAACCTACTCAAATCATACAAACATAGGGTTTGGGATTTGATTGAAGGATTTGAGGCCTTCAATATCCAGAGCATTCCTAGAGGTCAGAACAAGCATGCTGATAGGCTTGTAGCGGTTGGTGCTTAGTTCGACGTACCAGCGCATGTTGCAAGTGAGAGGGAGCAGCACATCAGGCTTGTTGTGAGGTCTGCTGTCCTGGACAATCAAGTGAATTGGCAAGTGTTTGAAAGCGATCAGTAGATCGTCAACTTCTTGCAAAATAAAGCAGAGTTTTCTGCTAAAAATCAGTCCAAGCTGTTAGACCAGCATGGAGATCAAATCATGCAGCTCAACTCCAACAAACTGCCTAAAGATCTAGTTACCTTAGAAGGCATATTCAACTTGGATGATCAGTTGAAGAAGAAAATGAACTTGGCTGCAAAGAGGGGTGATTACAAGCCAGTTGTTGTTGTTGAGGGCAGGTCCTTGAACTTGGGCAAGGTGTGTTCCTCAACCGAGTAGGAGGCCTTTGTTAAGCTCTGCCAAGAGTATGATGACATAGTTGCTTGGACCTATGAAGACTTGAAGGGTTTTGACCCTAGCTTAGCCCAGCATACCATAGAGCTAAACCCGGATGCAAAGCCAGTAAGACAGAAACAAAGGCCAATAAACCCCAAGATTGAGCCACTAATGAGGAAGGAGTTGACCAAGCTAATAGAAGCCAATATCAGCTTCCCTATCAAGCACTCCTCTTGGGTGGCCAACCTTGTCCCTGTAAGGAAGAAGAATGGGGAAATCAGACTATGTGTAGACTTTAGGGATCTCAATAGAGCCTCCCTCAAGGATCACTATCCCCTTCCCTCTATGGAGCGAATTCTCCAAAAGGTCCGTGGCTTAGAAAGATTTTCATTCTTGGATGGGTATTCAGGCTACAATAAGATCTTGGTCCAGGAATCAGACCAATACAAGACTGCATTTACTACTAAGTGGGGCACCTATGCTTATTGTAAAATGCCCTTTGGGCTAACCAATGCAGGTGCCACGTTCCAAAGAGCAATGGACATGGCCTTCAAGGGTGTATTAGCAAAGTTTGTACTTGTATACCTTGATGACATAATTGTTTATTCGAAGCATGCAGCTGACCATCTTGGTCATCTTGAGCAAGTGTTCATGAAATGCAGGGAGTATGGTGTGTCCTTGAACCCCAACAAGTGTGTATTTGCTACTGATCAAGGAAGATTGCTAGGACACATCGTATCCAAGGAGGGTTTGACCATTGATCCAAAGCGAGTGGAGGCTATTCTTTCTCTTCCACTCCCCAGTCACAAGAAAGGATTGCAAAGTTTCCTTGGTAGGATCAACTTTGTGAGGAGGTTCATTCCCAACCTTGCCACCATGGTAAAACCCCTCACTTCCATGTTGAAGAAAAACTTGGTTTTCAGTTGGACCAAGGAAGGAAGGGTCGGTTTCGAAGAGATCAAACAAGCAATTGCTCAGGCCCCTACCCTTGTCAATCCTAATTATGAAAGGGATTTTATCCTCTATACCTTCGGAGGAGAATCCAACATTTCAGCTGTCCTAACACAGCTGAACGATGACAAGTTGGAGCAACCCATTGCTTTCTTTAGTGAAGGGCTAAAGGACTATGAACTTAGATATAGCTATGTAGAGAAGCAAGTCCTCACTGTTGTAAGGGCATTAAAAAAGTTCAGGCACATGTTGTCCAATAGTAGAATCCAGCTCTTGGTTCCGCATGCAAGTGTCAAGGATTTCCTTCTAAACAAGGATATCAGTGAGAAGAGGGCTGGGTGGATAACCAAGGTCATGGAGTATGACATCAACATCAAGATCACCAAGCTTGTAAGAGGCAGGGGCCTATGTGAACAACTTGTCTCATCTTTGAGACTACTTCAGAGGTCGCCCTTGTGTTACAAGAAGATCAACCAATTGACAACAACACTCAATTCAGTTGGGTAGGTGACATGACCACCTTCTTAATGGAAGATAGATACCCCCAAGGTTTGGACCAGACCAAAAGAAGACATTTCAGGTTGCAGTCTATTCCCTATGTCTTAGTGAATGGCACTCTTTTTCAAAAAGACTCCAATGGAGTCTTACTAAGATGTATCGAGCAAAACCAAGTCAGCAGACTGTTAGAGGAATTTCATGATGGCTCTTTAGGGGGGCACTTCTCTGCAAGGACTACGGCTATCAAAATAACGAGAGCTGGTTATTACTGGCCATCCTTATTCATTGACTCACATAGATGGGTAAGGAATTGCAAGAAATGTGCTCTCTTCTTTGGGAAGCAAAGTTTAGCTGCCCTACCTCTTCACCCCATCCAAGCAGATCAACCGTTCACCCAATGGGGTTTAGACTTCACTGGCATGATAAATCCACCTTCCAGTGCTGGCCATAAATGGATCTTGGCCGCACCGGATTACTTCACTAGGTGGACGGAGGCAGTCGCATTAAGGGATGCCACTAAGGCCTCAGTGCTGGAATTCCTTGAGGGAATTGTGACAAGGTTCGGTGTTCCCTCCACCATCATATCAGACAATGCCAGGGCATTTGTTGGAACCCAAATCAGTTCTTGGGTAGTTAAGAATAGCATATATTTGAAGACATCATCCAACTATTACCCTCAAGGTAATGGCTTAGCTGAATCTTCCAACAAGAACCTCATCAGGATAGTTAAAAGAACAATTGGAGACAATCAAAGGGCATGGCATATTAAGTTGAAGACAGCCTTATGGGCTGATAGGATCACACCCAAGAGGGCGATTGGTAACTCCCCTTTCATGCTAGCATATGGGAAGGAAGCAAGACTCCCAACTTCCTTAGAATTACCCTCTCTTGAACTAGCACATCAGCTAGAATTAACAGAGAATGATGCCATGACAGTAAGATTAGTTGAGCTGATGGAGCTGGAGGAGGTTAGAAGTCAGGCTATGCATACACTTAAGACTCATCAAGAGCAGGTTAAGAAGG
Organism: Cryptomeria japonica; assembly: GCF_030272615.1. NCBI lineage: Eukaryota > Viridiplantae > Streptophyta > Pinopsida > Cupressales > Cupressaceae > Cryptomeria > Cryptomeria japonica. Next base: position 723,420,375 of record NC_081414.1, read on the forward strand.
TTTTTGACAAAAAGGCGACTAATAGGGTCTTCAAAGAAGGAGATCTAGTTCTCAAGTGGGATGCAGACAGAGCCAAAGCTGGGTGACACTCCAAATTTGATGCTATCTGGAGTGGTCCATATGTCATTACTAGTTGTAAGGAGACCAATGCATTTCATCTCTCCAAGCTTGATGGCGAAGTTCTTCCAATCCCAGTGAATGGGATTCATCTCAAGCCTTGCTTCTAAAGAGGGTGTTGATGACTATGTAAATATTAGACTAGAGGTTGTTTTGCTTTCATAAGTGCTTATGCACATACCAAATTCTCCTTAAGAGGGTGTGTGCTCTAGCTTTTAGTTTTCCTCCAAGTGATGGCACACACATGTTTGGGTCTTTCAATGACTCAGTGCCCAATGGATGCTTAAGGCTTTTGGACTTCATGCTCAGCAGGCCAGCATCCCGCAGAAATCGCCAAAAATGTTGTCATTTTATGACACCCTTGGTCCATCAATGAGAACCGATCAGAGATATGTTCCATGGACCAGTGCGGCCCCAGTTGATCAAGGAGAGAAGAATCATGAAGTGTGAAGTGTTGCCTTGTCTGGAGGAGGTTCCTCCCTTGGCCTTTTCGTCTTCCTCGGAACTTCGGAACCCCGAGGTTCCAAAGTTCTTTGCCTTAGCCACTTTCTTTCCTTCTTCGGAACTCCGGAACCCCGAGGTTCCGAAGTTCCCTTCCTTCCCTCGCCTTTCTCTCCTTTTGCCCGGAACTCCGGGGTTCCGAGGTTCCTTGTCCCTTTTCTCCTTCCCTCTTCGAAACTCCGAAACCCTGAGGTTTTGAAGTTCCTAGCCTTCCTTTCCTTTGCCTCTTCTCTTAAGTTTCTCCTTTGCCCAAAACTCCGGAACCCCGAGGTTCTGAAGTTCCCTTTGTGCAGTTCTCATCCGAAACTTCAGAACCTCGAGGTTCCGAAGTTCCCTTCCTTGCCTTTCCCGGAACTCTGGAACCTCGAGGTTCCGAAGTTCCCTTCCTTGCTTTCCTGGAACTGCGGAACCTGGTTCTGGAGTTCCCTCCTCCCCCTTCTTCCTTCTTCTCCCCGAAACTCCGGAAGGTTCCAGAGTTCCTTCCCCTTTTGCTTTCTCTCTCTAGTTCCTCCGGAACTTCGGAATCCTAAGGTTCTGAGGTTCTTCCCTTGTCTTCCTCACTTCGGGAGTTCGAGCTTCCGAAGTCTCCAGGCGACACTTCCGAATGGCATGATCGACACTCAAGTCTTTTAATGCTCCAACAACTTGGTGACTTATGCACTTTTTTTAGTGGAGCCACAGGAGTGCATTTAATGTTTATGGCAGGATTTCCATCAAGGGAGGTATGGGGCCATGCTAGGTGACTTATGTCATGTTTGACTTTGGAAGGTCAGTCAATCTATCTTCCTCAGAATTGCCTTTGGAGGTATGGCTAGGTTGGTTGCATGTACAAGCCAAGTGCATGCACTTCCCTACACTTCCAGACTGACATGCAGGGGTCATGATCACCCTTGTGACCATTTTCTATATAATGGCTTTTAAGCCTCATTTTAAAGGGTTCTCTCCCTGTTGCCTGGAGTTTTCTTATGCTCTCCTCTTCTCTTGAAGACTTGTAATCTTTGCATTTCTGCAACTGTAAGATTGGCGTTTGGCCGTATGATTAATTGAAGAACACTATTCTTGCCTTCTTTCAACCTATGTATGTTGTGTATGCTTTCTTACCTTCATCATAGGTGCATGTTGTGGCTCTTTCTCTTCATATATGCTATGTTAACTGGTTTTCTGAGTGTGACTTGTGGGAATCCTTCTCCCCTCTTGGTATTCAGTGGATTCTAACCTTCATCTATGCATTGGGGTTACTCATATAACCGAAAGTTGTGCATCTTCAGGGTGTTTCAGTTAATTACTTGTGTCATTTAGGTAGGGAGAGGATCCATCTCTTCTTGGTGCATCACCTGCCTTTATTTCAAGCAAATCTCTCTTCCCTTTACCTTTGCAAGTTGTTAGGATAGGCTTAGGAGTTAGTTTTGAAGTGTTGAGTTGGTTCAACACCTTCACTTGGAATGAGAAGGAAGCCGGCCTTGTCCGGAGATTCAACCCCCTTGCGCAAGGTCCCACACCTCGGGGTTGTTTCCATGTTTCACAAGGTTGCTGAGTTGATAGCTAAGCAAGGGTGCAAGCTTTTGTGATAACAGGTCGGTCCAAGATTAAATTCCAAAGGGTTGGCCCAAAATTAAATATTAATAAACTAAAAATTTAATTTCATCATAATTTTTATTAATAAACTTAATCTCTTATCTAATTAATATTATATATAAATATAGTGTTAAAGAACTCTTATTTAATTATGGTAAGAACCGTCTCAATTGGGTGGCGTGGATGGGACATGCCAGTGCTCCAGAGTTGGTGAAAAATATGGATATCCTCACTCGCTTATACGTATGTGTGATGGAATGGCAAGAGCAACTCATGCTCTATTTGCTGTTTCAAGTTTCAACTACTGTTTGTCTACTGATGCACATAATCCCTCCTCAAGGTGGTATGACAGTGAAGTGGTTAGTTCCTGGCTTGAATGGCCTGAAATCAATGATTCCTATTAATCTCCACGTTGACCAGAGTTAGGGTTGAACAAATCACTATAATTCAGTATACTCAACAAGTTACAAATATTTGAGAAGAAAGTGATTCCGTCTTTACCTCTGGGATTGCAGGCAAGTGATTTTGTTCTTGTAAGCAGATTGCATGAAACTCTAGGAGTAATTCAAATAATTGGTTCAATTCCTCTTGTCAAACTTGTACATAGGTTGGATTAAATAGTTGGCTTTAGATTGGGAACCTTGACCCCAAATTGGTTGCCAAACCGAGAATTTGAATTTTGCATTATAAATTTTATTTTATATTTATTTATTATTTTATGATTTGTATTTTATATTTATTATTTTTATTACTCAATAATATTTGGGTGGTGTTAATAATAGTTGAACTACTTGCCAAAAGAAAAAAATGGCCAAGGCTCGAAGAAGAAACTCGGCGAAAACTCAACAACTTAAAAATTTGGTTAAATTTAATTATAAATGCATTTTTTTTGAAAAATTCAATGATGAGATGCACCCAATGAGTCAATAAATGAGTATATAAAAGAAACAAGCTGAGTCTAGATATATTTGATTGATTTAAGTACAAATTGGGTACAAAATGGCATCCTCATGTGGAATGCTGATGGCTGATAGTTTGGAACAAAACGAAATACCAAATTGTTTTTGTAAAACTAAAAGTAATACTACATCAAAACATTTTACATCTTCCTCTTCCCAACTCTAGTGTAAACTAAGGGAGAGGTAGAACTAGAGGGTCTAGTTTGAGGAGTCCAATGTGGCTCCTCCACCTTGCCAAAATGAGGTTGAGGGTAGGCCCGCTCGTAGGGGTTTGAGGGTGAGAGAGAGAGAGGTAGAGAGACAGATCTAGATCTTAGGGGAGAGAGGATAGAATGAGATAGAGAGTGGTGGAGAGAGGAGATAGAGGAACAGTGATAGGGAGATAGATAGGTCTAGAATTTGGGGTAGATAAAGTGAGTGAGATAGAGAGAGTGAGAGATTGCAGATAGGAGCCTATTGATTACTGAAATTTGACTGTATAAAAATTGAAAAGATCTTCTAAAACCTAGAATTCGCATTATAATTCCTAGAGATATGAAAGCACTCTCAAACATCCTGCCAATATATACATGAAATATAACTTAATGTATAAGAAAGGAAAAAGACATTGAAATGTGACTTATATTTAAATGTTATATTTCATGTATATATTCTGATGAAGAGAATGAGTCTGACTTGAAAAAAAAAATCAGATAATTTTTTGATGTATTTGGGCCTTTTTTTTTTATGCAGATAAGTTTTTGCCAGACTTGCTAAGTTTTTGTGAAAAACTAGCCAAAAATTCGGCAAGTTTATGGCATAAATACTTGTTGAGCAGAAAAACTTGCGAGTTTGTCAATTCAAGACTGGGCAAGTCTTCCATCTATGGTGTTAATAAACACCCTTAGTTATTATTTTTGCTGGGGCCGACCTTAAGTGGAAAGGGACACGATAATCCCCCCTTCCCCAAATTGCTTGTCCTTAAGCAATTTTAGACTTGGATGTTCAAATATCTCCACCTCTTCTCATGTAGTGTCCTCAAAAGAAAGATTTTTCCACTTTACCAAATACTTTGGAATGAATTTTTTTCGTAGCTTCTTTTCTCTCATATCAATGATAAATGTAAGCCATTGTGTGCGAAGTAAAGCAAATTCCTCTTCAGTACACTTTTTTTGAAGGGTCTTCATAAGCCCTTCTTTCACCTCTTCATCATTAGATGTAGACACTCTTCTAGGCTTAGTTACATACCATTTGGGATTTAGACATAGGATGCCATATGAAGTGGGGTGTTCATATTGTTCCGTTGTCGCATCATAATGAGCCTAAGATGCTCCTCATAAAATCCCAAAGTAGGGTCCCTATTATGAATTGCTTGCTTCATCTGCCCAAGCATGCTATCAAAAGTTTCATAAATGTCTCCAAGGCTAGGAGAGTTAGCATCAACATATCTTATTACTCACATGATAGGCTTAATGAAGGAGAAAATGTATCTGCAGGTGCAAAAAAGTTACAATAATTAAAATCTTCAATAAGAATGAAAATATTTTACAAGTTAGAAATATTGATAAATAAACATTTTAAAAATTAAATAATAAAATTAACAATATTTGTACCTCATTGTGGACCAGCAATCATCATCAAGGATATTTTGTTTCACACTTCTTCCTTCCGCTGTGCTTACCATTGACCATCTACCACACTTTGAATTAACTACCATTATTTGTAAATCCTCTTGGACCTCAACCATCCTCTAACAAAATGAAGTAGTTGGCATATCTAGGAACCATGGGCTTGAGGAATTCCTTCTTGAAAAAAAGTAAGCAAGTGAAGTATGATGGTTGCAAATGAACATCTGTGCTTCTCTAGTATTTGACACCACTACCTTCACCCAGTCTATCTTCCCCTTGTCCTTCAAGGTATTGTTTGATGCATGAACACAACATGGGCTCTAAAAAAAGTGCTTATAAGTACCCTCCACCATCAAGCCAGCTAACTTACACACACGAGTTGAATTAGTCACTACCTCTACCACATTAGGGGCTCCAACCTCATCTATGACCTTGCAAATTTTGAAATTGGAAGTTTGTATACTTCGTTTTCCTTGAACAATCAATAGCTTTAAGAAAATAAGAGCTAGCTGAAATTGTGACAATAATATTGATGAGTGGCCCATATTTTATATAGGTCCACCCATCCATGGTGATGGAGCATCCATCCCTTATCCAAGTTTGCGTCATCTTCTCCATCAAAACATTCACCTTGGAATATCTCTATCAAGGAGGGTGTTGCATAGCTTATGTTTTGTAGAAAATATGAGGGATCGACAACCATCACATCTTTGAACATTTGTTTAAAATATGGTGAATGTGTCATATGAAATGGTATGGCATGAGTATAAAAAAACTTAGCAATAAAGGAATTAACCACATCGTTCATTGCACATTAAACATATTTGCAATAGTGGTAGTTCTCTTCTTTCCCCTAGTAGAAGTAGAACCTTGTCCCCCATGAAATCCAACATCCACGGATCCTGTAGGCAATGAAACACTAGGCTGTGAAATCTCCAATGGAATTCCTTTCTCTCTTGCCTCCCTCACCATATGAAATCTAGGTGCCTCATTCTTCTCAACTAGAGTTATTTTTTCACATTTTTTAACTCTTTGACCACCTATCCACAAAACATGACAAAAAAATCTCGTATAGCTGCTCCTCTATTCTTTTTTGCATAAATGGCAATGCCATTCTTCACTCCCCCTTGATTTTTTTTTCTTATCCTGATCAACTTGTGATGCAAACTGTAATAGATGTTTCTTGGTGTTAAATAGGCCTTTTGTATAGGTTTTGACGAGTTCGGAAGGACAGTCAAATGGGTTTGAACTTGCTGGCTCTGCTACACTCCCTCTCACTGAAGAACCCCCAGTGGCTGCCATATTTCTATGTGTTCTAGATCTACTTTTTTGCATTTGAAGTTCAACCTCATCACTATCACTACTCTCAGTGCTGCTCATGTTTTTTTGTTTAAGAATTTAAAAAAAAAACTGCAATTTCAAATAAAGAAAAATAAACTCACAATGCTCGCTCTCTGTGTTAAAAAAAAATTCAAATAATGCAAAACAAATTGAAAAAACAAATGTAATATGAAGAACTTACCTCCAAAGTAGTGAATATGATGCCATAGTCCCCCGTTTCAATTGCTGTTCTCTCTTCATTTAATTGCCACTCTTCTCTTGTGGCTCAACACAAGTTTGCAAATATTAAAATGAGGGAGTTTTTTCTTTTTGTTGTTTTGATAAGTAAATTAGGTTTAATTTTTGTTTAAAGCGGTAGGGGTGGGGAGGTTGCGCGGGGGGCAAGGGGCGAGGGGTAAATTAGGTTTAATCGTTTTGCTTTCTGTGGGTCAACCATCCATTTGTTGCCTTGCTTCTGCTTAGCTCCCCCTGGCCCATTGAATTTTTCTCCATAGGCGAAGCTCGACTTAAGCACCTTCTCCCATTTTCTAGAATATTCCCCTTTAGGACAAGTCAAATCTGTTTTTTTTTGAGGGAGAAACATGAATGATTTCAACTGCGAAAACAAAGAGTTGAATTGTGAAATTTTGAAAAATAGAAAGAAAAAACTTTTGATGATTTTTGAAGACCTTTACAATGATCTAAGCAATTTGGTAAAATTTGACATATAGCTTGCATTCCTGGATGACACGTTGCTCTACAAAATATTTTAGTTTCAATTATGTGCTTGATCTAGCTCATCCAACTACTCTGCTCTAACCCTTTTGATCATCCAATCACTCAACTCCATCATTTGCAAGCATTGCAACAAAATAAGAGAGGGAGGGAGAAAGAGAGGGAGGGAGAGAAAAGGGGATGGACAGAGGGAGGATCACCGCACAAACTTGATGCTTCATGGGAATGGAAGCCACTAAGGAACAACAAAAGTATAGGATTTAAAAAGGTGCATTTAGTGCCAACAAGTTGACTTGAAAACAATCGCCATCATTGCCACTGGTAAGAGAGTATCAATTATTAAGTTGATATTTTCAGCCAATGCTTTGAATCAGACTATCATGGGAAGGCTGAAATACAAGCTGCTAGGCCAACTACTAGATATTGGAAGGTACACTTGCTAAAGCTGTCCTAGTAGGAGTTGGAGATGATATGACCATTGTGACCAATAGATTAGCAATAGTGCAACTTCATGATGGTATGTGGATGTGTTGAAGATATAGCTACGATAGAGATCATCAATGCAGTGTTCCTTTTTTATTTCGTCTAGTATTGACTCCTTATCTTCCATTCCTTTGTTGCCTTTTTTGTTGTCGGTGACTCTTCATGTTGCTACGACTGTCAATGAAGGTGATGAGGCTGTTGGTGAAGGTGATGAGGCCGTCGGTGCAAATGTAACTGTTTGTGCCTTTGCCTCTTCCTTCGCGTGACTCTTCATTGGAAATTCCGATATGTTATATTGATTATTCTTCCTTGTCTCGTCTTCTTCTTCTTCGGTAGTTTTAATATCGACTTCTCTCTTTCATAAAAATCGTGTGATTGTGTTTGACAGATTAGAGATATTATGTGTCCCTTCTGCATACAGAGTTTTAAGATATCTGAAGGTTTTGGATTGTATGCGAGATGTATCATCTGAGTTCATTCTTATGATTGATTTGTAGAGAATCAAATTGATATTATTGTGGTTGATAGTAATCTGAGACTATCATTAGTTGTATTCTTTTTTGAGATATAATAAAGTTCAGTTTGAGTGGGCTGAGTTTTTCACCCTCAAGTGGAGGGTTTTCCTAGGATAAGGGCTTGTGCATTTGTGTTTCATTCTTTATTTTTTGTTCTCAGTTTTTCTATATTCTGGTTCAAGTTTTAACATGGTATCAGAGTGGTTCTAGAAGATCGATCCAGAACTAGAATTTTTAAGTTCTTTATTTCTTTCAGTTGTTTGCCTAAGTCATTCATTATGGTGAACGGATTGAAAGTAGAAGATAGAGTAGATGGTTCGTCAAATTTCTCTTCTTGGAAGTTTAGAATTCTGATCACTCTAGAAGAGAATGATCTCCTTGACTATGTCTCGAAAGATGTAGAAGAACCTTCTGCTGATGCAGAGAAAGTTCAATGGAGAAAGAATAAGACCATGGCTAAGAGAATTCTGATTGATTCTGTTAAGGATTATCTGGTGCCTATCATCTCTAAGTTGGATTCAACTAAGGAAATGTTTCAAACTCTAAAGGATCTTTATGAATTCAACAATACCAACAGAGCTTTATCCCTTAGGCGTCAATTGCTGCATGTGAAAATGTCTAGAGGAGAATCTGTTACTTGTTATTTCATGAAGATTTCTGAGTTAAAAGATCAGCTCAGTGCAATTGGAGATACTTATGCTGATAAAGAATTGGTTATGTTAGCTATGAATGGACTTCCCATCTCCTGGGAATCCTTCATTCAAGGCATCAGTGGAAGAGATGATCTTCCTAAATTTGATAGGTTGAGGGCAGATTGCATTCAGGAAGAATGCAAACAAGAAGCAAGAGGTTATGGTCGCAAATCTCATCATGAAGATGATCATGTGCTTATTGCCCATGCATCTAAGGGGAAAGGAAAGAAAGGTAACTTCAAAAGATTCAGAGACAAGAATGATGAGTTAGCCCCTGTTGCCAAGAAAAGTGGAAGGACCTTTCTAGAATTCAGTGTTTTAGGTGTGACAAATTTGGTCACTTTGCCAGAGATTGTGTTTCAAAATCTAAGCCTCAAGCAACTGCTGCAAATGTTGAGTATCCTTCTCATCAAAGAGAGTCAAGTGAAAATTGTGAAGGATTCTGATTTATTTCTGCACTTTCTAGTAATGTTCCTACTAATAGTGATACATGGTTGATAGATAGTGGAGCATCTCGTTATATCATTAGTTTTCGTGAGCACTTTTCAAACTTGAAAGAAAAAGACTCTCATCTTCAAGTTATCATTGGTGATGATGCTTGCTATTCTGTGAAGGGTGCTGGATATACTTCTTTTCAGTTGGACTTTGGTATTCCTCTTCATTTAAGTGATGTCCTATTTGTTCCTGATATTAAGAGGAATCTGATTTCTATTTCTGCATTAGAAGACAAAGTTTATCATGTTGCTTTTGCTGATGGAGAAGTACTTGCATGGAAGAACTCTAGTATTCAATCAACTCATGTTATTGGTGTTCGTCATGATAGTCTTTACAAGCTTTCAACCAAAGAAACGGGACTTGGACTCGGCTCGGACTCGGCAAGGCCGACTCGGACTCGGACTCGGGACTCGGCGTCAGACTCGGCTCCAGACTCTGCTGGACTCGGGAAAGTGAAAAACTCAAGAATTTTAGAGATTTAAAACTTGTTTCAGACACCCTTTATTGAATACACCTTAAAGACACAAAAACATCATCAAACTCGGCTCATTTGATTACATACACAAGTATACATCAATCACATAAGCATAAAGGCAAATTGTAGCTGAAGAAAATAACAAACATAGATATATAAATATTGTCAAATGTATACAATATTACAAAACTCATGGAATAAAAAATCCATGTCATCATATGATCATCATCAAATGTTTCATACAAATACCAAAGGTAAATAGTAAATACTAAATACAACTACAAGTGTACAAGCCTATGGCTCAGAGGGCCGTGCACCATCTTGCCTTGGCCCCCTGTGAAGGCGTTTAAAGTAGGTCCTGGATGATTCAACAGCCATAGTCACTCCCTGTGACACCATGCCATGCTCACCAACATCAGGAACAACTGTGTCATGCTCGCCAACATCAGGAACAGCTGTGTCACTTTGAGTCTCAGTATTTCCTGTCTCTGCTCGTGCTCTTTGCTCCTCCTCTGCCATGGCTACAGCCTCAGCCTCTATATCTACCTGGTCAATCCAATCAATGTCATCATCACTAAATACAGCTGTAGGAGTCCTAGGAGCTGTCTGACTTTCATTGGCCCACTCTGCTTCAAGATCAACCTCATCTAGAATGATAGGAGACATGTCAACTACTGCATTCTTTCTCATTCTCAGGCGGAGGTTGTAGTGAACAAAGACGAGATCATTCATCTTCTCCACAGATAATCTATTGCGCCTCTTGGAGTGTATGTGCTCAAACATACTCCAATTGCGCTCACAACCTGATGCGCTGCATGGTTGGCTCAAGATGTGAATGGCCAATTTCTGAATATTTGGTGTCTCTGGGCCAAAAAAGTTCCACCAATGATCTGAGTTTGAAATGAGAAAAAAAAAAAAATCAGTCTCACTCATGAACTCATTTAACAAGTTACAATATAGTATTGAATAAAACTAAAATTAAGCCTTACAATTTATTTTTACCTAGCATCATAGTTGTTCTACCGTCTTTGGCGACAGGACGAGAGAAGGTCTCGCCTTGTGCATCTGAGAACATCTGTAGCTCTCGAAAAAGGTCTATCTGAGAAGTACCAGCAGGTCCCATCTTTTCCATGATTGCATATAGCCCATTAAGGACCTCCACATCAGCCTTGAAAGAAGGGATAAAACGGAATGCCGGATTCAGATAATAGGCTGCCGCATGGATGAGCCTATGAAGCTGATGATGCCATCTCCTATTAATGATCTCCCAAATGGGACCATACTTGCTCTCATCTGCTCCATAGATGAATCTGATGGCCTCCTTCGCCCTATCCATGCCCTCATATATATAGCCCATTGCGGGCTTATCTCCATCCGCAACTCGCAACAAAACCACCAAGGGCTTAACAAACTGCAAAATTGAAAATATTGTGTAATTTAGAAAAATGAGCAAATAAGAGAGTACATATAATAAGTTATAAAACATGAAGTTAAATTGTAGAATTTATAAAAAAATTACCTTAACTATCTCATCACAAGGACCCAAAAGCCTTGCTCATCAAAAATGCAGTCTGCCATATCTATCCCTGCAGGGGTGGTAGCATAGGATGAGGAAGACCACTCCTCACCAACAATCATACGTCTCAAGGCAGACTTAGACCTAAGCATGGACTGCAATGTGAGGAAGTTTGTGGCAAATCTTGTGATTCCTGGACGATGCAACTCCTTGTGCTCTGTGTATTGTCTCATAAGAGCCAACACCCATGAATGATTATATACAAATTTGCAGACATTTCTTGCCCTTTCTACACATTTCTTGACCCATGGGATTTTTCCAATATCCTCCAACATGAGGTCAATGCAATGAGCAACACATGGAGTCCAAACTATAGATGGGTGCCTCTCCATCAATAGTCTACCTGCAGCAACATTATTTGTTGCATTGTAAATTGTAATTAATGGAGGTACAAAGTACAAACTACAAGATAGTAATTAATTTGCAAACAAAATTAGTTTGTAATCAAAAGTTTACCTGCAACAACATAATTTGCTGCATTGTCGGTCACCACCTGTACCACGTTCTCCTCACCCACATCTTCAATCACCTCCTCTATTTGCTCACATAGGTAGGTGGCATTCTTGCAATGGGCGGAGGCATCAATGGACTTGATGAAAATGGTGCCCCTTGAAATAAAAAAATAAAGCTAGTTCAATGATTATTCAATAAACCATTAGATAAAAAATAAAAAATGAAAGACTATATGAAACTAAAATTAATCAATCACTTGCGGAAGAAACAAGAAAATTAAGGAGAGTTCTATTTCTCCTATCCGTCCAACCATTAGTCATGATGGTGCAACCTTTAGTGCTCCATATGTGGTGTTGTTCATCTAAATCCTTTTTTACATCATCCACCATTTGAGACAAAATGGGTCCCCTCAAATCACTCTCACTGGGGGCTTTGAACCCCGCCCCACATATGGTAATGGCATCAACCATTTGTTGCCAATAAGGAGACCTGTCGCAAAGAAACTCAATGAGATAAGTTAAGTATAAAAATTCAATGAGATAAGTATAAAAATTAAAACAATCAAAGTTATCAAACATAAAAGTTAGTCAAACATTCACCTGGCTACAAAGAATGGAATACAGCGGTAGCTCCAAAACCTGCCAACTGCCATTTTAGCAGCATCATGGACCTCCTTGTTCCAACCCATGCCCTCAAGCGACGGTTGGGACCCAGGAGTAGTGCGAGGCACAAAGAAGGAATCCAACCTAGATTTATGAATCCTAGGTCCAATGGTAACATTCCCACTACAACTACTAGTGGTAGGAGCATGAGAAGTGGCGGTGGCACTGCCACTTATAGAATCAGAAGCAGAAACGGAAGCACCAGCAGTAGCAAACTGAGTGGGATGATATGGAGGTAAGGAAGAAGGGCATCCAACACAACCTAACTGTGTCCCTCTTCCTAAAACTGTCTCTCTCCCAATGGCCACTCGATCCTCCTTTTGTTTCTTTTTTCTTTTAATCTCCTCAACCATTACATAACAATCACGTACGGCCTCAAGGACTGCTTTTAGGCATGGTTCGGCATCATGTCCACGCACACCAACAATATGGTATTTCAGCCTATATATAGCTCCATGGAATATTGTTTTGCAAAACATACATTTTGTTTGCCCTTTTCCTTGCCCTGGAAAATCCTCATGATATTTCCAAGCAGGGTCCTTTCTCATGGGGGGTCTAGAAGCTGAAGTAGACATTTTAGGATAGTTTTGTGAAACTTGAAGTTGAGGCAAATAATAAAGTGAAGTTTGCTGCAATAAAACATTACAAATACAAAACAAAATTAATACATACATTCAAAAAAACTAAAGTAGGGTTTGTAATTTTTTTAAAAAAAAATTGTAGGGTTTGTCAAACCATACTTTTAAAAAAAAAAATTTACAAACCCTACATACAACCCTACATAGTACAACTACATACTACATGCTACATACAAATTACAAACATTCAAAAGATCTTGCATACAAGAAAATGTAAAACTTTCAAAATAAATGAATAGAAAATGGAATTTTTGCATATAAGAAACAAAATAATGTTCAAAAAAAAAATCTTACCTCTTACAACAAGCTTGAAATGAGCTGCAAACTCTTCCTATCCAACTCTTGATGCACCAAATCAAAACACAATGCAGCTCCAATGTGACAAATTGAAGAAAACTTGAGCTTCCTCTTTGCTGGTTTTTCTTCTATGCACCCTTGTTTTTCTTCCCAACTCACTTTACTCTTCCCTTTTTTGCAAGTGAATGAAATGAAAGTCACTTTTAGGGCTAGAAGACAATTAACATAAAAAAACGGATTTAAAAAAACTTTGCAAACTAATTTTTTTTGTGTTTTAAAGTATGCCCACGCCGGTCGAGTCCAGGGCTCGGGACTCGCCGAGTTTGGCGAGTTTGGGCCAAACTCGCCAACTCGGCGAGTCTGGCGAGTTTACTCGTCAGACTCAGATGAGTCCGAGTTGGAGCCCTTGGGACTCGGCAGGCCTGACTCGGACTCGGGCTCGCCGAGTCTGGGCGAGTCCGGGCGCGTCCCGTTTCTCTGCTTTCAACTCATCCTATTCAAGTCTTAGCTCATGACTCTTCAAGTTCAAGTGAGCTATGGCATAAAATATTTGGTCATTTAAATTTCAAAACTTTCTCTTCAATGGAGAAGGTTGTCATTGGTCTTCCTAAGCTGAATCAAAACCATGAAGGTGTTTGCAAGGGGTGTGCTGTAGGTAAGAACATTAAGAGCACCTTTCATAGTAGTCAAAGTAGGGCAAAAAATTCTCTAGAATTAATTCATTTTGATTTATGTGGACCCATGTCAATTGCTTTTGTTAGTGGTTTTTGGTATTATGTCACCTTGATTGATGATTTTTCTCGTAAGTGCTGGATTTACTTTCTTAAGTCTAAAGAGTCTGATGAAGTGCTGTTCAGATTTAAAGAGTTCAAAGCTCTAGTTGAAAATCTATCTAGCAAGAAAATAAAAATTCTTAGATCTGATAATGGAGGAGAATATGTTTTTGGTGTTTTTCATAACTTTTGTGTTGAAGCTGGGATTAAGAGGGAGTTCTGTGTCCCTTATAATCCTCAACAAAACGGTGTGGTTGAAAGAAAGAATAGGACAATTGTTGAAGCAACAAAGGCTATGATTCATGACCAAAGTCTTCAAACATTTCTTTGGGCCAAGGCTTGCAGGACAACTGTTCACATTCAGAATTGTAGTCCTCATCAGATTCTAAACAACTTGACTCTAGTAGAAGCTTTTACAGGTGTCAAACTAGATGTAAGTTATTTCAGAATCTTTGGATGCCCTGTTTATATTCATGTTCCTAAAGAGAAAAGATCGAAATTAGAACCTTTAGGCAAGAAAGGCATCTTCGTTGGTTATAGTGAATCTTCAAAAACATATAGAATCTACATTCCGGGACAAAAACAGATTGAGATCAGCAGAGATATTTCTTTTGATGAAGATATAGCTTGCATGAAATTCAAAGAATCTAGCATAGAATCTGATAAAGAAGATTTGGGCATCCTCAAGTTTTAGATACAGCTGATCCGAATCCATCTTTTGACATTCAGAGGGAGTTTACAAATTTAGAATATCCTGTTGATTCAGCTGATCCAGTTGATCCAGTTGACTCTATAGTTACATCAACAAGTCACAGTATTAGTTCAGCTAACAAGAAAATACCTTTGTGGGCTAGACATACTATGGAAGATGCCGAAAAATATGCAGCCCCTCGTGGTACTTTCAGAGAAAGCAAAAGACCTCGCAAGTTTGCTGGCTATGTATCTTTGATGAGTCATATCTTAGCATCCGAGCCTTCAGATGTTGAAGAGGCTTTAAATCAGCAAGTGTGGAAGGATGCCATGATAGAGGAATATCAATCTATTATGAAAAATGATGTATGGGACATTGTTCCAAGGCCTAAAAAAAAATCAGTGGTTTCTTCTAAGTGGCTGTTCAAAATCAAACATGCAGCTGATGGGAGTATAGAAAAGTACAAGGCCAGATTTGTAGCTAGAGGTTTTTCCCAAAAGGAAGGTATAGATTTCGAAGAAACCTTTGCACCTGTAGCACGTTACACTTCTATTAGAACTATCATAGTTGTTGCAGCTGTTAAAGGTTGGAAACTTCATCAAATGGATGTGAAAATAGCCTTCTTGAATGGTAAAATTGAAGAGGAGGTTTACATTGAGCAGCCAGAGGGCTTTATTATTCACAATAGAAACTCTCATGTATGCAGACTGAAAAAGGCCTTATATGGTCTTAAATAAGCCCCTCGTGCTTGGTATGAAAGGATAGACCACTATCTTTTGAGCTTTGGTTTTCTAAAAAATGATGCTGATCCAAACTTATACTTCAAGGTATGTGATGATAAGGTGCTGATTTTAGTACTAAATGTTGATGATTTATTCCTCACTAGTAATGATGATCTCATTGACAAATGTAAGAAGGATTTACCTTTAGAATTTGAAATGAAGGATCTTGGTTTGTTACATTATTTCCTTGGACTTGAGGTATGGTAAAGACCAAATGAAATCATATTGAGTCAAGGTAAATATGCAGTTGATATTTTGAAAAGATTTGACATGTTAGAGTGTAAGTCTATGGTGACTCCTATGGAAGTAAATTTGAAGAAATTACATGAGGATGCAGCTACTTCAGATTTAGTTGAGCCTACTATGTATAGACAATTAAGTGGCTCTTTAATGTACTTGGTTAACACAAGGCCTGATATATGCTCTGCAGTTAATACCTTGAGTTAGTTCATGTGTGAACCAAGGCATATTCATCTTGTGGCAGCCAAACATATATTGAGATATGTACATGGTACAATTGGACGGCTTAAATTTTTCTTCGTGTGTAGAGCTGAACTTGCAGGGGTTTTCTGATTCAGACTTGGCAGGCTGTGTGCATGACAGAAAAAGCACTTTAGGTTGCTGTTTTAGTCTAGGTTCAGCTATGATTTCCTAGTGCAGCAGGAAACAATCTTGTGTTGCACAAAGTACAGCTGAAGCAAAATATGTTGCAGCTTGTGTGGCTGCAAGAGAAGCTATGTGGCTTCGAAAATTACTTTCAGGCTTGTTTGGACAGCCTTTGGAACTTATTGTTATTATTTGTGATAATCAAAGCTGTGTGAAACTTTTAGTTAATCCAGTATTTCATGATAGAAGCAAACATGTGAAAATTAAATATCATTACTTGAGAGACATGGTTCAGCGAAAAGAAGTTGAACTCAAGTACATTTCTACAGAGGAGCAGACTGCAGACATTCTCACCAAGCCACTTGCGAGAGTGAAGTTTTGTTACTTCCGAGAAAAGCTTGGTATGATGGAGAATGATGCACTTGCTGACAGAGAGTCTCAGCTTCAATGATACATTGCCTGTGTATAATGAGTTCTTCTCTGTGAGAGAAGTTCCAGGTGAAATCCCTTGTTTAATGAGTTCTTCTCTGTGAGAGAAGTTTGAGGTGAAATACCTTGATTAATGAGTTCTTCTTTGCGAGAGAAGTTCGAGGTGAAATCCCTTGATTAATGAGTTCTTCTCAGCGAGAGAATTTCGAGGTGAAATCCCTTGATCCACCCTTTGGGAGTAGCTATGGTGGAAGTCATGTGTATGACTTTATGATTTTTATTTTTTGGTTTTATTCATCCTCTAGGAATAGCTATGATGAATATTGTTATACTAAGATAACAACTTTATTGAATAAAAACTGTGATGGTTTTTTTGTTGACATCTTCTGAGTTGCAGGTATGTGTACTTGTCATATGTTGACATAATGAAGATCTCTCTCTTGCTAAGAGGGAGTGTTGAAGATATAGCTACGATAGAGATCATCAATGCAGTGTTCCTTATTTATTTTGTCTAGTATCGGCTCTTTAGCTTCTGTTCTTTTCTTGCCTTGTTTGTTGTCGGTGAAGGTGATGAGGCTCTCGGTGTAGATGTAACTGTCTGTGCCTTTCCCTCTTCCTTCGTGTGACTCTTCATTGGAAATTCCAATATGTTATATTGATTATTCTTCCTTGTCTTGTCTTCTTCTTCTTCGGCAGTTTTAATATCGGCTTCTCTCTTTCATAAAAATCGTGTGATTGTGTCTAACAAATCAGAGATACTATGTGTCCCTTCTGCATACAGAGTTTTCAGATATATGAAGGTTTTGGATTGTATGCGAGATGTATCATCTGAGTTCATTCTTATGATTGATTTGTAGAGAATCAAATTGATATTATTGTGATTGATAGTAATCTGAGACTATCATCAGTTGTATTCTTTTCTGAGATATAATAAAGTTCATTTTTTCACCCTCAGGTGGAGGGTTTTCCCAGGATAAGGGCTTGTGCATTTGTGTTTCATTCTTTATTTTATTTTCTCAGTTTTTCTGTATTCTGGTTCGAGTTTTAACAAGATGATGATGAGTATGGAATACTTGTAGAGTTGAAATATGGAAGATAATCGAGTTACGTAACAACAATTATTTAGTGAAGAGGGATGGAGGACTGATAGCT
Organism: Cryptomeria japonica; assembly: GCF_030272615.1. Taxonomy (NCBI): domain Eukaryota; kingdom Viridiplantae; phylum Streptophyta; class Pinopsida; order Cupressales; family Cupressaceae; genus Cryptomeria; species Cryptomeria japonica. The sequence continues at coordinate 723,437,908 of NC_081414.1, forward strand.
ATCAAGCTAAGCTTGAATTTCTTTATGATATAGAAAACAGAAATATAGAAATTTAAAAAAGAAGGCTAATAGGTGAGCCAAAAATAAGTGAGATCAACTGTCATAGCTTATGTTTTTGTAGATCTATTAGTTGCTTAACAAATGAAGTAAATATAAAAGAGTGAAGTGATTTGATAATGATGAGGGTTTAAATGGGTAAGTAAGTTGTGTTTCTCATGTTGTAAACCATAAGAAACAAAGATGCTCACAAATGACCAAATAGATCAACAGGAATCAAAAGTACAGCCAGCATAAATAACTTTTGAATAAAAGGAGCTCCAGGGAAAAATACTAGGTAGAATTATGCTGAAAAATAAAGTACAAATGTTATGAATATGAGGGAATTCTTGCAAGACAATCTGGAGTGAGAGAGCCTATGGTAGATCTTATAATGTCTCGAAAGTACTCATAGGTGTTCAGGAAATTTACAAGGAACCAAGGACAACATGCAGAAGACAAAGCCAAGTAAGTTGTATAACATCTCATTTACTCTGTTTTAATAGAATGAAAATATTATTAGTGTAATGTCCTAGCTATGAAGAAATGCCATCTAGCATGCAAATTGTCGAAGTATGAGTGCTCTAGCTCTAGTTATACATTTATGACACAGAATATAAAGGATGAGTATCTAAAGCAATGGGCTATTAACTGTTATATTGATTGCCAATCCATGCAAATTAATGGGCCTATCTTTTTGGCTGAAGAGATAGTTCAACAGGTTGGTTTAAAATGATTGATAAATTTGTTCTTTGAAAATAACTTTCTGTTTTTCAATAAATAAATAAATTTTGAAATTGATCTATGTTTGTTGGGCATGTGAATGTAAAAAATGAGCACAAAGCTAGAATAGAAACAAAAAAGAAGAGCTGGACTTAAAGAATATGTTTTAAATTTCAGTTGGAGATGGAAGAGATACAATGGTCTAACTTATTATGTTTGTATTTTTATAGATTCAAAGTGATTCTCAACTTGTTTGTGGAAGATATTTTCCAATTTAATTATGGAAGAACACAAAGCATGGAATTTAAGTAGCTGTGCTTGCACGGAAATTATCGATGGGTGTGAAGTTCATCACAAGGAGATTACACATCGAGATGTTACCATACACCTTGTGGAATGTGGGAATCCTGATGGAGAGCTTGTTAGTCAATCAACCTTCCTCTATAAAGATAGTATTTGCATTAACTATGGAAATGTTTTCATAATTTTTATTGGTATTAAATAATTATACTAGTAAGTGCTTTTGCCAAACAATACATTTATATTTTCCTTTCTGTTTTTGTTGCATATACATTATTGTGATTGCAAGGCATTCAGTTTGCTGCACTTATTTTATGAAAATAATTATTTTGATGTTAAAGTTTCGCTTTAAGTAATGTAAAACATTTTTTTTTTTCATATTTAGTCATTGTGATGTTGAGAATCTCTCCAAGGTGTTCACTATTACAATTAACCATGGAAAATTCATACTTCTTTGATAATTAAGTCATTGCCTATGTTAACTCCTCCACTTGTACATAGAAGAACACAAAATAGAAACAAGCTATTCAATTTTGATGTCTTACTACAAATTTATTGATAGTATATGAATTCAGTTTGATTGTACTGAAATTACTAATTGTGGGCACAAAATAACAGTAACACTTTATGAGCCGTGCAATATAAGTGAAATAGATGACAATCTGCTGAATATCAAATTGAACCATTTTGAGGGCAACCTCCACAATCTTTACAAGGACATCAGATTTCACAAATACAATCATCAATAGTAAATGACTGCCTCCTATTTATAGCATAATTAGGCTATGGTGACTCCATAGTCCCGATTTTGCGACTGCTATAAACTAATAGTAATTAAGTATATAAATTATCAAATGATCAAGACATAGGTCATACATGTTATAATTCAGCCACTCCATAACCTGATACATTCAATTGACTGAGTCTGTAACATTTTTTCTCTCTTCAAACAAGCAGTCCTCAAAAGAGTGCAGTTGACCAAGGTCCACAACAAGTTGCAGTGGCAATGTACATGTGAAAGAAATCTAGGCATCTTCACTAATATCAGTTGATTGTAACGAGAGCAGCATTACTTGGAATTGGCAAAAGTATAAATGGAGTCAAATTACTATGAATTTAATTAGGAAAAAATATAAAAAACTGGAAATGTTAAAATATTTATAGAAATAGGGAAAAAATGTTGCTTTTGCATATGGTGCAACTCAAGAGTCAAAACAATGTTTACTTTTGGGTTTTTAGGCATCTTCACTAAGATTTTTATATTTACTTTCCAAATCAGTTGATTGTAACGAGAGCAGCATTACTTGGAATTGGCAAAAGTATAAATGGAGTCAAATTACTATGAATTTAATTAGGAAAAAATATAAAAACTAGAAATGTTAAAATATTTATAGAAATAGGGAAAAAATGTTGCTTTTGCATATGGTGCAACTCAAAACAATGTTTACTTTTGGGTTTTTAGGCATCTTCACTAAGATTTTTATATTTACTTTCTAAATCAGTTGATTGTAACGAGAGCAGCATTACTTGGAATTGGCAAAAGTATAAATGGAGTCAAATTACTATGAATTTAATTAGGAAAAAATATAGAAACTGGAAATGTTGAAATATTTATAGAAATAGGGAAAAAATGTTGCTTTTGCATATGGTGCAACTCAAAACAATGTTTACTTTTGGGTTTTAAAACCAAAGTGAGGGTCTCATGTTGGCAACTCCTAGTGGGGTTGAGGGGCAATGGCCCTAATGGGATCCAAAGCACAAGATCCAAGCAGAAATTAAGGTCTTTGAGGCAACATGGACCTTCATGGTGCTTGCCATTTTTCATAACTTTGTTTACTCGCTAACTCTACTTGAATGAGTAAACAAAGCATTATTGAGTTAGCTGTTCTGCAATCCCAAAGTCCTTATAATAATAATAATAATAATCAGTTCAGTTACTTTCCCACCCCATTGTTGATTAGTGAGTTTTCATAAAGTCACTTAATAATTGCAAAATTCCTCACTAGAAACTGATTGCAAATAAATATATATAACCAGTTTATACAGAGATGTAATATTTACTTAACTGATTGATCATTGAAATGCCCATAAATTTCATTTATGCGTATAACCCGTGCATCCCCAAGTTACATTTCATGTTTATTGGTATTCACAATATTTACGGAATAGACATTTACAGTATTCAAGACGTAAAATGATGCACCTGTTGATTGCCGTGACTGTTGATATCCATTCATATGGCTGATGGTCATTGGAGTGACTTCGTGAATTTACCGTGAAACGTGATAGCGGCAACCTTCCACGTCAAATGCATTCGGATTTACGTGATGAATCTGGATCCTTCGCGTCTGCAAGCACAATTTGGGAACATACCTGATATCAGGTTTTCTGATACACCACAAAATTGATGGATTATGCGTGCCCGATGCCTCTTTCCCGATATTGATGAAGGAAGTTTATGTGCCAGGTGCTATGTTTGATATCAATGAATGGAGCTTGCGGACCAAACGATACTCTTGCTGTCGGGTTTCTGGAACATGCGACAATGTAAAGACATGCGGGCCTTCTTGCTGAGATTCTGATAGGCTTCACCAGACTTGCAAACACTACTCACACTGTAAGGTTTCTCCTGGGGTTACGATACCTCATAGTTCCAATAGGCCAGATGCAGGCTGGCGAAAGGAATTATTTCATATGTTTGACATCTCGCAGACTATCAAACATTTCTTCCTAGCAATGTTTTATTTCATAATCTCGGATATCCCTCCATCGCTGGTACCCATTCTTTTATTAACACCAAGTTGGTTATAAATCCCGTAATAGTTAAAACTATTTACAGTATTAAACAATAATACATGTAATTAAGAACATGCCTTTTAACCATAGCACATGTAATATTAATTATTTATATAAATGAATGGGAAGGTTCATATAAAATAATTAATATTTTTTAACATACGTCAATCATTTATTTGGGGGACATGACAATCACCCCTGCCCAAATGTTGCTTTCCCACAAGCAACTGTAGCTCCGGATGCTGAAGAATCTGCTCATTTTCCCAAGTAGCATCATCTAATGGTAAATTCTGTCATTTAATGAGATATTCCCTGATTGTCTTATTCCGCAAATGCTTGTCGCGAGTCTCCAAAATTACTTCAGTTCCTCATCCAGTGGCAGTAGATTTTCTGAAACTTTCACTTGTTGGCCCAAAGCTCTTTTGAGACACGATACGTGGAACACATTATGTATTTTGCTTTCGGCCAGTAACTCTAATTCATATGCCACTACACCGACTTTTCGAATTACCTGGTATGGCCCATAAAACCGAGGCTTCAATTTTTCAGCCCCACTACACTTGAGAGATGACTGCCTATAGGGTTGTAATCTGAGATACACCAAATCTCCTATCTCAAAGTGACACTCAACACACTTTTTATCGGCATACATTTTCTGTTGATTTTGTGCACATTGCAAATTTTCCTTAAGTGCTTTCATTATATCTTGGCATTCCTGGAGAATATCACGAGATTTGGGTACATTTCTTTGATCGAAAGCAAGGTCAATGAAGGATAGTGCATCATACCCATATAATGCTTTGAAAGGTGTCATATCGATAGATATATGGTATGTAGTATTGTAGCAGTATTCACCCAGATACAACCGAAGGACCCATGCTTTCTGATGACCAGACACATAATTGCGAAGGTATCCCTCAATCCACTTGTTTACTATTTCTGTCTGTCCATCGGTTTGTGGGTGGTAACTTGTGCTGTGATTTAACTCGGTACCTGTCAATCTGAAAAGTTCCCCCCAAAATATACTCAAAAATCTGCTATCACGGTCACTGATGATATTTTTTGGTAAACCATGTAGACGGAATACCTCTCGAAAGAATAGTTCTGCAAGTTGAACAACTGTGAATTTTGTAGTGATAGATAAGAAATGTGCAAATTTAGTTAATCTATCAACCACGACAAAAATGCAATCTTTACCTTGAGATCGTGGTAAACCTGTAATGAAATCCATAGATATACTTTCCCATTTCTGTTCCGATATAGGCAAAGGCTGTAATAGACCCGCTGGATAAGTATGCTCTGCTTTATTTTGTTGACAAGTGATGCATTCTTTGACATAGCGAAGGACATCATTCTTTAGTCCTTTCCAAGTGAATCTTTGTAATGTCCCTACTATTTAGAGATCATTAACCTGCAAAACAGATTGTTAGAACACAACATATAGATATATATATATATATAAATAAACCATTTTAATTGACAATCTATTTTTAACATTGAATTAGCATGTTCATAATTTTTATCTAAAAAAGGATACGAATGCCATACGAAAGTATGTCCTTAGGCGGCTATGAAGCTCGCCTTCTTGGAACCCCTTGGTTCCAAGCCCTTCAGGAAATCGAAGTTGCGTTCGAATCCTGTCTTGGGTGTAACCTCTTACACCCAAGCCCTTCAAGGAAGACCCTTGTCTATTCCTTGCCTTGGGTGATGCCTTCATCATCCAAGTCCTCAGAGGGGACCGGCCAGATCCGTCTCTTCTTAGTTGATGTTTAGTCAACTAAGCCCTATATATGCATATCAATCATCAGTATATACTGCCATTGGGATTATTATAATCCCTCCTTAGACTATGAGAGTTTCCTCCCTACAGCCTCCCTTGTGTGATTTCATTCATAATACATTCCTTTGCATTTTCATTTACTATTTCCTATTTCATAATTCACATGTACATAGTTTGTATTCATTACCTATATTTATAAAATGTCATTAACCATTACTCACATATATTCCTTACATACATTCCTATTACCCTGATATGTATTTTTCCTATCATTCTTTACTATATGCTTACAACAAGTTCTTCCTATTTATTAATATATATATATATATATTAACTATTTCTCTATGTATTGACGTATATATATATATAATGCCCCTATCTGTCTTTATGCATTTGTACCTATTAATGTATATATATTAATTATAATAATTCATTACCTATCTTATATCTCTACATTCATTATTACATCCTATCCCTATTATCCTATATAATACATATAGAATAGCATTTATATATCTTAATGTAAAAACCATTATTATATTCAACTCCTTACTTGTCTGCACGTAACCTCCTCTGCAGTCCCTCGTCACCCCTGCGCTCCCTCCTTTTCTTCCTTCCCTTCGGCACCCTGCATTGGGTGGGTTAAATACCCTCCCGTGGGGAACGGGGTGACGGTTTGCAGCCTAAGCTGCGGCTACCGTCACACCATTTCCCTTCCAAAGGAAGGGGTGTGGCGGTAGACGCAGCTTGGGCTGCGTTTCCCGTCCCATCATTTCCCTGCGGGGGGGTGGGCCTTACCATGCACTTTATTAAAGTGCGTTACATAGTGCATTAATATTAATAATAAACTTTTAAATATAATAAATGAAATACTAATTATTTAATTTCTTAATCCTTAATCATTTAAAATATTAAATGGAATATATAAATTAATACACCTTAAACTTTTAATTAAATTACATTAATTAAATTTCAATGTTAACATTATGACCTCATTAGATAATTGATTTTGTCTTTTATATATATATATATATATATTTTATAAAAAGCAACCTTATATTATGCGATGCGATGGGGATATCACAGCGCCTCCGTCTCAACTTTGCTTGTCCTCAAGCATCTTTAAGTCCTCCTCTTTTTCCCAAGTGGCATCCTCATTGGGAAGATTCCTCCATTTTATAAGATGTTCAATGATAGTTTGGTTCTTGAGCTCTCTTTTCCATGTGTCCAGAATGATCTCTGGGTATAGTGTAAGTTCCCTTCATCATCTAGGGGAGGTAGTTCGTTGCAAGGAACTACGTGTTGCCCGAGAACCCTTTTAAGTCGGGAAACATGGAACACATTATGTATTTTGCTGCTTTTGGGAAGTTCAATCTCATAAGCTACTTCCCCAATCCTTTGAATGACTGGGTAGGGCCCATAAAATCGAGGTTTCAGTTTCTCCGTCCCATTCTTCTCGAGGGATGATTGCTTATATGGTTGTAACCTTAGGAATACTAGATCTCCGGCCTCAAATGTCCGTTCTACACGTTTCCTATCGGCATAGAGCTTTTGTTGATTTTGAGCTTGTTGTAAATTTTCTTTCAAGATCTTCAGGATGTCTTTACTCTATTGCACAAAGTCTTGTGCTCTAGGTACTTTTGCTTTCTTGGTTTGTTAGTTCCCCAAAGCTTGTGGCCTCATAGCTGTATAAGGCTTGGAAAGGATTCATCCCTATTGACATGTGGTGAGTCGTGTTGTAACAGTGTTCTCCTAGGTGTAACCACTTAATCCAAGTAGTCTGTTGTCCTGTAACATAATTCCTTAGATAGCCCTCTATCCATTTGTTTACTATCTTTGTTTGCCCATCGGTTTGAGGGTGGTAACTAGTACTAGGGGTTAAATCTGTTCCCGCCATTCTGAAGAGTTCTTGCCAAAACTGGCTAATATACTTGCTATCTCTGTCACTGATAATATTTAGAGGGAGGCCGTGGAGTCTGAAAATTTCTTTGAAGAATAGGTCTGCTATCTGGTGGGCTTTATATTCGGTGGAGACTGCGAGGAAGTGGGCATACTTTGTAAGTCTGTCTACTACCACGAAAATGCTATCCTTGTATCTTTGGCAACCCTGTTATGAAATCCATAGAAATACTCTCCCACTTTTGATTAGGAATAGGTAATGGTTGAAGCAATCCAGCTAGGTGGGTAAGTTCAGTTTTGTTGCATTGACATGTTAAGCATTCTTGGACATATTTTTGGATATCCCTCTTTTGCTTCCTCCATGCATATCGTTCCCTAATATGCTTATATGTTTTGTAGTATCCTGGGTGTCCTGCAAGGGGGTTATCATGAAATTCCTTGAGAATTTTGTCTTTGAATTTGGTCTGAGGGGTCAGGTATATCCTCCCTTTATACAAAATGAGGTCTCCTTTAATCCTGAAATCTTCATTGGGTAGATTCCCGGCTAAAATTTCCTTTGTCTGGGGATCCTGGTCATATTCATTAAGGATCTCTTCCCTCCAGTCCTTTGAGATACTGGTAATGGTGTTGATATGGGCTCTCCTGGATAGTGCATCTGCTGCCCCGTTGTTCACCCCTTTCACATATTCTATATCAAAATCGTAGGCTTGTATTCTGCTCACCCATTTTTGTTGCCTGTCATTTAGATCCTTTTGGCTCAAAAAGAAGCGTAGACTATTATGATCAGTCTTTACACCGAACCTACCACAGACCAGGTATTAAATTTAGCTAATGCGTGCATTATGGCTAGATCTCCTTGTCATAGACAGAGTAGTGTCTTTCTGTGTCGGTGAGTTTTCGGCTCTCAAAAGCTATGGGATGTTTCTTTTGCATAAGTACGGCCCCAATTCCTTCCCCTGATGCATCACACTGTAGTTCGAAAGGAATAGAGAAATCGGGAATAGCCAATACTGGACAAGAGCTCATGGTTGTCTTAAGTTGTTCAAAGGCCCCTTGGGCTTGGTCATTCCACGTGAAAGCCTCTTTCTTGGTTAGGTCGGTGAGGGGTGCTGCAATTTTGGAGAACCCTTTTACAAAGCACCTATAGTAGCTGCATAGCCCCACGAATCCCCTTAATTGGGTTAAGGTTCTAGGGGTGGGCCATTCCTTGATGGCTTTGATCTTTTCTTCGTCCACACTTACTCTTGCCTCACTAATTTTGTGCCCTAAGTAGATGATTTCTCTCATCCCAAATTCACACTTGGAGGCTTTAGCGTACAATGATTTTGACTCCAGAATACTCAATACCTCTTCGATGTGCAAGAGATGCTCTTCCCATGTTTTGCTGTAAATGAGTATATCATCAAAGAATATTAGAAGGAACTTCCTCAATTGTTGTCTGAATGTATGATTCATGCATGACTGAAAAGTGGCCGGGGCGTTAGTGAGACCAAATGGCATAACCAGGAACTCGAAATGTCCATAGTGACATCTGAATGCTGTTTTGGGAATATCCTCTTCCCTCATTCAGATCTGATGATACCTGACCTTAGATCGATCTTGGAGAAGTATTTTGCTCCATGGAGTTCATCCATTAGTTCATCGATCCTCGGAATTGGGTATCTATTTTTTATAGTCTTTTTATTCAAGGCTCGGTAGTCTATGCACATTCTCAGTGTCCCATCTTTTTTTTTGACCAATACTACCGATGAGGCAAAAGGGCTGCTGCTGGGTTGGATGTGTCCCATCTCTAATAACTCTTTTATGGTTTTTTCAATCTCCTCTTTGAACTTGTGGGGGTGGCGGTAAGGAGTGGTAATGACGGGTTTTGCTCCGTCCTCTAATTCAATGGAGTGCTCAAATCCCCTTTTTGGGGGTAATCCCAGGGGAATATCCTCAAAGACCTTTTTGTGTCTTCTCAGGATAGGTTGTATATCATTCTGAATGATTTGGTCTTCGATTGGGGATTTATCCAGGACCATGCATTGTGCGACCCACTCTCCTTGATCGTGTCTAAGAATTTTCTCCATTTTGTTGCATGATACTATTTTTGGAGAGCCGTCAGGAATTCCCTTAAATATTATTTCTCTCCCTTCATGTTGGAAGCATATCTCCCGATTTGGACTATCCATGGTAAATCGTTCCAACGAGTTTATCCATGGCATGCCCAAAATGATGTCATTCTCCAGGTTTACCACAAAGAAGTTTCTTGTGATGGTATGTCCTCCTAGGGTGACTTCCAATTGGGGTATAACTTTAGTGCATTTGTCTATGACCCCGTTGCCCATGATCACTTAAAAACCTCCAAACTCTTGGGTTTTTAGTCTTCTCTTTGCTGCTAAATGTTTGCTAATAAAATCATGTGAAGCTCCGGTGTCTATTAATGCGATTACTTTCTGTCCCTTGATAATCCCTTTGAGTTTGAAACATCTATTCTCATTTCCTTGAGGGATGACTGCCAGGGTATTGGGTATGTTGTTTTCAAACCTGGTTCTTTTATAGGGTTTTCCTTCATCCTGCATTTCCTCGGTGTTATTTATCTGTCCTCTTTTACACTCATGGCCTCTCACCCATGGGGTCTTGCATTTGAAACATAGCCCTTTCTCCCTGAGTTCATCTCTTTCCTTGCATTGGTGATTATAACTCCAGGGTTTTTTGCACAAGTGACAAGGCTTTTCCCGGCGGTCCCTCTGGGGTCCCTCATTCCTATGGGGAGTTTTGGTTGAGGTATTCTTGGGGGCACTAAATTCAACCATCCTAGTTTTCTTAATGGCTTCCCCTAAGTTTTGTGGTTCCAGGGGTTTAACAAAATTCCTAATGGGGTCCTTTAGGCCTTCTAAGAACATGTAGGTAAGTCTTTTCTGGGATAGGTCGGGGACCATTAGTGACAAGTTTTGGAATTGATCTATATAATCTTCGATGGTCCCTGCTTGCTTGAGGTGTGTTAGCTCTTGGAAGTACCATTCAGAGTCTTTTTGGTCGAAACGGCTGATGAGGCTTTGGGTAAACTCATTGTAAGTGGAGACCTTTTTATGTCCTAGGGTGATGAGACCGTTATGCCACCAATTATGGGCAGTTTCGGTTAAGTGTAGTATGGCAAATTTTATGGCATCTTCTTCGGTCATGGGACTGTACGAAAGGTAGGTGTCTAGTTTATGTACCCAGGCTTGAGCAACATCCTTCCCTGATCCGTCAATACAGGGTAGGGACATTTTGTTGACTTTAGCTCTAAGGTCTTTACCCATGGGTTTCCTTTTCCTACTTTCATTAGTCTTGGACTCACAGAAGTCCCTGAAGGATACCACCCTCTGAACTTCTGGTTCCAATCTAGCATAAATTTGGGCGATTTCTTCTACCCCAAGTGTGGCTGGTTCCTCCTCCTCCCTCTCATGTTCTTCCCTAGGGAGAAATTCGGGAATTGTTTGTCTAGAACTCTGAGGTGATCATTCGTTGTCTGCGTGATTAGAGTGTGTTTCTCTTCTAGGGTTTGTCATATCTCTATTGTTGCTGTTGGTGCTTTGGAGGATTAACTGGCTCATCCTTTCAAACTTCTCATTGGTTTGTTCCATGAAGATCTGGAACTGTTTGGCCAATTGATCAGCCATCGCTTTTGCTCCTTTCTTCCTCTGATAGGTGATCATAAACTAAGATCCTTTCCCACAGGATGGTAGGATTATGCTTTCATACCACTGTAATGTCCCTACTATTTAGAGATCATTAACCTGCAAAACAGATTGTTAGAACACAACATATAGATATATATATAAATAAACCATTTTAATTCACAATCTATTTTTAACATTGAATTAGCATGTTCGTAATTTTTATCTAAAAAAGGATACGAATGCCATACGAAAGTATGTCCTTAGGCGGCTATGAAGCTCGCCTTCTTGGAACCCCTTGGTTCCAAGCCCTTCAGGAAATCAAAGTTGCGTTCGAATCCTATCTTGGGTGTAACCTCTTACACCCAAGCCCTTCAAGGAAGATGTTGGCAATATAACAAGGATATTGAGAAGGTTGTTGATGATTATGGACATAACTGATTAAAGATTTACTGTCTTGATATTATTATTTTGTCATTGATGTCAAGAAATTGATTTTCTAATTCAGTATGATGTTGCCATATCTTAAGAAACATGATATGAAGATCATAAAGAAGTCGGTAAAGACATAGGAAAGAATATGATAAATAAGGGGATAAGTTATTCAATGGGCAACTCTACGGAGTCAGACAATGATGAGATCTTGATGTTTTAGATTGTTTTAACATCATACATATGTTGTAAAATGTAAAGGTCAATACTACACAATGATATCAGGCAAAGAACCTAGTCGGTAAACCGTAAGGAACCTAGTCGGTAAACCCTAAGGTTATCGCAGTCGGTTAATGAAGACAGAATGTCTACTGAGTAAAGTTTAGTATTCATGGAGTTGTAACCGAGCTATAACAGAATGCATTAAATGTTTACATGTGATATTTAATGAAAGAAGCTGATGAGCTAGAGCGGATCAATGATTGGCAAGCCGTGGAAGAAGTTTGTTAACAAATCTAAGGCAATGGAAAGTCGGCAAGAAGATCTATAGCTCAGATTGAACCGCATTACCTTAACACAAGTTCCAAGATAATTGTGCAAGTTCCGAGGCAGGGTAAAACATTTTTCAGATTGTAAGATACAATGAACCTGGACAAGATTGAAGATCTGATGGCTATGATTGATCATGGGAAATGTGATCAAGGAGATTAAGCGGTTAGAAGATTGTTTATAAATAAAGAACTGTTGATAAACAATGTATGCGGGCAAGTGTATGCACAGGGATGCTACATAGTGATCACCGAGCACAAAAGCTTGAAGATCTATTGGAATAACAGAGTATTGATGCCCAACAGATAGACAAGATTAGTTCTATGTCTAGATTGTGATTGAACAAATAAGAATCTGCTTTAGCATTTTAGATGTAAAGTTGCAGATAGATTGTATTACTGTTAGCTTGTGAAAGTAATAGGAAATCTCTTAACCAAGTGGACTTAACAGTCTTATAAGTAAATCCTCTAAGAAGGTGACATTCTAAATGAGTGTTTGAAATCCTTTGACAAGGTCACTTCTAACAAAGTGAAGATCCTAACAGATCTGAGGGAAATCTCTTAACCGGGTCACATCTAGCAATGTGTTTTGTAATCTTTAACAGGATTGGCTTTTAACCGAGCATACTCTAGAAGAGTATATTTCTTAGTGGGTCCGAAATCTCATAGTGGTTTTTCCCTATTTGGGTTTCCACATTAAATCTGGTGTTATGAGGTTTATATAGTTCATATGCTTTTGAGTTTGCATGTTTGACAGTTTTATTCTATGACTGATATGTGTTACCGAGGTTGAATCTGATGTTTTCATTGATGATTAAGTTTGTATGATTCACCCCCCCCCCCCCTCTCATCTTGTTGGCTATCGGATCTGTACTTATACTAAGTATCAAAACTATCAATTGGTATCAGAGCTTTGGACTCCGAAAGGAAAGTTTAAAGGCACTTGAGTTAAAAGATCCAAAGATGTATAAGAGGGATGCACCCAAGCTAAATAAGTCAGGTTTCTCTACATGGAAGAAAAGGATGAAGCTACATCTATCAGGAGTTGGAGAATATGCTATATACTATCTGGAAAATGATTTTGTTACATCGAGCACCTATCCATTGACTATGGAAGAGATAAAGGCAAAGCAAGAACACATTCAAGCAATGATTGAAATAACATCTGCATTGACCGATTCTGAGTTTAATGATCTAGAAGGCTGCAATGATGCAAAGGCTATGTGGACTAAGCTCATATGTGTATATGGAGGAGATGAACATGTTCAAAGAGCAAAAGTTGATAGTCTAAGAGGACAACTTGAATCTATGAGGATGAATGAAGGTGAGAACATAACCCAGTACAGTACAAGACCAAAGGAGATTGTAAATCAAATCAAGGGAGCAGGAGGAACTATTGAAGAAAAGGATGTGACAAGTAAGTTGTTAAGAACCCTTCTACCTGCTTATGGAATCCGAGTCTCTGCAATCAGTGAATTAAGGTCTATACCAAATATGCCAGTTTCCTTGGATGCTACTATTTGTAAGCTACATGCATTTGAGTTAAGTAATTTTGATAACAGTGGGTCATCGGTAAATAAAGTTGAATCTGCATTTAGTTCTTTTCATTTGAATGAATCTAATGATTACAATGAAAGAAAGTATAAGTACTCTGGAGGAGATCATAGTGGAGCAAGTGAAAGATTTCGGAAGAACATGGAGGAGGTACACAAACTGTATGAAGAAATCAAAAAGCAAGAAGAGTTTGAAGCACTATTGGCCAAAAGGCTACCAAGAGGCAAAGGTAAGTATAAGGGAAAACTACCCTTGAAATTTTTCAATTGTGATAAGATTGGACATATGGCTTCTAACTGTCTTGACAAAGATTTCACTGAAAAGAGAGATTACCGAGATGACAGACAAAAACATAATCATTACAGAGGTCACCGAGACTTCAGAAGAAGAGATAGAAAGACCTTCTTAATTGCCGATGAGGAATCTGAAGATGATAAATTAGATGAGACTGATACAGAGGAAGTTGTTTATGTGGCTATCAAGGATGGATCAGATGAAGAAAGGTATGAAGAAAAAGCCCTAATATCTCACATAAACACTAATGATTCTTGGATTATAGATAGTGGATGTTCACATCATATGACAGGAGATAAACACAAGTTTGTTATGTTAGAAGATTATGATGGAGGCTATGTTAGATTTGGTAATGATGCACCATGTCCGGTAAGAGGTAAAGGATCCATACCACTTATTGATAAAGCAAGATGCAATGATGTTTATTGGGTTGAAGGTTTGAAATATAATTTGTTGAGTGTAGCATAGCTAAACAACACAGGTTACCGAATAGAATTTCAGGAAGGAATTGTCAAAGTTCATGACAAAAATGGAAAGTTAGCTGCTACCGGGACACACACAAAAGGTAATACATTTCACCTTGACTCTACTCACAACAAGTGCTTGCATGCAAAGATTGATAACACCTGGTTATGGCATAAAAGGTTTTGTCATGTTAATTTTGACAATCTGATCAAGATAAGTAAGAAGCACAAAGTAAGAGGTCTACCGAGTCTTGAAAAACCTGAGAATGCTATATGCCGAGGATGCCAAATGGGCAAGATGACAAGATCCAGCTTTACAAGTAAGTCCTACACTTCTAAGGGAATTTTAGATCTTGTGCACACTGATCTTTGTGGTCCTATGAAAGTTCAAAGTTATTATGGTGACAAATACTTCATATTATTTGTGGATGATTATTCAAGGATGATGTCAGTAATGTTTTTAAAAGAAAAATCAGAAGCTTTTCAAATGTTTAAATGGTACAAGGCTAGAGTTTAAAATGAAATAGGAAGACAACTAAAATGTCTTAGATCAGATAGAGGAGGAGAGTTCACATCTGATGAGTTCAATCTATTTTGCAATGATCATGGTATTAAAAGACAAGTCTTCGCACCAAGGACTCCACAGCATAATGGAATAGCTGAAAGAAGAAACAGATCTATTGTGGATTGTGCTAGAACACTGATGATTGAGAAGAAGGTTCCACAAACATTTTGGAGAGAAGCAATAAGCACAGCTGTTTACACCTTGAACCGAGTTCAATTGAAGAAAGGTACTTTGAAGACACCTTATGAAATCTGGTATGGCAAGAAACCTAATATAAGTTATTTTAAGATCTTTGGAAGCAAATGCTATGTTCATAAAGATGATAGAAATGTCAAGTTTGATTAGAAAAGTGAAGAAGGAACATTTATAGGATATTCCTCTAGAAGCAAAGCATTTAAATGTCTGATCAAATCATCTAACAAAATAGTAGAAAGTGCAAATGTGAAAATTGATGAATTTGTAGAAAGAACTAATGATAGGGATTCCAAAGAACCAGAAGACGATGATGAATTTGTCTATGTGCAACCGAAAAGTCCTACCGAGATAACTGTTGAAAGAAATGAGGAAGATATCCAGTTACCGAATGATGAAGAGGATCATACAGAGCCTACCGAGCCTGTATTAGCCAAATATGTCAGAAGACATCATGCACCAAGTCAGATTATAGGAGATAAGGATGATCCAGTGATGACGAGGAACAAATTGAGACAGAACACATGTTTGATATCTGAATTTGAACCGAGAATAGTAAAAGAGGCATTTAACAGTGAAGATTGGATAAATGCTATGACTGAAGAGATTGATCAAATCAAGAAGAATGACACATGGACATTAGTCCCAAGACCTAAGGACAAAAATGTAATCGGTACAAAGTGCATCTTCAGAAACAAGCTAAATGAGAAAGGAGAGGTCATTCGGAACAAAGCAAGATTGGTTTGCAAAGGTTATGCACAAGAAGAAGGAATTGATTATAGTGAAACTTTTGCACCTGTTGCCAGACTTGAAGGAGTTAGAACATTGTTGGCATATGCTGCTTTCAAAAACTTCAAGGTATATCAAATGGATGTCAAATCTGCATTTCTGAATGGAATATTAGAAGAAGAAGTTTTCATTGAACAACCTGAAGGATTTGTTGAAGACAATAATAAAGATTAGGTATGTAAATTGAACAAAGCTTTATATGGTTTGAAACAAGCACCTAGAGCATGGTATGAAAGACTGCACTCTTATTTCATTAAGATTGGTTTTATAAGGACAAGTGAGAACAACAACATGTACATGAAGAATGATGAAAATGGAATACTAATCTCAGCCATATTTGTTGATGATATTATATTTTGTGGAAATGACTCTTTATGCAAAAACTTTGGTAATGAAATGAGCAAAGAATTTGAGATGTCATTAATCGGTGAGATAAAGTATTTTATAGGCTTACAGATACTGCAAATGAAAAATGAAATTTTCATTACTCAATCCAAATACATAAAGGAAATCTTGAAGAAATTTGGAATGGAGGATTCAAAGCCAGTAAGTACTCCTATGACTACAAACTGCAAACTATCAAAGAATGATGAATCTGCATCTGTTGATGAGACACTCTACTGATCCATGATTAGAAAACTACAATATGTTGTTCACAGCAGGCCTGATATAGCACATGCAGTTGGTATTGTTGCAAGATTCTTTGCAGATCCTAAGGAAACACACATGACAGCAATCAAAAGAATTTTCAGATACTTGAAAGGCACTGAAGCTTATGGCTTAGTATATCAGAAAGGAAGTAATTTTGATTTGAAAGTCTATACTGATGCTGATTGGGCAGGCAACATTGATGACAGGAAAAGCACAAGTGGAGGAGCTTTCGTCTTAGGAGAAAGACTAGTGAGTTGGCTTAGCAAGAAACAAAGATGCATTTCTCAGTCAACAGCCGAAGCTGAATATGTTGCTGCAACACTGAATTGTACCAACATTGCATGGATCAAACAATTGTTGGAAGGTATAAATGAGAAAGTTACCGAGCCAGTAACTATATTTTGTGACAATACTAGTGCCATTAATATTTCAAAGAACCTTGTTATGCACTCTAAGACAAAGCACATATCTATCAAATATCATTATCTTAGAGAAGAAGCTCATGAAAAGAAAGTGGTGTTGGAATATGTTAACACTAAAGAACAAATAGCTGATATCTTCACCAAGCCACTACCAAAGGACATTTTTGAATATCTCAGAAGTAAGTTAGGGGTCCTACCTGTTGTGACCATTTCACACATCGCCCCATCGCAAATGGGGACCCCCTCTTTTTGCTTGTCTTTCGCTTTCGTTTTTAGGATTTTGTTAGTCAGTTGGTTGTCTGGATTTAGGGTCAAGCCTTAGGGTTTTAAATTTTGTCTTTTCAAGCCAAAATCCAGTCGTTTTTGAGAGCTTTCGAGCTTCCTTTTCTAGGATGCCAATTTTGAATGCAATGAGTTCGCCAAAATGGTCTAATTTTCAATTGGAATGTTGATGCAGAGCTTTAAATTTGTCTAAGTGTTGACAGTCAAATGTGAATTTTTGTCTGATTGAATATTTTGACCAAATTTTGACTTTTTTTGATTTTGATCCTGAGCATTGGAATTGATTTGTTTTCACCTCGTGAAGTGTTAAAATGTGAAAAATCTTGTTATTTTGGCCTGTAGGAGCAAAATCGCTCCTGTCCCTCAGTGAAGGACGGGAGCTCATTTTCAAATATCTCATCATCCCCGCAGAGTCCAGACAAATTTCAAGTTGGAAGTGATGGAGAACGGCGATATCTTTCCATTGAATATAAATTGAAGATTTTCATGAGCACAAAAATGCCTCCAGGAGGAAAATCGCTCCTGTCCCTCAGTGAAGGACTGGAGCTACAATTCAAATTCCGCCTTGTCCTTGCAAGATTTTGATTATTTAATGATTTGAGGACGTCCAAAAGAAGATGCTTTGCCAAATGAATATAATTTGAGATGCAAAAACGAAGGAGAATGACCTATATTGACCAAATCGCTCCTGTCCCTCTCCAAGGGACCAGGGCGAGGTACCTTGTAGCTCCCGTCCCTCTCCCAGGGACCAGAGCGATTTCCTTCATTATGCAAAATCCAGACAAAGGTCAAGGCAAGTTTACGTTCAAAAACAAGGAAAAACATGAGATAAATGCGTTGAATATAAATTGAAGATTTTTGGGACGTCCATAACAATGCTAAATGCCTAGTTCGCTCCTGTCCCTCAGGAAGGAACCAGAGCGATTTTTGATATAATTGATTTTCTTGCAAAGTTACGAACAATGTCAAGGCATGAACGAATGGAGTGAAGAAAGACGAGTCCGTTGAATATAGACTTGGAACCTGGCAAAGTGAGATGAAGGCTACAAGGGAAGGATCGCTCCTGTCCCTCTCCAAGGGACCAGGGCGATACAATGGTGATGCTACTTCTTATGCAAGTTCAAGATCGTTCCTTCAAAGTTCAAGGTCGATCCAAGTCAAGACAAGGTGGCGAGGGACACTTCAAGACGTCTTTAGCAAGCACAAACATTAAAAGGTCGTCACAATGATGAAATTCGCATTCTAAGACCTAGATCGCTCCTGTCCCTCAGGAAGGGACCAGGGCGATGTTGGATATATTGGCCATTTTATGCAAGATTTACGTAAGATCAAGGGTTCGCAACGTCTTAGAGGGTCCATGGATAGATAGAAAGGTGATGCATGAAGATTTCAAACGTAAAGTAATCACCAAAATGAACATATGGACCATATCGCTCCTGTCCCTCTCCAAGGGACCAGGGCGATTTGCTTTGGATTCCTCGTTTTATTCCAAGTGCGTGCTAAGTTAAAGATTCACAAGGTTATGCAAGGTCCAAGGCATCGTATGAAGATAATTCGCAAGAGTGTTGAACGTCCAAACATTGCCAAACAATGTAAAAG
The DNA here is from genome assembly GCF_030272615.1 of Cryptomeria japonica. Classification (NCBI taxonomy): domain Eukaryota; kingdom Viridiplantae; phylum Streptophyta; class Pinopsida; order Cupressales; family Cupressaceae; genus Cryptomeria; species Cryptomeria japonica. The sequence continues at coordinate 723,456,875 of NC_081414.1, forward strand.
CCTCACATCGCTCCTGTCCTTTGGACAAGGACCAGAGCGATCTTATCAAAAGCACGCGTATTCCTTCAAGATCAAAGCTAGGCGAGGATAAGCAAGGCAAGGGACATCGTTTGAAGGACATCACAACAAGGATCGAAGTTGGAAGTTGCCAAGGTCAAGGAGAAAACGTGGATCGCTCCTGTCCCTCTCCAAGGGACAAGGGCGATGATCCCTTTAATACGTCCAAACACATAATGAAGACAAGTGGGACGTGCGTGGAATGGACAAGCAATGATATTATTTGCCTTACAATGGAAGTTCGAAGGTCAAAGATACAAGATGAACGTGAAGACATGGAGATCGCTCCTGTCCCTCTCCAAGGGACAAGGGCGATGTTAGGCAAAACACATGATATTCTTTGAAAATCACGTTAAGACAAAGATGCACAAGGTTTTAAATGGCATTTGGAAGATGATACAAGGAAAGGATCGTATCAAAATGGAGAATTTCAAGCGAAAACCTTAGGATCGCTCCTGTCCCTCTCCAAGGGACCAGGGCGATAATGGTCATGAGATGCACTTGTTCGCACAAGAAAGAGATTCAAGCTTGAAGGACCCAACAAACATCGCAAAATCAACGTGGAGATGAGGACCTTGGACGTAAAAATTGCAAGAGTCATGACAAAGTTGATGGATCGCTCCTGTCCCTCTCCAAGGGACCAGAGCGATGAGGTACGTCCCTTCCTTTTTCCAATTTTTGGCGCCAAATAAACAAATTTAAATTTCCTTAAATGCTAAATCGATTAAAAAATTGAAAATCCATTTTTATTGAGCATTTAATATGGCGTTATCTTTTATTAATTATTTTTTGCCTTTATTAAAATCGAAATTTGCAAATAAAAAAACGTAAGGCATTAATAATTAATTAATTAATTAATATAAAAATCGATTTGAAGCGCCCAATTAAGCAAGTCGGCCTTGTTATTTTATTGCAAATCATTGAAAATCATTTAAAAAATGGTTTTATTTAAGCAAGTCGGCCTAAGGGGTGAAAGGATGAGCGCGCTATATATGAAGGGCGAGAGATTTCATTTTTACATAATCATTTTTTCATGCGAATTGAGGAGAAGTGAAGATAGTGCGAATATTATCGAAGGTGGCGTAGACACTCCAAGGGTGGTGCGAATTCAAACCAAGGGTGGCGCTTTATACATCAAGGGTGGTGCGAATTTGAAGACCACACCAAATGCGAACTTGAGGATACATTAAGGCGAATTTTGCTAAAGACTTGGAGGATTTGTTTGAGTGATTTGTCAAGGAAAAATTTGAAGATCATTTAAGACCACGTCTAAGGCGATACTTGAAGATCACGTTCACTCCAAAGGTGGCGAAGTCAATTTTGAGGAGATCATATTGAAGATTATTTTATACCTCAATTTTGCCTAGGCGAATTTTGTTTTTGCATTCTAGAGTTAGCTCTCTATCGAGGTATGGCGATTTAATTATTATTGCTTTATTCATTCATCGTCATATTTCAAATTTTGAAATTTTGAATTTTGAATCTCTTAGCTCAATCATTGTTTTTTAGGAAATGATAACTCTAAAGACTTATCATGAGGTTTCCTAAAAACTTTATCTCTCTAAATCAATGTTATTTATTGCAAAATCGAGTTCTTATAATGAAATGTTGTGTAGGTATGGCGACCCCAAAGGCGGGAGCATCCACCAGTCGCTCAGCTCTCATGAAAGAAGATCAGAAGACCGAAGAAGTGGAGACCAAGATCGTGTCGAAGTGGAGCAACATTGGAGATACAAGCTTGGGGAACTTTAGCACGAAGAAGTTTCGAGAGGTCCCTTACATCGGCAAGCCATCACCTGTCGCTCGGAGAATAATAGAGAGTGGCATCATTAAGGCGGCCGGTTTTCCTCCAGCTATTCAGTGCCACGAGTAGATGATCGAGTGTGCCCGTCACTACAATCCACAGTCCAGGACAATTGTGTCCAATGAGGGAAACACTTTGGCGTACCTTCCAGAGGAAGCCATAAGTGAAGCTTTCCATCTTCCAGAGCACAGGGACATGATATACAAGAGCATTGAAGGAGCCAGATCAATGTACGATGATGATCCAGATGCTTGCCTAAGCATAATCAACAAGAACTGGCTACTCAAGAGTCGTCCCCGTCTGAGCAAAGTATCGAACACACCGCATAGGATTGATTTCCAGGAGGAATATAGAGATTTGATTACCATGCTCAACAGAGTTACAGGAGCACCTCATGCCTTTTATTTTGAAAAATGGATGTTTTACTTCATCCAGGTGATTGTTCAAGGAAAGGGTACGATACATTGGGCTAGGATAATTAGCCATTGCTTGGACGTACAGTTGAGAAGACTCAGGGCTACTAAGTCCTTCCACATGAGTTCATACGTCATCTATGCCTTAATCAGGAGCGTTGAGTACACAGGACTACCTCACAGAGGAGTGATTGGAAGAGGACCCGGCGAGGTCAGAGCTTGTGAATCCTATACCTACTTGCATCATCCGCCAGGAAAGAACTACAAGTTAATCAATGATACTTTCACGATGAACATCACAAGAACGTTGCAAGGAGGGATTCACAACAGATTATCTCAGGATGCCCAGGAATTCATCAAGAGGTACGGTGCTTGGTTCATTCAGTTTCCCAAGTTCACTTACATTAGAGTGCATGGATGTCCTTTACCTCCATACATGTTGCCGAGGTACCCGACAGATAGAATTGTGTTACTTGAAGTAACAAGGCAGTTGGCAGCATATGTGAAGGCATTCAGACACAGACATCAGAATGGAGTTCAGGTACCTATTATTTTGGGTAATTCAGTTGAGGTATGTCCTAATGTCTTAGCCATGGATGACGCAGAGAAGGAGTTAGCCTTGTATCCTTTTTCATCTTTTGCTTGGAGGAATAGTTTTGATCCACATGGACACTTAGAGGAGACGGTCGGTAGAAGATTTAGACATGAGTACCAAATTGAAGATTTTATGATGAATCTCCTAGATGATCTCGAAGTGAAACGAAAAATACATTCTAGATTGCCTTTGGATTTCATCAGGAAATGTAAGATTTACAGAGTAGCCGACCAAGCTCAGGACAACGGCAGGCACATCCAATCTTCATATGATAGAGAAAGCAAAACAATAAGTTTGAATTGGAATGAGCCCGAGGCCGTGGATTTAGATGATTTGATGGCACCAGTCTTGTCTTGTACTCGCAGATGGGTAGACGTTCAGCATCAGAAGTTGAGAGAGCAAGGCATAGCTATGTCTTTTACTTTGGAAGAAAAGCCAGCCGAAGGTGGAGCAAGTGTTAGTGAAGGCAATCCTAATCCTAGGAATTCAGGTGAAGGTAACCTTCGATGTGCCAGTGAGGGCAATCTCCATTCGAGAGGTTCAAAGAGAAAGGAAAGATCAGAAAAGAAGGAGTCTTCCAAGAAAAAACAAGGTGCCAACAAAGATCAAACACCAGGTACTTCTTCCAGACCAGAGGATAGAACAGTTCGAGTGGAAGAGTCCATGGAGTCGATGGTACAAAATGACAGGCAGGAGGAAGGACAGGCACAACATATTTCGTCAGATGGATCTCTCCAAGACTATGATTTAGAAGAAGATAATGAAGTAACATCTCCTCCCAGACAAGAAGAAATAGTACATAAAGAAATTCAAGTTCAAGAAACAAGATCGAATATCCCAAATTGGTTGAAGGAAAGATTAACCAAGGTGATCGTAATTGAGGACGAGGACAATGCAATTGATTTAGAGAGCCTTGTTGGACATTCACATGTGATAACAGAGAAGAAGAAGGCTACAAAGATGTCCAAGATGATTCGAGATGAGACTGGGTCTAGAAAACTGCAGATTGCTACACCGGCAGCAGATAAATATGAGGGTGAGATCCTAGCAGAAGACTATCATATACAAACTATTGAGTTAGGACCATCCACTGCAGAGCAGACAATGGATGATGCTACCGACACATTTGAGGCATTAAAGGACAAGCTTAGAGAAGAAGTGGAAAAGAATAGAAAGCTTGAGAGAGAGGTCGGTGCATGCAGGACATATTTCAGTCACATCAATGAACCTTTGGGACGTCAGGATCCAGTTAGATCACCAGTGCAGGCATTGCCCCTTCAGTCGATCAATGAAGCAGAAAGATTCAGGAACCTGGTCCAGCGTACATGTAGTTGGATGGATAGATCTCACACAGTGGCTATAGAATTTGTTACAAGGATGTCGAAGATCATTCATCAGGCTATCCAAGTTCTTGAGATTATCTACAGATTGATGGCAACAGTAGCTGCATTTGCCCATACCAAGGACGTTGTCATCCCTGTCTTGAAAGTAATAAGACATACATCCAGAAGAATTTTAGCGCAGGAGAGGATCTTGGAAGGTGATTCTCACAGTTTGTTTCAGTGGTCAACCTTACTCCATATAAAGAGTGTTCTCTTCGAGGACATCAGTGTTAGATGTGGTCAAGTTGAGGAGGTGATCAATCCGATCCAGGACAGAGTATTTGAGGTACTTCGTACCATTCTTGGCAGAAGGATCGAGGTCGAGACAGATGTGGATATACGAGAATTTGAGGATAGAATCAAGATCATCTTTCGCAAGGACGCAGATGTTACAGATGAGCAGTATGATCAGATGTATGCCACCATGCTCCTGATTGATAGAACGAAGGAACTTGAACCTACTTGGGACGCAGCTCTTCTAGATGCATTCGATCAGGTCATCCACTTAGAAGAGAGTATCAAGAATCTTCCCGAGATTCCAATCACAGAAATCGAAAGAATCGTGACAAAATTCATTGCATATGCTAAGAAAGAGAATTGGAAAGGGAATAAGATTCTAGATGAAAGGTTGTTACAGATGACATGACATCTTGTTTCTCATTGGTTGATACCTCCTAGATTTTTGTGCCGAATTTAATATTTGGCTATGCATTTAATATTGTTCAATAAAAAGGAGGTCATTTGTAACAAACCCTAATTAGGGTTTAGGTGTCATGATCTTGTCCGTTGATTTACTTTCAATCTGGACCTTTCATTGTAACTGGGGATGCTATTTATACCCCCATTTTTCATTTCATTTAGTAATAGTGAATAGTTAATAGTCGAATAGTCAGATAAGAGTAAAATAGAGAGATTAGAGTTGTAAGCAATTTTATTTTGTAGCAAGATTGAGTCTTGAAGAGAGAAATTCAAGCAATTGTTGTATATGATGACTTGGAAATCAATAAAATATTGAAGTTATGGTGTTTTGTTGCAAATTTCTTAAGTTATCTTCATGGTTGTTGGATGTACTTGAATCATGCTCAATCAAAGTAGTTTGTTAATTTGAAAGACTAAGTGTGGGATTTGATATTTGGTGGGATTCGCAATCCAAACCACTAGCTTCTTGCTGATTGTAGGAACGCCTTGCGTGGTCGACTGGAGAACATTTTGAGTCCTTAACCTTCAAGCATTCTCGTATCTAGGATATGTACCTTTGTAGTAGTGTCCTTGGTCTTTGATGCATTGAACATCATTATTACCTTAGAAGATCGCATTAATTTCAATTGAGTTGTTATCTTATGGCAAAATTGAAGTTGGTTGAGTCTTGCCAAATCTTGTCCATGCTAAGTCATTCATAGGGTTAGGCTAGATTAGACCTCTTAAACCCTATCCTTTTGATTTTTTTTAAAAAAAGTTCCTTTAGTTTAGTAAAATCTTCGAGCTTCGAAAGCGTAAGACCCCTTGGAGGAAACAGCAAATCACATCATACCACTAAAAAGCTTGTCCACACGTGGAGACCCCACTAAAAGAACCTTGGAGTCCACCTAACTGATCCTTTCGCAGATCTTCAGCAGTTAGAGACTATTTTCTCAAGAGAGGATAAGATACCTATTGGTATTTTATTCTGTGTATGATTGTGTATAAAATACACGTCAACACTACCCCTATATCTTACTCACTGACCGAGTTCGGTGAAAGCATCACTTCGATGAATCTATTGAATATCTTTTAGGGAGCTGATGCTGGAGTGATACACTTTAAGAATGTTTTTCTGAAAGTGTACTGGAACAATATTGAGATAATACAGACAATGATACAGGGGACAGGAATTGTAAACAAATGCTCTGACCGAGACTTAGTTGATACACAACAGCAGGGAATAACTTCTTACAGAACCAACTTATGTTTTAAGTTATTTTCTTTTTGGCATTGTTGTCAAAGGGGGAGAAGACTAATGGAGGGGGAGAAGACTAACGGAGGAGAAGACCTGAGAAGATTGAGAGAAAACCAGAAGAGAAGTCTGATCTATGGGGGAGAGCATTTCAGCATTTCAGAATCATAGCAATCTGAATTCTTAATGATCAAATCAATTGGTTTTGCCATCAATGCCAAAGGGGGAGATTGTTGGCAATGTAACAAGGATATTGAGAAGGTTGTTGATGATTATGGACATAACTGATTAAAGATGTTTTACTGTCTTGATATTATTATTTTGTCATTGATGTCAAGAAATTGATTTTCTAATTCGGTATGATGTTGCCATATCTTAAGAAACATGATATGAAGATCATAAAGAAGTCGGTAAAGACACAGGAAAGAATATGATAAATAAGGGGATAAGTTATTCAATGGGCAACTCTACCGAGTCAGACAATGATGAGATCTTGATGTTTTAGATTGTTTTAACATCATACATATGTTGTAAAATGTAAAGGTTAATACTACACAATGATATCAGGCAAAGAACCTAGTCGGTAAATCGTAAGGAACCTAGTCGGTAAACCCTAAGGTTATCGCAATCGGTTAATGAAGATAGAATGTCTACCGAGTAAAGTTTAGTATTCACCGAGTTGTAACCGAGCTATAACAGAATGCATTAAATGTTTACATGTGATATTTAATGAATGAAGCTGATGAGCTGGAGCGGATCAATGATTGGCAAGCCGTGGAAGAAGTTTGTTAACAAATCTAAGGCAATGGAAAGTCGGCAAGAAGATCTATAGCTCAGATTGAACTGCATTACCCTAACACAAGTTCCAAGATGATTGTGCAAGTTCCGAGGCAGGGTAAAACATTTTTCAGATTGTAAGATACAATGAACCTGGACAAGATTGAAGATCTGATGGCTATGATTGATCATGGGAAATGTGATCAAGGAGATTAAGCGGTTAGAAGATTGTTTATAAATAAAGAACTGTTGATAAACAATGTATGCGGGCAAGTGTATGCACAGGGATGCTACATAGTGATCACCGAGCACAAAAGCTTGAAGATCTGTTGGAATAACAGATTATTGATGCCCAACAGATAGACAAGATTAGTTCTATGTCTAGATTGTGATTGAACAAATAAGAATCTGCTTTAGCATTTTAGATGTAAAGTTGCAGATAGATTGTATTACTGTTAGCTTGTGAAAGTAACAGGAAATCTCTTAACCGAGTGGACTTAACAGTCTTATAAGTAAATCCTCTAAGAAGGTGACATTCTAAATGAGTGTTTGAAATCCTTTGACAAGGTCACTTCTAACAAAGTGAAGATCCTAACAGATCTGAGGGAAATCTCTTAACCGGGTCACATCTAGCAATGTGTTTTGTAATCTTTAACAGGATTGGCTTTTAACCGAGCATACTCTAGAAGAGTATATTTCTTAGTGGGTCCGAAATCTCATAGTGGTTTTTCCCTATTTGGGTTTCCACATTAAATCTGGTGTTATGAGGTTTATATAGTTCATATGCTTTTGAGTTTGCATGTTTGACAGTTTTATTCTATGACTGATATGTGTTACCGAGGTTGAATCTGATGTTTTCATTGATGATTAAGTTTGTATGATTCACCCCCCCCCCCCCCCCCCCCTTCTCATCTTGTTGGCTATTGGATCTGTACTTATACTAAGTATCAGAACTATTAGAAGACCCTTGTCTATTCCTTGCCTTGGGTGATGCCTTCATCATCCAAGTCCTCAGAGGGGACCGGCCAGATCCGTCTCTTCTTAGTTGATGTTTAGTCAACTATGCCCTATATATGCATATCAACCTTCAGTATATACTGCCCTTGGGATTATTATAATCCCTTCTTAGACTATGAGAGTTTCCTCCCTATAGCCTCACTTGTGTGATTTTATTTATAATACATTCCTTTGCATTTTCATTTACTATTTCCTATTTCATAATTCACATGTACATAGTTTGTATTCATTACCTATATTCATAAAATGTCATTAACCATTACTCACATGTATTCCTTACATACATTCCTATTACTCTGATATGTATTTTTCCATCATTCTTTACTATTTAAGATTCATTCATCATATATGCTTACAACAAGTTCTTCCTATATATATATATATATAAACTATTTCTCTATGTATTGACGTATATATATAATGTCCCTATCTATATTTATGCATTTGTACTTATTAATGTATATATATTAATTATAATAATTCATTACCTATCTTATATCTCTACATTCATTATTACATCCTATCCCTATTATCCTATATAATACATATAGAATAGCATTTATATATCTTAATGCAAAAACCATTATTATATTCAACTCCTTACCTGTCTGCACGTAACCTCCTTTGGAGTCCCTCGTCACCCCTGTGCTCCCTCCTTTTCTTCCTTCCCTTCGGCAACCTGCATTGGGTGGGTTAAATACCCTCCCATGGGGAACGGGGTGACGGTTTGCAGCCTAAGCTGCGGCTACCGTCACACCATTTCCCTTCCAAAGGAAGGGGTGTGGCGGTAGACGCAGCCTGGGCTGCGTTTCCCGTCCCACTGTTTCCCTGCTTGGGGGGTGGGCCTTACCATGCACTTTATAAAAGTGCGTTACATAGTGCATTAACATTAATAATAAACTTTTAAATATAATAAATGAAATACTAATTATTTAATTTCTTAATCCTTAATCATTTAAAATATTAAATGGAATATATACATTAATACACCTTAAACTTTTAATTAAATTACATTAATTAAATATCAATGTTAACATTATGACCTCATTAGATAATTGATTTTGTCTTTTATTTATATATATATATTTTATAAAAAGCAACCGTATATTATGCGATGCGATGGGGATATCACAGTCTTTCTCTTATCTGCCGGTAAGTGTTGAAGTAGCCTGGATGCCCTGCTAAAGGAATATCATGCACTGATTGGAGGATTTTCTCTTTTAGCTTCGATCTTGGAATCAAAATTTTTTTGTCTTTGTAATAGATGATATCATTTACAACCTTATATTTATCATGTTGTGTATTACCATCTAACAAATCACAAGCAAAAAAATCCTTAGAATATTCCACCAACAATAAAGATTTCCAATCAGTTGTTATTACAGATAATGCATTTATTTCAGGCCTTCTGGATAGTGCATCTGCAACAACATTGTTTTTACCTTTTACATATTCAATTTCGAAATCATAAACTTGGATCTTACTCATCCATTTTGCTGCCATTCATTCAAGTCTTTCTGTCCCAAGAAATATCTCAAACTGTTATGGTTAGTTTTTATTACAAATTTGCCACCAACCAAATACTGCCTAAATTTTGCCAATGCGTGCATGATTGCCAACATTTCTTTGTCATAAATAGAATACAATCTCTCTAGATTATTAAGTTTCCTGCTTTCATATGCTATAGGTTGTTTATTTTTCATTAAAACTACTCCTATTCCATCACCAGATGCATCACATTCCAAAACAAAAGGCTGATTAAAATCTGGGAGTGCAAGTACTGGACAAGAGCTCATTACCTCTTTCAGTTTCCCGAAAGCTTGCTGTGCCTCCTCAGTTCAATGGAATGCCCCTTTTTTGGTAGGATTTGTCAACGGTGCCCCGAGCTGTGAAAAACCTCTGACAAACCATCTATAATAACTGCATAATCCAAAGAATCCCCTTTAATTCTGTAAGATTCCATGGTGGTGGCCAATCCAAAATGGCTCTTATCTTTTCTTGATGCACCTGTACCCTTGTTGCATTGATCATATGCCCTAAATACAAGATTTCATTCATTCCAAATTCACATTTAGAAGCCTTTGTATACAGTGATTGAGATTCCATAATGCCAAGAACTATATCAATATGTTTCAAATGCTCCTCCCAAGTTTTGCTGTAAATCAATATATCATCAAAGAAAACTAGCAAACACTTCCTTAACTGTTTGTTAAAGATATGATTCATACAGGACTGAAATGTTGCCGGAGAATGGCATAACCAAGAATTCATAATGACCATAATGACAGCGAAAAGCAGTTTTATGAATATCTCGATCTCTTAGCTTAATTTGATCATATCGTGATCTCAAATCAATTTTAGAAAAATAAACAACACCATGCAATTCATCTAACAATTCATCAATTCGAGGAATTGGATACCTATTTTTGATTGTTTTCTTGTTAAGTTCTCTGTAATCAATACACATACGAAGAGTTCCATCCTTTTTTTTTACCAACACTACAGATGATGCAAAAGGATTAGAACTAGGTCTGATATGCCCCATAGCCAATAATTCCTTAATTGCCTTTTCTATTTCATCCCTGAATGTTTTAGGGTGTCTATAAGGAGTAGTGATAACTGGTTTAACACCTTCTTCTAATTCAATAGTATGTTCAAATCCTCTATTAGGTGGGACTCCTTGAGGAATATCACTAAAAACCAAATGATATGAATCTAATACTGTTAACAAATCATCTTGATAAGATTTAGATTCAAAGCCTGATACCTTGTTGGAGATTAAACATTGTGCTGACCATGCCACATCCCCATGTCTGAAAATAGCCTCCATTCTTTTAGCACTGACAATCCTGGGACCACTGTTAGACATACCACGAAGGACTACCTTCTTATCATCAATTTTAAAAGAGAATTCCATTCTTTTAAAACTCTGTATATATTCATCTAATGTTTCCATCCACTGTATGCCCAAGACAACATTAGTGTCAACCAAATCAATCACATAAAAATCATCAGTAACAGTGTAATTGCCAAGTGTAATATTTAATTTAGGAACTTTATGAGTACTAGATAAATTAGTTCCACTTGCTACTCTAACATCAAATCCCTCATGTTTTTCAGTCTGCAAACCACGTCTTTCCACAAGTGCTACATCTATAAAATTATGAGTAGAACCACTGTCAAGTATAACAATTACATGTTGTCCATTCAAAACTCCTCTAACTCTAAAAATATTATAATGTGGAGTTCCTGTCATGGATGCTATTACTCCTTCTCCTTGTTTAGTACTTGTTTCTGACTCTGTGTTTTGTGATGCTCGTTCTATGTTAGGATCAACATTCTGTTCATCCTCACTATCAGACATAACTTCAATATAATGAATTTTTTCCTTCCCTAAACATCTATGTCCAGGTTGCCATGCTTCCCTACAACTGAAACATAGTTTTTTCCTTCTGAGCTCTTCCCTTTCCTCTTTATCTAACCTGTTTTTAGGGAAATTATCTGTGTTGAAAGGTTGTTTGTCTTTTTCTGGTTTAGGAGGTGGTCCTTTATTAAAATTTTTTCCTTTTGAAGATGGTTCTAATTCTCTTGCTCTTTTGACAGCTATTTGTAAGGTAAGAGGGTTTAAGGACTTAACCCAACCTTTGAGGGAATCAGACAATCCATCTATAAATATTACAATCTTGTGTCTTTCTGAAATTTCAGTAACTAAGACTACCATTTTTTCAAATTCAGAAATATATTGTTCAATAGTTCCAGTTTGCTTAAGCTGAGTCAAATCCATAAGATGTAATTCAGGATCTTTAGAATCAAACCTATCAATAAGTTTCTCAGTGAACTCAACATAAGTACCTATCAAATAATGACCCAAGGTTATTTGCCCATGATGCCACCATTCATGTGCTACACTGTCAAGATGTAATGCAGCATATTTAATTGCCTCCTCTTCCAACATAGGGTTTAATTGGAAGTATGTGTCTAATTTTTGCACCCAAGCCCGAGTAGTTGTCTTACTTGTTCCATCAAAATAAGGAATGGACAATTTTCCAATTTTCCTTTGCAATTCACTGTTGTTTCCTCGCTGTCCTCTTGGCCTATGTTTCATTCTGACATCTAAATATTCTCTAAATGTCATTGTTGATCTGAATTCGTCTCCAGAACCCAACCAATCTTGATGTATTTCTTCTTGTATTTCTCTTATTGTAGGTTCATTTTCAGGCGACTGGTTTCTAGCAGTAAATGTAGGCATAAATGGTCTAGCTGTTCGTGTTCTTTCTGGCTGATTATTAACCGACTGTTCATCTCTACCCCCATTGTTTCCCCCATTATTTTGATGTTGATTATTTTGTCTTCCATTATTTTGGTGCTGATTTATATTATTAGCCATAAATTGGGTCATCAAGTTGGTCATTCTGTTAACATTATCTTGCATATCTTGCTGGCTTCTGATTAATGCAGCCAATAGGTCCCTATTGTTATCCGGGTCTCCCATGTTGGTTTCAAAAATAAATTCCTCGTCAGTTTCGGTGTGACTATCCTCAATTTCAAACGGAATAGATGAACTACTCTGTGCTAAAGGAGAGTTTTGAAATCTGTTTTGACGGGCCTTAGTACTTCGGAAATTATAATTTCCCTGGTGCATACTCAACTGTGCATTAAGTTTTCATGAAGTTTCAAACACCTTACAGGCTGACAGGATTCAAGAGCTCTGATACCACTGTAAAATTCCTCACTAGAAACTGATTGCAAATAAATATATATAACCAATTTATACAGAGATGTAATATTTACTTAACCGATTGATCATTGAAATGCCCATAATTTCATTTATGTGTATAACCCGTGCAGCCCCAAGTTACATTCATGTTTATTGGTATTCACAATATTTATGGAATAGACATTTACAGTATTCAAGATGTAAAATGATGCACCTGTTGATTGCCGTGGCTATTGATATCCATTCATATGGTTGACGGTCATTGAAGTGACTTCGTGAATTTACCGTGAAACGTGATAGCGACAACCTTCCACGTCAAATGCATTCGGATTTACGTGATGAATCTGGATCCTTCGCATTTGCAAGCTTAATTTGGGAACATACCCGATATCGGGTTTTCTGATACACCATGGAATTGATGGATTATGCATGCTTGATGCCTCTTTCCCAATATTGATGAAGGAAGTTTACGTGCCAGGTGCTATGTTCGATATCAATGAATGGAGCTTGCGGACCAAACAATACTCTTGCTGTTGGGTTTCTGGAACATGCGGCAATGTACAGAGATGCGGGCCTTCTCATCGAGATTCTGATAGGCTTCACCAGACTTGCAAACACTACTCACACCGTAAGGTTTCTCCTGGGGTTACGATACTTCATAGTTCCAATAGGCCAGATGCAGGCTGGCAAAAGGAATTATTTCATTTGTTTGACATCTCGCAGACTATCAAACGTTTCTTCCAAGCAATGTTTTATTTCATAATCTCCGATATCCCTCCATCACTGGTACCCATTCTTTTATTACCACCAAGTTGGTTATAAATCCCGTAATATTTAAAACTATTTACGGTATTAAACAATAATACATGTAATTAAGAACATGCCTTTTAACCATAACACATGTAATATTAATTATTTATATAAATGAATGGGAAGGTTCATATAAAATAATTAATTTTTTTTAACATACGTCAATCATTTATTTAGGGGACATGACATTAGTTATTTAATATAATTTTAATTAAACTTTGAATCATAATTTTAAAGAATTTAATCCTCCTTAAGTACTTTTAAGCCTAGGAAATTAAATTATTTAATTTCCAAATCGATTAAAAATGGGGGAAATAAATAGTTGTGGGAAAGTAGAAGAATGAATACAAGAATTTTTCTGTTCTTTATAAGAAGAATAGTAATCCACAAAACTACAAAATATTTATGTTTAATTTCCCCATAAGCTCCAAAGTCGAGATAAGTTAATAGAATTGAGATCCACCCTTAATTATCTGTTATAAACATTTTGTTTACATCCTTTTATCTAGGAACCACTAATTTGAGTTTATTTTTGTTTTGAGGATCTGGATAATTATTCCTTCGTTTTATAATAATGATAAAATTTGGCTTGGCCTAATCTTGTAATTTTTCTGATTTCCAGGTGTTGTTATTGCATGGGTTTCCAAATTTTTGGTATGTTTGGAAGAATCAGTTCAAGCCCCTACATGACATGGGTTACCACATTGTTGCTCCTGATTTGAGAGGCTACAATACATCATCAAAGCCACAAGGAATTAGAAACTATGGTCGTGCAGAAGTTTTATCAGACATAATTTGCTTAATTGAGTGTTTTAATGCAGGCAAACCTACAAATATTGTAAGAAATTCATTGCCCATATAGACCCAGATTTTTATTCCCAAGGCTTTCTTTAGGTGCATCTCATGCTTCTGAGAAGATTGGTGTAATAATTCATGAACGATACAGGTTGGGCATGATTGGGGTGTAATTGTGGCTTTATCTCTGGCTGAAGATGCTCCTGATGTGGTCCGCAGATTAATTGTTGTAAATGGACCTCATCCAAAAATCATGCTCCATGTTATCCTTACCAACATCCATCAGTTATATCGTAGTTGGTACATATGTAAGGCATATTTCTCTATCATACTTGAACTTTTGTCTTCTTTGAATCTGTACTATCTGTTTGAACAGAATTATGGCCTTTGATTATAGCATCACATGAATATGAACTTTGGGTGAAATAAATTACTGCTTCTGAAAATGTGTCATTAAAATACATTTTAAATTTCTATTTTGATAGATGATGATGCTATTCATTCTTGTACCATGTCTTGTGGCTTGAAGTTTTAACAATTTAGGTTTGTCCTCTTTAGCTTTTGTTCATCTTCATTTTCAACTTTATTTTTAGTTGCTCTTCATAATCCAGGGTCTTTAAACATTAGTACTTCTCCTTTTTAATTGATTGTATGCCTGAATCCCTTTGACCTATTCTGGTTATTTGTGGTCATTAATATAATTTCTTTGTTTCTTTGAAATGTTTGTCGGCTTGTACCATGTCTTATTGCTTGGGATTTAACAACTTTAGATTTAGCACCTCTTGCTTTTGTTCATCTTTACTCCGTAGTTTGTATTTCATTGCTTTTTATAATCTAGGGTCTTTAAACCTAATACTTCTCTTTTCTAATTTATTGTACTTTCTGAATACCTTGGACATATTCTCATTATTTTGCATGGGCATCTTCTAATTTTTTTTCCATTTGATAGAAGTTAATTTTTGTTCATTTGATAAAAATTAAAATTTTTCTAACAATGATTATTTATATCCTTTTGTAATTTCTGGTAAAATTATTATATTGATTATATTTCAAAGCTTGAACATGCAGATTGTGTATGGGTGGTAATGTTTTGATGTGAGATCATTTCGTTTGGAGGCTCACCTCATTTTTATAATTTGTAATGAAGTTTTCAAGATAGCTCATTAAGAGGTGAATCTAGCTAGATATAGTTGTTCACCTTTAATGCTTGCTCATAAGTCAAATTTAATTGATGGTGGCAGAACAACCATTTTTGTTATGACATGCTACAGTTTGAGTGATGTTGGTAGATCAGTTCATGTTCAATGATTTAATTTTTAGGTTTACAGTGCTGTAGTACATTATAGCTATATTGATTCTAGAGAAGCTTCTTATTGATGGACTTTTTAATTCTCTTGTAATTTCCCCATCTTTATGCCATCTTGTTTGTTGAGCATTGGCTAGTTTTCAGGGTTTCCATAGGTTTCTAGATGCATTGGGAAGGTTCCAATGTTCTTGGCGAGCTTAGTTATCAGTTTCAATGGGTTTCGACAATAGTTGCTATTTATATTATAAATGCGTCTATGGCACTGATTTTTTTGGGTTTGTTCTCTTTGGTCCTTGGAGAACACTGCTATATATAGTAAGTTCTTGCCTAGCATTAATCCCATAGCATTAATCTTTTTGGGATTTTTTAGGTTTGTTCTCTTTGGTCCTTAGAGAAAACTACTATTTATAGTAAGCGTGTTGTGTTCACACCACACCCTGTCTTTTATGACAGGGACCCCCGTTTGGCCTGCAGCGAGAGAGGGAGAACCTTGATCAAGGTCTAGCTTGACATCGTCTGCAAAAAACGTCTCCTTACGCCAATGGTGAAAAGAAAGTTTGAGCATTTCATTTTCTATCACTGTAGCTAAGATAAATCACACTCTTTGCAATCACCGAAAAAATCCCGAAACTTTGCAGGGCCAAAGTTCATTGGAGTTGTATTTCTTAGACGCCCATGAAAATGCTGATAGGAACCTTGAAAATGTCAAGGCAAAGTTTGAAATGAAAAGATAAAATAAGTTTGGGTCTTTTCAAATGAATCGCTTTTGCTCAAACCACTTGCAAAGCCCTCCAAATTACCGAAGATTTCCCTGTGAGCACGCCAGTTCACTAGAACCCGAAAATCCTTGAGGTTTCAGACATAGAAGGTGAAATCACTAGCACAAGCCCTCCAAATCGCCGAGGAACTCCCAAATTCATATTCATGGGTCGCGTGTTTTGTGTGCCTCCCCCGCCTATGAAAGTGCTGATCATAGTCCTGACTCCCGCCAATAAACCAGATGATGCTAATGATTCAGAACAAACGCATAGGGTTAAGACGCAAGTAAAAGTTTTAGCTTTTATTTTATGAAATTGCCTATGCTTAACGACCAAGCAGATAGACATCGGGCCTCACAAACCCAAGAAAATCCCTAGAGAGGCCAAACAAATTCATAAGGCCAAGCGATTATGAAATTCGGGCTTCCATAAGAAAACATGAAGAACATATTGGAATCGTGAGTCTTCCTTCGAACCTCTTTCCGTGAGAATACTGAGAGTTGGATGCTAGACGCGAATATAAGGTTTGGATTTTCTTGTATTTGCCGTGAAAGCCCGAATAAAATACCAATCACATAAAGGAAAGGGTTAGGTTAATAAAACGTAAATGTTTTAAAATCAAAATGCCTTTTCCTCATCGAGCCTTTAATGAGCCGAGAAATATATCGAAAAGTGCCAAAGTCGGGTTCTGAGAGAAAATTGGTATGTTTCAAAAATCACAAAGGGCCTTATTACGCCTCAAATCATTGATGAAAATACCAATAGAAGGGAGCAAGTTCTTATGTTTTAAATTTTAAAATTGCCTTTCCCCTATAGTGTTTTAAAATGCTGAAAAGGCACCGAAAGACTTAAGTGTCGTATTGGGGGGTCATTTAGCATCAGGTTCGTATTGTAAAGTCGAGGGGGCATTTAAATAAAACAAAGTGCATTCATTTCACACTTTCATTTTTCTTTTAAAATGCTGATAATCCAAGCCCTCATGTTTTAAGTGTTTAAATGCCTTTTTCACATTTTCCCATTATACCTTCAATCGCCGAAATTTCATCCAAGTCAATGGCCTCATGTGAAACGCCCTCCACCTGTCTAACTCGAAGGCGAAGGTTGTACCGAACAAATACTAGATCATTGAGCCGCTTTTGTGACAATCTATTTCTCTTCTTGGTGTGAATGCTCTCAAATACACTCCAATTTCGTTCACACCCAGAAGCACTGCATGGCTGAGACAAAACACAGATAGCTATCTTTTGAAGATTAGGCTTGCCAGCACCATAATTCTCCCACCATAAATCTACAAAAAACATTTAGAAATATTAGAATTGAGAAAAAAATATAACAATCAAGTTTGTAGGTTTTTTTTTGCACTATTGAACTAAGTTACTAAATTTTTTACCTGGTTGTTGTTTTCCTCTCCTATCAATTGCTAGTTGTGATGAGAAGAGTCTCCCCTCTGCACTTTTGTAGATCTTGAACAATGAACATTTCCAACTTCAGAAATAGATAGTCAAAGTGTCAAACTCAAATTCAATAATGAACATTTCCGAATTCATAAATAAAGATAGAGCAATTGCAAATGTCAAATCTCTCACCTCCAACTCATCAAGAACCTTGTCTCTCAACTCAGGATCAGGTGTCATGTTATCAATGCATGTAATAACACCTGCCATGACCTCCTCATCAGCCCTAAATGAATCAGAGAAGTAGAATTTCGGGTTCAAAAAGTAGGCGAAGGCATGTATCGGTTGGTGGAGTTGGTTTGTCTACCTACGATCAATGATGCGCCAAAGGATTTCACATTTTCTTGTATTTCCACGATAGTAATGTGAAATGGCCTCTTTGGCCCTATCCATGGCCTCATAAATGAAACCCATTGGCATGCCCTCTCCATCTACCATACGAAGAACCCTTACCAAAGGTTCTGTCACCTAAAAAAATGAAAACAAATTTAAATTAGTACAAAATCAACCCCTAAAAAATAAAATCAGCAAATAGACAAGATTGTATAAACTTTACTTTAGTGTTTGTTACTTACCGCAGTCAACTCCTCTCCACTTTTATTGAACCCTTCATCAAAAACAATGCTCACAATCTTCTCTGCTTCAGGTCTTTTGGAGTATGCAGACCCCAACCAAGCATTTGACACAAACATCTGCTTAAGATGAGGAATGGCACTAAGAATGCTCTGCAAAGTGATGAAGTGGCTAGCAAATCGTGTCACTCCAGGTCGCACAAGGTCCTTGCCATTTGTAATATCCCTTGCCCAAACTGACTGATTTTCGCTGAAGGAATATTGTCAAACACTTTGTATGCTGTCTTTCTCTATTTTGATTTTTGTATTTCAGATTGTTTGATACACTTTGAAAGTTGCCAAGAAATTTAGGAAGTTCACCAATGATGTTGACAATACCTCTTACAATGAACTAGTATGCGAGTGCAGTTCTTTTTGGTATTTTCAATGCATTTACATGAAAATTAGATATGGATTGCATACCTACAGCCAACTGACATTTCGACAAACAACTGGCATGCAACTATTATGCTGATCATATATGCTATTAAAAGGACATTTCGTCAAACAAATGGTATGCAACATATATCTTCTTTATTGAATTCATTCCTAAGTACAATGCTGCTATGGATTTGCCAAGACTAATTGGCTTACAAAAAGACTACAGCAATGCCAAAACTGATTCTAAGTTATCACTTACAACAGCAAAATTATATGCCTAAGATTTCAATACTAGCTACTAATAGTTGCAAGAGGAACCTGATAATAGTGATGCTCGATGATGGAGATGAAAGTTGCAATCAGAATCAAGCACAAATACTGTAGCGCGGCATTGTTCATGCGCACTGTTCATGCATACTGTAGCAGCAAGAACAAACTTTTAAAAGAACTATTACTAATGGCTGCCAATGAATCTTCAGGTCTGCACTCGATAGTCCTCAATATTCTTCAAACCCTTTCTGTTATTCCTTTACTTTAAGCACAAATAGAACTCCAGAGTGAAGCTCTCCTGAAATGCCAAATTCAGTGGATATTTCACCACCTCAAATGGTTGCAACACTGAAGAATTGACGTTCTCCAATGGCTAACTGAAATCAGAAACCCTTGGCTTCTTCTCCCAATTTCATATCAAATGCAATTGACAATAATGCGATGATAAGAAAGAACCTCTCATGTTAATTTATTCTTTCCTTGTAGGAGCTCACTTACTTTTCTTCCCAATGTGGGATAAAAGATTTTCTTATATTTGCACCTTATAATATTAAAGTGACTTTATTATTATAAGTTACCTTATAACTTTATAATAACATTAAAATATTTAAATAAATCACTTAAGTCACTTAAACTTTAATATCTCTTGAAATACTTGTCAGATTGCTATGCCGTCTGAAATAGGAATCTCTCCTCATAATTCCCCATGTGACCAAACACACTTTCTAAAAATAGAAAGGGTCCATCTCTATTACCCCTGACTTACTATACATAGTAAGTATGGCAAATGGAGTCCAAATGATATTGAACAAAGGCCAATTCTCTGAATGTTGGAGAAGAATCAATCCTCAGAAGACCCTCTAACCATCCACATTAGCCTACGAGGGTCCAATTATAGGCTAATCATTGGCTAGCATGATGTCACTAGCTAGAAGGGGACATCACAGTCCGCCCTTCCTGAAATTGCTTGTCCTCAAGCAATCTCAACTTTGGATGCTGTAAAATCTCCTCGCTCTCCCAAGTAGCATCCTCAACTGGCATATCCTTCCATTTCACCAAGTACTCCCGGATGGTACGTCTCCTCAAGTTCCTTTCTCTGAAATCAATGATAGCCTCCAGTATCAAAACAAGTTTTCCCTCATCATCCAGGGGTGGTAGTACTATAGAGGGCACAATATGATGTCCTAGCGCCTTCTTGAGGCGTGACACATGAAAAACGTTGTGCACCTTGCTCTCCGCCGGCAAATCTAACTCATAAGCCACCTCTCCCACTTTCCTGATAATCCTAAATGGACCATAGTATCGTGGCTTAAGTTTCTCGGCACCACTCTTCTTGAGAGTGGATTGACGGTAAGGCTGCAACATAAGATACACCATATCTCCAACCTCAAAAGTCCGCTCAGTCCTCTTTTGATCTGCATACTGCTTCTGCTGATTTTGTGCCTTAGTTATATTATCCTTGAGAGTCTTAACAATGTCTTGACTCTCCTGTAACAAATCACCTGCACTGGGCACTCTACTGTCACTCAAAAGAAGATCCATAAAATTGGGTGCCTCATACCCATACAGGGCCATAAAGGGTGACATCTGAATAGACATGTGATAAGTGGTATTGTAGCAATACTCACAGAGATAAATCCACTTTACCCATGCCTTCTGTTGCCCTGCTATATAATTTCTGAGATATCCCTCCACCCATTTGCTCACTATCTCCGTTTGACCATCTGTCTGAGGGTGGTAGCTAGTACTCGGAGTGAGCTCTGTTGCACACAACCTGAATAGCTCCTGCCAAAAGTGACTCATAAACCTGTTGTCCCTGTCACTCACAATGCTCTGAGGTAAGCCATGCAATTTGAATATCTCCTTGAAGAACAACTCTGCCACCTGCGTAGCAGTGATCGGAAAAAAGTGTGCAAACTTTGTAAGGTGATCCACAACCACATATATGCAGTCCCCGCCTTGGGCTCTAGGCAGTCCTGTGATGAAGTCCATAGACAAACACTCCCACTTCCTATCAGGAATCGGAAGTGGCTGAAGTAAACCAGCTGGATAGGAGTGTTCTTGCTTATTCTGCTGGCAGGTGGGACACTCCCTAACATACTGAAGTACCTCTGCTTTGAGCCCTTTCCATGTGAAGCGCTCTCTAATCTGCCGGTATGTCTTGTAGAAACCAGGATGTCCTGCCATAGGTGAATCATGAAAAGATTTCAGAACCATCCTCCTCACTGCTGATCCTGGAACCAAAAATATTCGCCCTTTGTAAATGATGAGCTCATTCACAAGGGTGTATCTGCTGTCTTGAATAGTCCCATCCGTGAATCCAGCTGCCCAAGTATCCTTTGCATACTCTGCAAGGATCAAGTGTCTCCAATCCTCCGATATGTCTGTCAATAAGCTCAAATGGGGCCTACGTGATAAGGCATCAGCAACTACATTCTGTGTCCCCTTAAAATATGTAATGTCAAAGTCATAGGATTGTAACTTGCTCACCCACTTCTGCTGCCTATCATTGAGATCTCGCTGCCCCAAAAAGTGTTTTAGGCTATTATGGTCGGTTTTGATACAAAATTTGCTACCTACCAAATATTGCCTGAATTTAGCCAGAGCATGCATAATGGCTAACATCTCCTTATCATATATGTTGAAGCTCCGCTCTGGCCCTCTCAATTTCCTGCTCTCATAAGCAATAGGGTGCTTCTCCTGCATAAGCACCGCTCCAATGCCCTCTCTGGAAGCATCACAATGTAGCTCAAAAGGTTTGCTGAAATCTGGTAATGCTAACACTGGACAAGAAGTCATCAACTCCTTAAATTTCTCAAAACACTCCTGTGCCTCAGGAGTCCACAAGAAAGCTCCCTTTCTCATCAAATCTGTCAAGGGTGCTGCATGCCTGGAATATCCATCCACAAATCTCTTGTAGAAACCACATAATCCCAGAAAGCCCCTCAACTGTGTAAGGTTCACCGGTGAAGGCCACTCCACAAAGGCACGAATCTTTTCAGGATCCATGCATACGCCCTCTGCACTGATGATGTGACCCAAGTACAACAACTCTGTCATGACCAAATCACACTTCGACTCCTTTGCATACAATGACTCTCTGCCCAATATATCCAACACCGTGTCAAGGTGAACCAAGTGCTCCTCCCAAGATCTACTGTACACCAAGATATCATCGAAGAAGACAAGTACAAATTTCCTCAATTGAGGATGGAAAACCCGATTCATTGTTGCCTGAAAGGTAGCCGGTGCGTTAGTTAGCCCAAATGGCATAACTACAAACTCAAAATGGCCACAATGACATCTAAAGACTGTCTTCTCAATGTCCTACTCTCTAACTCTGATCTGGTGATAACCTGATCTCAAATCTATCTTTGAGAAGAAGCAAGCTCCATGAAGCTCATCTATCAACTCATCGATCCTAGGAATGGGGTACCTGTTTTTAATTGTCTTCCTATTAAGCACCCTGTAATCAATGCACATCCTCAGTGTCCCATCCTTCTTCTTCACTAAGACCACTAAAGAAGCGAAAGGAGACTTACTTGGTCTAATGTGGCCCATAGCAAGTAACTCCTTTACGGTTTTCTCAATTTCATCCTTCAACCTCTTTGGATGCCTGTAAGGTGTAATCATGATGGGCTTAGCCCCCTCTTCTAACTCAATGATGTGCTCAATACCCCTGTCTGGTGGTCTACCTGGTGGAATGTCACTGAACACCTTAGAGTGTTTAACTCTAAGCTCTTGAATATCAGGAGGATATTCAGTCTTCTGCTGTCCCTCCTGTGATGGCATCAACATGCACTCTGCTGCCCACTCTACCCGATCATGTCGAATCAATCTAGCCATCCTCCGGAAAGAAACCATTGTGAGATCACCGTCCCTGATTGCCTTAAGAATATGTGTCTTCCCATTCACTTTAAACCTCATCTCCATCTCCTTGAGGTTAAGAGTGAACTCCCCAATATCATGCAACCAACTCATCCCAAGGACTATATCTGTATCTCCCATAGGCACAACATAGAAATCTGCCTTAAAGTCATAATTATTAACTTTCAATGGAAGTCCAGTGATCTTACGATCACATTTGAGGACATAGCCATCAGCTACCCTCACTCTAATTCCCCCAAACTCCTCTGTTTGTATGCCACGCTTCTCCACCATCCTAGCATCAATGAAATTATGAGTGGCACCTGTATCAACCAAAGTTATAACTCGCTGTCCAGCAAGCACTCCTCTCATCCGGAATGACCCTTCCTGCCTAATACTAGTGAGACGAGCTTCCCTAAGTTGCCCATCTCCTTCCCCATCCTTGGACTCCATTTTAGACAAGTTTTCAGCCTTGTCTTCCTCTTTTTCACCATCTATTTCCTCTATATCAGACTGCTGGTCTGAATTATCTGATTCTGATTCCTCATAGTATGCCCACATAACTCTGTTAGCTTTGCCCTTTGGTCTAAGAGGACAATCATGGTTTGCATCATAGGGTCCCTTACAGTAGAAATATAATTTTTTCTTCCTCAAATCATTTAATGTTTCCCTGTCAAAAGGTGCTGGAGTTTTATCTTTAGAATCATTTTTAAAATCAGTCCTCTCTGGTTTTTTATAAAATGGTTTGTTATCCTTACTCGAAGATGCTCCTTTGGATTGAAATTTGTTTGTTGGGATTGCATGTTCCATACTTCTTGCCTTTTTCATAGCTTCCTGTAAAGAAATAGGATCAAATGCCTTTATCCAACCTCTCAGTGGTTCGGATAGGCCCTCAATGAAAAGAACTATCAATCTACGCTCTGAAATGTTTGGCACCATGACTGCCAACCGCTGAAATTCACCAATGAAATACTCCAAGTTGCTTGTTTGTTTTAGCTGTGCTAAGTCCCGGAAGTAAACCTCTGGATCTTTCTTGTCAAATCTTTCAACCAACCTATCCACGAAGTCCTGATACTTTGTCACCTGATTATGCTGAAGTGTTACCATACCATGGTACCACCAATCATATGCTACTCCCTCCAAATGCAAAGTGGCGTATTTAATAGCTTCAATGTTTGTCATTGGCCTTAGTGCCAAAAATGTGTCAAGCTTATGAATCCAAGCTTGAGCTGTCATCTTACCACTCCCATCAAATGTAGGCATAGTAAGCTTGCCTGTAACCCTATTCAGCTCACTATTTTGACCTCTAGCCCTCCTATCCTGTCTGAGTGACCTGTAATGCTCTCTCCTCTGATTAACAAACCTCTCGAATATCATCCTCTCTCGCACCTGTGGAGTTAATAAATCCCATTCGTCATTCACAGCCATGAGGATATCTGTGAACGTCTCCTCTCCTGGTTCTTCTGTAGGTTCTACCTCATGCTCATCTCTAATGAAGGTAGGATGTGTAGGCCTGTCTGCTGTCCTGGAATGAGTCCTATGAGCTCTAGGTGACTCCACTGCACTCCTGTTATCCCCTTGCTCCTGATTCTGTTTGTCTTGTGGGTTCATGCGCTCAATCATGGTGGTTAGTGCCTGTAATGTCTGAGCCATCTGCTGCTGCCCAGTAGTCATAACTTTGAAAAATTCTCTAGTCTCTTGATCATCATTATTCCTGTGGCCTCTGGGTGGGCTATTTGACTGCCTCTCACCCATGGCGTCTGGTAGCCTGTCTACTAGTTCTCCTTCCAACAGTGCCTTTCTGCGTGTGTAATACCTGTGAGAACCAACTTCTTTCTGCTGCATGTAAATTTTGTAACCCTCAGGATGGCAGGAAATTAGCTTTGCAAAGTGATGAAGTGGCTAGCAAATCGTGTCACTCCAGGTCGCACAAGGTCCTTGCCATTTGTAATATCCCTTGCCCAAACTGACTGATTTTGGCTCAAGGAATATTGTCAAACACTTTGTATGCTGTCTTTCTCTATTCTGATTTTTGTATTTCAGATTGTTTGATACACTTTGAAAGTTGCCAAGAAATTTAGGAAGTTCACCAATGATGTTGACAATACCTCTTACAATGAACTAGTATGCGAGTGCAGTTCTTTTTGGTATTTTCAATGCATTTACATGAAAATTAGATATGGATTGCATACCTACAGCCAACTGACATTTCGACAAACAACTGGCATGCAACTATTATGTTGATCATATATGCTATTAAAAGGACATTTTGTCAAACAAATGGTATGCAGCATATATCTTCTTTATTGAATTCATTCCTAAGTACAATGCTGCTATGGATTTGCCAAGACTAATTGGCTTACAAAAAGACTACAGCAATGCCAAAACTGATTCTAAGTTATCACTTACAACAGCAAAATTATATGCCTAAGATTTCAATACTAGCTACTAATAGTTGCAAGAGGAACCTGATAATAGTGATGCTCGATGATGGAGATGAAAGTTGCAATCGGAATCAAGCACAAATACTGTAGCACAGCACTGTTCCCGCGCACTGTTCACGCGTACTGTTCATGCATACTGTAGCAGCAAGAACAAACTTTTAAAAGAACAATTACTAATGGCTGCCAATGAATCTTCAGGTCTGCACTCGATAGTCCTCAATATTCTTCAAACCCTTTCTGTTATTCCTTTACTTTAAGCACAAATAGAACTCCAGAGTGAAGCTCTCTTGAAATGCCAAATTCAGTGGATATTTCACCACCTCAAATGGTTGCAACACTGAAGAATCGACGTTCTCCAATGGCTAATTGAAATCAGAAACCCTTGGCTTCTTCTCCCAATTTCATATCAAATGCAATTGACAATAATTCGATGATAAGAAAGAACCTCTCATGTTAATTTATTCTTTCCTTGTAGGAGCTCACTTACTTTTCTTCCCAATGTGGGATAAAAGATTTTCTTATATTTGCACCTTATAATATTAAAGTGACTTTATTGTTATAAGTTACCTTATAACTTTATAATAACATTAAAATATTTAAATAAATCACTTAAGTCACTTAAACTTTAATATCTCTTGAAATACTTGTCAGATTGCTATGCCATCTGAAATAGGAATCTCTCCCCATAATTCCCCATGTGACCAAACACACTTTCTAAAAATAGAAAGGGTCCATCTCTATTACCCCTGACTTACTATACATAGTAAGTATGGCAAATGGAGTCCAAATGATATCGAACAAAGGCCAATTCCCTGAATGTTGGAGAAGAATCAATCCTCAGAAGACCCTCTAACCATCCACATTAGCCTATGAGGGTCCAATTATAGGCTAATCATTGGCTAGCATGATGTCACTAGCTAGAAGGGGACATCATAGCATTTGTGTGTTTTCTCATCAAAGCAAGCACCCAAGCATGGTTGTAGATGAATTTGGTGACACTTCTTGCATCTTCAACCACCTTCTTCACCCATCCAATCTTCCCAATGTCCTCTAGCATCAAGTCCAAGCAATGTGCAGCACAAGGACTCCATGTAATCGAAGGATGCCTCTCCATAAGCATTCTACCTGCAGGATACATATGCAGCTGCGTTGTCCGTGATAATTTGGACAACATTCTCAACTCCAACTTCCTAAACCACACCATCCAACAGATTACACAAAGTCTTTGCATTTTTTATTTCATTTGAGGCATCAACAGACTTTATGAATACCATTGCACCATTTGAAGCCACCAAGAAGTTGAGAAGAGTCCTATTCCGTCCATCTGTCCATCCATCAGATAAAATGCTGCATCCTTTTGTCTTCCAATACCTTTTCTGATCATCAACCACACCTTGTGTATTTTGTGCAGCTTTCTCTAGCAATGGCCCACTGAAGTCCTAACCTGTTGGGGCCTTAAACCCCTTACTCGCAACTGTTACTGCATTAACAAAACCTTCCCAATACACATTGTTTTCTGCATTGAAGGATAGATTATTGTAAAACCAAAAGTTTGAAGCTGCTATCCGTGCTTGTTCATGCTTCTCTTTATTCCATCTTGTACCTTCAAGTGAAGGTTGTGCACCTGGAGAAAAAATTAGGGTTTGATCTAATAGGAGTGCCACTAGCCTCACCCTCATTGTCACCAAAAGCTGAAAGTGACTGACGACCCCGAGTGTGACCAATGGGACCCGAAGTGGACAATGTGGGATTCATTGCAGCTGCCATGGCTTCTCTTGTTTTTTTCCTTTCTTCCTTATGCATATCATTCTTAGCAAGAATGGCCTTCATCTCTCTAATAATTTCAGGAGTTGATTTGGGGCATGCCTCCACGCCATATCCAGGTATTTGTGCAAGGTGGTATTTTAATCTATTGATTCCACCAGTCATCCATTTTGTACATTCGGTGCAAGTGACCTCCCCCTTTTTGCTTCCTGCAATCCCATATTTCCATGCTTTATCTCTTTGTCTTCCTGACCTTGGGGTTGCCCTTGGAGTTGAACTTGCTATTGCTGATTTAACATGAAAAAAAAAATCAGCAGGGTTTTATGGAAAATCAACAAAAAAAATGACAATGAACCATTTGGGAAAAATAGCATTCAAAAACAAGAAAAAAAAATGAGGAAATAACTTAGGAAAGAAAATAGAAAAAAATTTGGCAGCATATCCCCTTGTTTTTCAAGATTTTTTTGAGTTTCAAAACATTGAAATAATTCAAATGAAAAAAAAAGAAAGAGAAAAAATCCTTACCTAGATCTCTCTTGTTGATTTTTTTTTCTTTCCTCTACTCCTTCAAACCCTACAAACCTGCTATAACCAAAGAAAAAAAATAATGAAGTGAAAAATAAAAAAAAAACTTTGTTTTAACCCTTTACGGGCGTATTTTTTGGGCCCGCGAGTCCCTGCGAAAGACTCGCGAGTCCGAGCAAAAGAATCTCGCGAGTCTTTGCGAAAGACTCGCAAGTCTTTCGCAGGGACTCGCCTGGACCCGCCTCGCGAGTCCTTGGTGAGTCGAGTCGCAGCTCCCAAGGACTCGCGAGTCCGTGAGTTTTAAAACTATGGTTACAACAACCACCACCTTACATTTAATATTTGACCAATGAGATCATTACAATATTGTGGACACATCCTTCCTTTGAATTCAGACCAATGAGAAATGAGGTTAGGTACATTGAATTTGGTGCCTTCCACATATGTAGTTGTTGATGAGTTAGGTACATTGAACTTGGACATGTCAAGGTGGCATCTCCTAATTGGTTGATGATGATTGGGCGCCGCATCAACATGCTTATCTTTAAAATTTCTCCTTTATGACAAAGAAGTCTTTGAATCTTTATGAATATCTCTTGATACTCGCCCAGTTTTTGTGAAAAATTTGCCAAAAACTCGGTGAGTTTTTGTGGCGAGTCAGTGGCAAAATTACTCATCTGAGCCAAAAACTCGCCGAGTAGTCCATACATGGTTAGTATTGTTTGAGTTCCTTGGTTGTTTTGTTAGTATTTGTGTGTTTCTTATTTGTATTATTATTATTTGGTTTGCTTTTATCTGTAGGTTTTTTAAGTTCTGTGTATTTCTAGCATTTGTATGTGCTTTGTATTTTTTTTGATGCTTATATTCAAATTCCAATGTGTTCATATTTTAGTTGAAATTACAACATATATAATTATATGTAACTTGAAGTAGACACATATTGTAATTTTAGTCTTGTTATTCCTTCTTTTTTTTCTTCTATATTGTGTATGTTGTTTGTTTTATTTTATTTTCCCTTTCCTTGGCCCTCTCTTGGTTTGATAATTTTCCCTTTTTCTTTTTTCCTTCCCTTGGATCCCTTGGATATCATGCATCTTCTTCCCCACCCTTCTCATTTTAGTCACCTTGATCTGCTGCTATTTTCATTTCACTTTTCAAGCTCTCTCATCCTGATGATAGATCATGGAGCATGATCCGAAACATTGATGCAAAATTCGATCACACATATCCAAAAGCCATCAAGACAATTTATCATGGACTGGAAATTTCATGCATTTAGTTGAAGTACTGTTTAACAAGGAGGCCATAAATATATGTAACATGACAATACATATGCGTATCTCTATTTGTAATAGATCTAAACTGTAAGATGAAGTACCATTTGTTAGCTTTGTGCTTCTTTGAGTTGTCTGTCCTTTACTTTGTACTTGTAGTGCTAGTTTAGGGGTTAACTGCCTGGGCTCATGCCCTAGCCATATGTACATGTTCAAGTTTTACAGTGCTTCAGTTTCTAGTTACTCCTCAGGAACTGAAATTCTTAACCTATTATATTTCTGTTGTAATGGCACATGCTGTAAACTCCTAGTTTCTACTTTTGCTCATTTGTGAACATTAACAGAGTTTCATTTCATTTCTAGGTTTTTTATTTCTCGTATTGTACAAGGTTCCTTTCCGCTTTAAATATACTCTGGGCTTTGATTTGATAGTCATCGTACATTGATGCTTGTAGTTTGGCTATAACGTGCTCTTTTTCTCTTCTCAATTTATCTACCGTTTTGAAACTGAGTAATTCAATCTATTTAATTATGTTAGTATCTTGGTCTTCTTGCTATTATATGTCTGTTCAATCTCTTGGTTGCTTTCCGTCCAGATTCTTTTGTGGCACTTATCCTCTGCATTTCAAACAGGAGAAATCTTCATAGTTTATTTTCAATTACTAGTTAAAACCAAGCCCTCTATAATGTTTTAATTTTGATGGATGGTAAACAGAGAATTTTCAAAATAATAATTTGTATACAGTTCGAGCAGAGGTTTAAAAACAACAACAAATTATTAGTCAAATATTATACGATGATATTGCAATTTCTAATGCAAAAAGAATAGGATGGAAAGAAGATTGTGTATGAGATGACTAAAGGAGGGTGTGCCTATAAGGAAAGAAAGGATAAATAGAGATAGAATGTCATAAGGTGTTAATTAAGCTCGATGGGAAACTGATGATTTCGTTGAGTGAATGAGTTGTTTTAGTGAAAACCAATCTATTGTGATGACTGAGGTGAAAAAATAATATTTCAATAAAAGTGTTCTTTATCTGTTTTGCAGTTTTCTTTCAGCTTCCTTGGCTTCCTGAAAGGGTTTTCAGCAAAAATGGGTAAAGTAAAATTTTGCTTCTCTATCAATATTTGAAATGAAAATTGAATTTTTGTGCAATTTCAAAAGTACTTTAGTTTAACCTTTTTGAATCTGAATTTTATATGAAACGTATTTGTGTACCAGATTTGAAAAACTTAAAAAGGCTCTTGAACAGAACGGATTGCCAGAAGATGATGTAGAAAGGTAAGGAATGGAATTGAAGTTCAATTGTATGCTATTCATTTTTTGGCCTGAAAATAAAACATAATATTAATTGTAGAATGAATGTCAAACTGTTATTACATAGATGAATGACTAGGTCTATTATCTCCCAAAAATCAGTAACATCAGGAATTTGATAAACTGTAGCATGGTTTCGATTCAGAGAAAGCAATATGCACTGCAAGCCTCTTGTGGTGGATTTTTTTTAAAACAAAAAGGAAGCAAAAATCGCGAAAAAATGGCAATTATATGGTAATGATTGCGGATTATCATGTTTGCCGATTTTTTCCCTGTTAAAGTCGCGATTTTGGCAGGTTTTTAACTCAAAATGCTTGTGATTAAACACGATTTTCGTTGGTTTCTTCTGCACAATAGAATTGACGCATTATTTCAACGTTTTTTTAGGGGTTTACGCCTCTGCATAAAAAACATGACGTGAACCCAATACGTTTCATTTTATTCGAAATACCCACTGTTCTACTTTCTGAAGTTAAATGGTGTATTACGGCAAAATTTATAAATTGGTTGTAAAATTATTTTTTATTTGCTTCTATTATTATTATTTGTTTACAGCTAACAATAATTTTAGAGTTATTATGCCGTTGGCATTATTGAGTTTAATTAATTAATTAATTTTTTCATCAATCTAAATAATCAAAAGTGATTATTATTTTTTATTTCAAAATAAAGTTGTATTTGTATTTTTAAACTAGAAATTATTTATATGATTGAATGAAATTTTTTGGTGTTATAGTAACAATGATAGATTTTTAAACTTTGTTGTATTTTAAATAATCTTTTTCATTTTTTATTGATAATCTTGTAAATAAAATGTTTTTTTCATAGATATATTTAATATTTTAATAATGTTTTTTCATTTTTTAAAAATATAAGTAATAAAATCGATTAATTATTTAATAAGAATTTGATTTACATCATTTAAATAAAATATAATAAAAATTTATATAAATATTTAAATTATATTATTATAAGGATAGAGTTCAATTTGATATAATTAATAAATAATATTATTATTAAATTAATGAATTGTGAATAATAGGAAAAGAAATTATGTAGCCTTGAGGTTCAAAATAGAAACTATAAAAAAGATATTGGGAAAATCAATTAACTTACTATTTTCTTGAATATTAATATAAAAATTATTGTAATTTTTTATTATTTTTATTATAACAATATATTATTTTAACTAGTATATTTATCTTTACAAAAAATATAGGTAAAGAAGATATTACTATATTTTAATATTTTTTATATTTCTATTAAACTCTTCACTCTATTATGTGAGTATTAATATGTCGTTGGGGGTAATTATATTTTTTAATATTAATTATAACTCTCACTTTAATAAAATAATATTAATAATTATAGTATAATATAATCTTAATTCAATTATAAAATTTATTAATCCCAATTCACTTATTTTTGTTTTGAAAATAAACTTGAGTTTTATAAAGTTGAGATTTATATTTTTAAACGACAAAGAAAATTCATAACATAAGAATGATAGATTTTATGGGCTTTTTTTTAGATTTTTTTATATTTGAAAAAATGTTTATTTAAATTTTTTTTTTCATTTTTTAATGAAAATATTGTAAATAAAGAGATTTTTTTTTATAGCGATTTGATTCACACAATTTAAATAAAATAAAATAAAAATTTATATAAATAATTAAAATTTTTTTTACACAACAAATATTTCTATTAAAAAAAATCATTCTATTTTGTTTAAATATTTTTGAAAATCATAATTTTCTTTTTAATCATTTTATAATGTTTAATCATAAATTTAAACATTAAAATATACCTATTTCATTTTATTGTTTATATTATATAATTTAATAATTATTAATAGTTATTTATTAACTTCATTTACAATTAATATTATATAAATATAATTAAAATAATATATAGTCTTAAACTAATGATTAATAATTAAGTTTAAGAATAATCTTATTATTATAATTATAATTATATAGATTTTATAATTAAATTAAGATTATATTCTTAAGAAAAATGTATAATTTTTTTATATTAAAAATCGAGGGAGAACAGTACAAAAAAAATAGCTGTCATTGCCACCTGACAGAAGGAGCAAAATTTACACTAGTATGAAAGTCTGAGACTACGCCATAGTTCAAGACCCCAAACAAAATAAAAGGCCGAAAATATACAGCAGGGATAGTACATGGGAGACAAGCTTCCATCTAAGACAGGATGTCATCAATGGCCTCCACCCAAGCCGTCCACCCCTGAGGTCCTTCCATCCAGACTATGCTCTTATGGCTCAGGGTGTGAGATAACATTTCCACTTAGTCGTAGGGAGGGTTCCTGTTGTCTCTGACTTCATTGTTCAGCTTCTTGAGTGCCTCTTCGAAGGATGAGAGGTTATCCATGTTGCGTCTCCATTCGTACCCATCTTTCATTTCATACACGAACATGGTTGCGTGCCCGTCCTTAAGGAATCTTAGCAGCTTATTCCTTTCAATGTTCATGGAAAGAGTAACCTGCGTAGCAATTTTAAAAAAAGTGAGTCTTCGAAAAGATTTAGTAAGGGCCCTGGATTGAGCATCAAACCTGTCAGCATTTCTAACCTTCCAAATATAAAAGAGAATATTAGCAGATAAGATAAACCAGATCATATTAGCATCTTTTTTTAAGCCATGAATATAACTAGAAATAACTTCCATTGTGTTTATGAGGTCAGGGATAGAGAAACCAAACATTAACCAGATCTCCATAGCAATGGAGCAGTCAAAGAAGATATGCTTGCCAGTATCAGGGAGTTTACAAATAGAACAAAGGTCAAAAGCTTCACCGTTCCTTTTTAAAGGGAGCCTATTAAGCAGCAACAACCATTTAAAACACTTGAGTTTGGGCTCAATCGGACTTTTCCAAAGCCTGCTAAAGATTTTCTGCCACTGTAGATCAGAAAGATTAGGGTACCATATCATATTAGCATGGTTGATAATGGAGGGGTTAGAGTTCAGTTTAGCATATACATTTTGTGCCTTAATTTTAGCCAAGGGAATATCATCAGACCATTTAAATGAAAGGAAACTATGCGAATCCACACAACACTCCGTAGGTAATCCAAGATCCGCACAGGCCCACTTGACCAAGAGGTAGGTTCTTTTATGAGAAGGGGGAAGGTTGAATTTCAAGCTGAGTTCTTCCCACGAAGGAATATTCCCATGCTCAAGAAGATCAATGAAGAGTTTAATGCCTTTGCTGGCCCAGGTCCTAGCCGAGTACCCCTGTGTGAAAGCCAGAGGTTTGCCCGCATGATACAGGTTCCACCAAATAGACCTCTCACCATGGTAAGGTCACCACTATTGGCACTAGTGTTCCCTAGAAATCTTCTAACATGTTCCCAGGCCTTCCAAATAGACCTAAACACACAGGAGCCTTGGACAAAGATAGGGAAGTTACCAGCCACGAGATCGGCAAAGGGTAACCCTTTCCAGGTGTTGGCCTTCTTTGGAACAGCCCTCTCAATATTGCTTCTGATTAGGACTTTCTAGGGCTCCTGCCCTTCCAGGGCATGGAAGATCCACTTAGCCGCGAGGGCAATACCTTGGGTCCTAAGATCTTTTAACCCGAGGCCACAAAGAGTTTTCTCAGTGTGACACCACTTCCAATTAACAGCATGTATTTTCCTATTGCCTTTACCATCCGACCAGAGAAACCGTCTAATAGACTTTTGAATATCGAGGATCTGATAATTGCTAAACATCCAAGTAGAGGAATAGTAGATATTATAAGATGAGAGGATTTTTTGGCAAACTTGAACTCTACCAGCGAGGGAGAGGAATCTATTGTTCCATTTGTTCAGCTTCTTGTCAATTTTCTCTTTGACCCATAGCCACATATCCTTCAGAGAGATGGATATAGAGAAGGGAACTCCAAGGTATTTGACAAGCTTGGCTGGGCCCCCCCATTGATATTCAAAATTCTCAAACCAGTCCGGAGGGCACTCCTTCCAGCTAAGGAATGTTGACTTGGCTTTAGAGATCCGGGCTCCCGAGATGGAGCCAAACAGTTGAAGTTTGTGATTAAGGTGCTCGATGTTAGATTTGGTAAGTTCCACAAATAGGGTTGTATCATCAGCAAATTCCAAGTTGATAAGTTCATTGTCATCAGGGAGCCTAACTCCGTTTACCTTGGGGGAGAGTGAGCTATCTCTAAAGAGTTAGTATAGTGCATCTGAGGCAATGACGAATAGGGCAAGGGCCAGAGGGCACCCCTGGCGAATGGAGCGGGACAACAAGATAGGAGGTGAGAGGGAGCCATTGACATCAATCTGTGCGGAAGCATCCTATAGAAGGACTCTCACAAGGGAGCAAAATTCGGTAGGAAAGCCGAAGGATTCAAGCATAAGGAGAATAAACCCCCATTCTACCCTATCATATGCTTTTTCGAAGTCTAGGAGAAACATAGCAGCATCTTGCCCAGAGACTTTAGCCCAATCCATAGTTTCCCAGCTGGTGATGAGATTTTCCAGAATATAGCGACCTTTAATGAACCCGGTCTGAGTAGAGCATATGAATCTAGGAAGGATTTTTTCCAGCCTCATAGAAAGCATTTTGGCCATGATTTTATAGGATACATTGAGAAGAGTAATGGGCCTCCAGTTTTTGATGAGGGCCTTATCCCCATCCTTCGGTATGAGCTTGATAGTGCCCTTATTTATAGAGCTTCCAAGAGAGCCTTTGAGAATAGCCTCATTGTACACTTCTAGAAGGTCTATGCAGATCCAATCACTATTAGCCTTGTAAAATTCAATAGGGAGCCCATCAGGCCCAGGAGCTTTACCGTCATGGAGGGAGTTAATGGCACATTGAATTTCATTAAAGGAGAAATGCTGTTTCAGGAGGCAGGCATCTTCCTCAGAGATCCTTTTGGGGATGATGGCTTGAAATTTGATTCTCAGGGTCCTATCCTCCCCAGACTCCTCAGAGGTGAATAGCTTTTGATAGAAGAGAGTAAAGGCCTCTTTTATCTTACTCAGGTCCGAGATCTCATCATTATCAATGATGATTCTATCAATTGCTTCCCGGTTGTGTTTTTGCCTGAGGAGGTTGAAGAAAAATTTGGAGCCTCTGTCACCAAACTGCAGCCACTGGGTGCAGGCCCTAATCATGGCCCCCTTGATCTTGGTTTGCTGGTGTCGTCTTAGTGCATCTCTAGCACTAGCCACCTTAGTAGCAAGTTTAGGGTTAGAGGGGTCTGACTGGATTTCATGCTCCACCCGGGAGAGGTTGTTACTGAGGATGCTTTCCTCAAATCTGTAGTCTTTGGCCCTTTTCTGACCAATAGTTTGTAGGAGTTTATGCCAAGAGTTAATATTTAAGTTCCATCTGTCAATTTGTGACGTGAGATCTTTGTTATTCTTATTAATCAGTCTGATGATGTTGATGGCAGAGAGAACATCCACATCTTTGAGGAGGTGAGTATTGAGAATGAACTTCTTTGGCCCTACCCTATTGGCGGGGGGAGGGGCAGCTAATTTGATACGGGCAGAGATGGGGTGATGATCAGAAAGAGTAAAGGGGCAAACCATGACAGGGTTATTATAAGCGTTAGGGGCAAAGGAGAAGAGGTCCTTATTGGCATAAAGGCGGTCAAGCCTGCAATAGATTCTGTTGGGACCTAATTGGGAATTGCACCATGTGTTCCGTAGTTCCTTGGATTCGCCCTTTTGCCAAGCAGTGGGTCAAAAAGGTTTTTGATATGTTTCATTTTATCCCAATGGGATTTCTCCGCCCCCTTCTAGCAGAAGGATGAGCCTTCCATTTTGTCCTCACCATGTTCTACCATGTTAAAGTCACCCCCTACGATCCAGGGTATGTCGGGGAGGGAGGCGATCCAATCCCAAAGGGCAATCCTTTCATTATAATCATTAGATGCATAGATATTACAAATCCCAAGGAGGTATTGTTAATACTTACCGAGGCCCAAACAGCCCTATTGCAGGGGGAGCAACCATTACTAGTGATGCAGTTCGCCCATTTGGTGCTAATGAGCAAACCAACTCCCCCCCCACCCTTGAGATGGCTGGAGCAGAACTTGATAGAGTCTTTCCAAATGACATTTAGATTGGTTTCTAGTGTAAAATTAACAGATTTTAATTCCTGGAGCATTAGGAAGTCCAGATCTTTGTGGGAATCCAGAAAATGTTTAACAATTCTTTTCCTATCTGGAGCCTCCAGACCTCTCACATTCCATGAGATGACTTTCATGGTAAACCAGATGGGGTACTTATAGACCTTCAGCAGCCAAGAAGTTGCTATTACAGGCAGGGGAATCCTTGTGCTTTTTCTTAGTAGTGTTATTTTTATTTTTAGATCCCATGGGCCTTCCCCTTCTAGTAGGTTTAGAGGTGCCATCTGTTTGTATTTCAAAGTCATCACCAGGCGCATCTTCCTCTAGACAGATATTTCCTGGTAGAGGTTCTTCTAGTTCTGCAGATGATGGAGTTACCTCCAAACAAGGCTCTTGCAGGGGGAGCATGTTAGAGGAGCAAAAAACAAAGTTCCTAGCAACACTAGTGCCAGCACTGGTAACTTGAGCCATGGAAGAGCATGCGGGTAAATCCTTATTGGAGCCACTAGCACTATCATTACAGAGGGTGACTTCGATCTTCTCAGAGATGCTAGTAGAGCCATCACCAATAACGGCACTGCCAGGGCATCCACGGGGGGATTCAAAACTATTAATAATGCTTTTAACCTTAGAGGGGGTGTGAGGCAAATTGAGCAGGGGAGGCTTGATGGAAGCTCCCCCCTTATTCAAGACTAATTGCTGTGCATTCTTTCTCCTACGCTTTTTGGAGTTCATCACAACTTGATACCCATCTTCTGAAACGGCAGGGGAGGCGGTGTTCGAAGGTTGGGGAGGCGGAGCCACGACGGAGGGACGGGGTAGGGGGATCGAGGCGGGAGATTCAGGGTGAGAGGCAGGGGCGAACTTCATTGCGGGCTGAGTGGACGGGACGGAGTGGCTATTGGATGCAGAATTTGGTTTGGAGGTATCCGCGACAGAGTCATTCTTCTTCAGAATGGGGCAATTTTTCCTTACATGACCCTCATGTTTACAGAGGAAGCACGCGTTTAACCCTCTGTTGACGTGTATTTTGTACACAACCAAACACAGAATGAAATACCTAAATGGTACCTTATCCTCTATTGATTAAAGCCTCTAAATGCTGAAGATATTGCGAAAAGGATCAATCAGGGTGACTTCAAGGTTCTTCGTTGTAGGATCTCTACGCGTGGATAAGAACTAGTGGTCGTTGTAAATGCTGTTTCTTCAAGGGGTCTTACGCACTTTCTGAGAAAGCTGGTCCGTGTTACTCTCGTTTGACTACAGGAACAAGATTTTCCTAATACTAACAGATTCTCAAAAAGATCAAAAGATAAGGGTTTCAAGGAATGAATGCCAATTTAATCCTAAGAATGACTCAATGTAGGCTGGACTTGGCAAGATTCTACCAATTTCAGTATTGCCAAGGAATTACAACTCTACTGGAATTGATGCGATCTTCTAAGGTGATTAGTGATTTTCAAATCATCAAGGATTATAGATACTATCATAAAGATACATATCAATGTTTCAACAATGATTGAATGTTTAAGCAATCTCAATATCTCCAATTGACCACACAAGGTGTCCTTACAATCAGTAAGAAGCTAGTGGTTTGGATATGAATCTCACCAAAGATCAAGCACAACACTTAGTCCTTCAGACTTAAATACTACTTCGACTGAGAATGATTCAAGAAGATAAACAATCATGAAGATAGCCACAAGAATTGCAATAAAACACCATAACTTCAATATTTTATTGATCTCAAAGCCAAATAGACAACAATTGTTCAAAATTCTTTCTTCACTACTCAATCTTGCTACACAATAACTTTCTTCTCTCTAAGCTCTAACTATTATCTATCATCTCCTATCTCTATTATCAAAATGAAAATGAGTGAGGGTATATATAGCATCCTCAAATACAATGAATGGCCCAGATCGAAAGAAGATCAGTGGCTAAGATTCTGACACCTAAACCCTAATTAGGGTTTGTTACAAAAAAGATCCCCATTTAGATAAACATTATTAAATGCATAGCCAATATTTAATTGGCACAAATATCGAGGAAACATAGACCAATAGGAATTGAGCTGCCACATCATCCTATAACAACTTTTCTTCTAGAATTTTGTTTCCTTTCCTATGCTCTTTCTTAGCATATCCAACGAATCTGGACACAATTCCTTCGATCTCAGCAATGGGAATCTCAGGAAGATTCTTCATCTGTTCTTCCAAGTGAATGACCTGATCAAAAGCAGTGAGAAGAGCAGTCTCCCATCCAGGTTCAAGTTCTTTGATCTTCTCAATCAGGAGCATGGTAGTGAACATCAGATCTTGTTGCTCATCTGTGATGACATTCTCCTCTTTGCAAAAAATGACCTTGACTCTTTCTTCCAACTCTTGGATGTCCACATCTGTCTCAATCTCGATCCGCCTGCCAAGAATGGTACACAATACTTCAAACACTTTATCTTGAATTGGATGGATGATACCTTCAACTTGACTGCATTTGGTGTTGATGTCTTCAAAAAGGACCTCTTTCATCTGGAGCAGAGCTGACCACTGTAGTAGGTTATGAGTTCCTCCATCCATTATCTTTTCTTGTGCCAGGATCCGTCTTGGTGTTTGCCTTATTACTTGCAAGACAGGAATGATAACATCTCTAGTGTGAGCGAAAGCGGCTACAGTTATCATTAGATTATGAATAATCTCAAGGACCTGGATAGCTCGATGAATTGTCTTCATCATTCTTGTTGCAAATTCAATAGCTACCGTGTGGGATTTATCAATCCAAGAGCTCATAAGCTGAACCAAGCTTTTGACCCTTTCTGCTTCGCCAACTGATTCGAGAGGAAGTACTTGTAAAGGAGATACTGCTGGATCCTGACGTCTTAAGGGCTGATTGAGATGACTAAAATAGCCTCTCCAAGCACCTCTCTCTCTCTCTCTCAAGTTTCCTATTCTTCTCCATTTCTTCCTTAAGTTTGTCCTTAAGTGCTTCAAATGAATCGGTTGCCTCTTCCATTGCTTGTTCAGTAGTGAGTGGACCAAGCTCAAATGTTTCTAAGTCATACTCATCTGCAAGAATCTCACCTTCATACTTGTCTACTACTGGTGTAGCTATTTGCAATTTCTTGGATCCTGTCTCATCCCTTATCACCTTGGACATCTTTGTGGCCTTCTTCTTTTCCATTACCTCTTGAGAATTTCCTATAAGGCTTTCTAAATCAAATACATCTTCTTCCTCTTCAACCACAATTACCCTTGTCAGTCTCTCTTTCAACCAATCTGGGATGGCGGATCTTGTTTCTCTTACTTGTATCTCTTTAGGTAGTGGTTCTTCTTCTCGAAGAGGAGATGTCGCTTCATCATCATTCTTCTCTTCATGTAGCTCATTAGCATCAACTTGGGGAGATTGGCTTGATGAATGTTGAGGCGTCTGCCTCTTCTCCGGCTTGTCATTTTGTACCATAGATTCCATAGATTCATCAACTTCAGGTACCATCTTTTCTTGACCTTCCCCTTGGCTTGCCCTCTTTTCATGTGGAGAAGATGTGCTTGATGGGTGATCTCGACTGGCCTCTTGCTTCTTCTTGGAAGATTCTCTTTTCTCAGGTCTTTCTTTCCTCTTTGCGCCTCTAGGATGAGAACTGTTCTCACTCACGCTTGCTTCTCCTTCTTCTAGTCTTGCCTCTAAAGTAAAAGTCATTGGTACGTTCTGCTCTCTCAACTTCTGATGTTGTACATCCACCCATCTGCGAGTACATGATAAAACAGGAGCTATCAAAGCTCTCAAGTCTAAAACCTTGGGCTCATCCCAATCTATCTTCAGTCTTTTATCTTCTTTGTCATAGGACGACTGGAGGTATCTGCCATTATCTTGGGCTTGATCAGCTACTCTATAAACTTTGCATTTCCTGATGAAATCTAAAGGTAGCCTGGAATGCATCTTTCTTTTAACTTCTAAATCACTCAAGAGATTCATCCAAAAGTCCTCCACTTGAAACTCATGTCTGTACTTCTTACCGACTGTCTCCTCCATATAATCGTAAGGATCAAAATTCTCCCGCAAGGCAAAGGATGTGAATGAATATAAAGATAATTCCTTCTTTGCATCTTCCGAGGCTTGAGTGTTAGGACATACCTCAACTGAATTCCCCAATATGATGGGCACGGGAAGTCCATTTCCATGCTTGTGTCTGGATGCCTTCGCATAAGCTGCCAACTGTTTGGTCACCTCAAGTAGCACTATCCTGTTTGTCGGATATTTTGGCAACATGTAGGGAGGTGAAGGACACCCATGAACTCTGATGTATGTAAACTTTTGAAACTGGATGAACCATGCACCATACTTCTTCACAAGTTCTTGTGCATCCAGAGATAGTCGATTATGAATCCCACCTTGCAATATCCTAGTGATGTTCATCGTGAAGGTATCATTGACTAACTTGTAGTCACTTCTAGGCGGATGATGTAGATGAACATAAGAGTCACAAACTCTCACTTCTTCGGGTCCTCTTCCGATCACTCCTCTGTGAGGTAGCCCTGCATACTCGAAACTCCTGATCAAGGCATATATAACATATGAGCTCATATGGAATGATTTGGTAGGTCTTAGCCTTCTCAACTGCACATCCAGACTATTGCTAATAATTCTGGTCCAATGAAGCATTCCTTTTCCTTGGACTATCACTTGAATGAAGAAGAACATCCACTTTTCGAAGTAGAAGGCTTGGGGAGCCCCTGTAACTCAATTGAGAAAAGTTATCAAATCTTTGTACTCCTCCTGGAAGTCGATCCTATGCGGTGTGTTGGGAATCTTGTTCAGGTGAGGCCGACTTTTGAGCAACCAAATCTTATTGATGAGATTTAGACAAGTATCGGGATCATCTTCATACATTGATCTGGCTCCTTCTAGGCTTTTGTAAATCATATCTTTATGCTCTGGAAGATGAAGAGCTTCACTTATAGCTTCCTCTGAAAGGTAAGCTAAGGTGTTCCCTTCCTTGGATATGATCGACCTTGATTGTGAGTCATAGTGGCGGGCACACTCGATCATCAGCTCATGACATTTGACTGCTGGAGGGAAACCTGCCGCCTTGATGATGCCACTTTCAATTATCTTCTTCGCAACAGGTGATGGCTTGCCAATGTAGGGGACCTCTCGAAACTTCTTCACATTGAAGTTTCCCAATCTCAAGTTGGTGTCTCTGATATTACTCCACTTGGACATGATATTGGTCTCCAATTCGTCATTCTTCTGATTTTCCTTGATGAGAGCCGGGCGACTAGTAGATGCTCCTGCCTTTGGAGTCGCCATCTTGACACCTACACAACATTTCAAAATTAGTCCTTGAGCATTATATCTTAAAGTGTAGAAATTAAGATTTCTCAAAGGGGAGATTCAAGATATTAATTAGGAAACTTCATGTTAAATCTAGAGTTATCATTTCCTAATTACTAATCAACACTTAGACTTTTCTAGAAAAAGTGTCTAAAAATCAAGTCTTGAACAAGAATGTTAAGATAATTTGGCCATACCTCCTCTTGAGTACTAACTCTAAAAAATGATGCAAGGAAAATGGATTTTGCTAGGCAAAGTTTAAATCATAGCCCTCTCTTGGATGAATTGCGCCTCTTCTAGCTTCAAAAGGAATAAACTCCAACCTCTTTAGCCTTAAACACTTAGAAGAAATTCGCTCCAAACAAGCTATATTTCGCTCTTCCAATTTCGCACTTAGGAAGGGATGAATGAATGATTAAACTTGAACAAAGCATCCCCATTATATAGAGCGCTTACCCCTTGCTTCCCCTAGGCCGACTTGGCAAAAAAGAGGTGAAAAAATAAATAAAATCTCCAAAAAGGGTGGCCGACTTGCAAAATAAAGGCAAAATAATGCCTTGAGCGCTCATTAATAAATTTTAATTTAATAAAAATTAATTTTAGATGCCTCCAAAGTAAAATTTCGATTTTTTCAAGGCTTAAGATTAATTTATTAAATGTAAAGTGCTTTGAAATTAATGCGAATTTAAATTTAATTTTCCACACGCCTCAAATTTAGCAATTTTGGCAATCTAGTGCAAATTGGGGAACATCCATGTCTAAACAAGGCTTAATGAAACTTCATGATGATTTCGCCCTGGATCCTCTCCAAGGGTCAGGAGCGATTTTCCAATTTTAGCCTTGAATATTTCGCATCTTGACTCCAAAATCTCTTGGAGGGTAAATTCATATCCAGTTAAGGTGTTGCATTTCAAATTTTGGCAT
Source organism: Cryptomeria japonica (assembly GCF_030272615.1). Taxonomy (NCBI): domain Eukaryota; kingdom Viridiplantae; phylum Streptophyta; class Pinopsida; order Cupressales; family Cupressaceae; genus Cryptomeria; species Cryptomeria japonica. The sequence goes on from NC_081414.1 coordinate 723,499,504, forward strand.
TATGCATGAGGAATTTAGGTGGAAGTGTGTATTTCGCCTTGGACCCTCTCCAAGGGTTAGGAGCGATTTTTCCATTTTTAGGCTTAAAATCCACCTAAATTTGATTGTTGAACCCTCAACGCAACTTCCAAGATCCATTTCCTTGCACTACCAAGTTACTTCATCAAAAATTTTGAAGGAAATGATGCTTTTAGAAGAATTTCGCCGTGGACCCTCTCCAAGGGTCAGGAGCGATTTTCCAAATTTGGCTCAAAGTTAGCATTTTTGAAAGCTTAAAATCTCTTCAAGGCATCTCAAATAGATCTCCTCATTGAATTCCAGACTTTGCTCTATCCAACTTAGGAGAAAAAGTGCATTTTTGGTGTTTTTCCCCCTGGACCCTCAGCAAGGGTCAGGAGCGATTTTTGCAATTTTGAATAAAAATCTTCACTTCCTCATCCAAGAACTTCTCCACCAAGAAAGATCATGTTTATGCCTCCAAACTAAGCAAGAAAATCCTCTTTCCAGTTTTTCGCCCTGGACCCTCAGCAAGGGTCAGGAGTGATTTTCCTTTCCTGGCTTAGAATCAACAAGTTTTTGAGGCAAATCATCATTTGTCATGTTTTTGGAGGTCCTTTCTACCTTAGCCTAACCTTGCCTTAGCACCATTTTGAAGGGAACATTTTAGTTTTATGATTTTCACCCTGGACCCTCTCCAAGGGTCAGGAGCGACTTTTTGGTTTTAGACATATCCCTTCATTCTTTAGACTTCAAATCGCCTCTAAGGCATAACACACCACGGCCTCCTCCTATCCAAGCAAGATTTTGTCTTAATTCTTCAAAACAAGGAGAGAACCTTGGAAATTCGCTCTGGACCCTTAGCAAGGGTCAGGAGCGATTTTTATAATTGCCTTCAAAATCCTGACTCTCAACGATCCGTTTTCACTTCAAGGCAATTTGAACATCATTTCAAACTCGTGCCTAGGCTTTGCTTCGCTCAAACTTGGAGGAAAAGGTCCAATATTAGGTTTTTTGCCCTGGGCCCTCAGCAAGGGTCAGGAGCGATTTTCCCTATTTAGCCTGATTGCTTCTTTGCTGACCATCCAAATTATCTTCAATGGGTAAAACATGCCTCCTTTCATCCATTCCAACCATAAAAATCATTTTGACTTTCCAAGAAAAATGTGCTTTTTAGAATTTCGCCTTGGACCCTCAGCAAGGGTTAGGAGCGATTTTTTGTAATTGTGACTAGAATGCTTCACTTTTCACCTTGAAACTTTTTGCTAAGGAGGATGTCATCTTGTTTCATGCTATGAATAGGATTTCACGCCCAAGAGAGGTCAAAAAATGAGTTTGAAAGGAATTTCGCCCTGGACCCTCAGCAAGGGTCAGGAGCGAAATTGCCTTTCCTGGGCAAAACTCCTTCATCTCTTCATCTTCAATCAAGTCTGGATACTTTATCATGCTCATTTCACCCTCCACCATGCCTTTGACATCTCAATTTGACCAAACAAGGCCAGGAACGACTCCAATAAGAATTTTCGCCCTGGACCCTCAGCAAGGGTCAGGAGCGATTTTGAGATTTTCAACAAAGTCCTTCATCATTTCAAGTTAAAACTCTTCCAGGTGGGTAAAGGGAGTTGTTCATTTTCCATTCATGCTCAAAACTTGATCCCTTTTCATTGCAAAATGAGGAAAATCAAAATTTCGCCCTGGGCCTTCAGAGAGGGTCAGGAGCGATTTTGTCCTTAGTTTCTAAAATTCATCATTTTTCATGTCTTCAAACCTTCAATTGCCTTAAGGGACGTCCAATCCTCGTTCCGGGAGACCCTGCACAAAACAAGTTAGCCAAAGTCAGTGATAAATAAGCTTAAACAACATTTTTGCCTTGGACCCTCAGCAAGGGTCAGGAGCGAAATTACCCTTTTAGGCTAAACTGTTCAAAATTTGAGTCTCAAACCACTTCACAAGGCAAAGTTAGGTCATTCTCAAGGCCAGGAACCAGTTAGCAAGTCCTCTCAAAACAAGAAATTGTGTTTATGATGAAATTCGCCCTGGACCCTCAGCAAGGGTCAGGAGCGAATCTGGCATTTTAGGCATCATCTTACTTTCCAAAAATTGATCAAAACTTCTCCCGGTAAGAACACACAATTTCACCCTCAAGCATGTCAATACTTAGTCAAAATTGTGAAGCAAATCCAATCTACAAGGAATTTCGCCCTAGACCCTCAGCAAGGGTCAGGAGCGAATTTACACTTATCAGGCTCTTGATCTATTTCTTTACCCTTTTAACTTTAGCCCACTAGACTTACTTTCTTCACTGACCATGCTTAACTGACTCCGACTTAGAAACAAACTGGACTTTACCCAAAAAACCCTTATTAGACCTAACCTGAGACCTATTTGACTCCCCTAAAAGGCTTACCTCATTTCAACAATCTCAACTCTTCAAGAAGACACTTAACAATTTTCAAAAATTTGACTGGACTTAGCTTGAATGATGCCAAAAAGAACCCTTAAGGTTTAGCCCTAGTTTAGACAGACCACTCACTCACTCAAAACCCTAAAAGCAGAGAGAAGAACAAGCAGAGAGAAAGCAAAACAAAAGCAAAAAAGAGGGGGTCCCCATTCTAATGGGGCGATGTGTGAAATGGTCACAACACCCTCCCAGGAATTCCAGCGAGCAAGATAACACGTCCTCTGCGATATTTAGCTGAAGGGAGTTGGGCAAATTAATTCCAGGAAGAATGGAGATGAGCACTTTGGCATCCATATGGGGAACAAGACGTGGGTTTTCATCCATGCGAATGAATTTACCTAGAGGTTCGACGATTTGGGGGATGAATTTCCATAAAAACGGCGGAATATTTTTAAGAATTACCCATCTAGGGCTCGAGAGAGCCAAAATTTCTTCAGGATTAGCTTCAGGGGACCAACTTAGGGCACGAAAGGCCGTTTTACCCACATTCCAGTATATTTTATTAAGAACTTTTGATTGCATTTCATGCGAATTAAAAAATATGATACACAGCCCCTTTTGAACTTGTCTACAGAAAGAAAAGCGAAGCCCTAATTTTAGGTTCCAGTAATTGTAAAACCAGTCATCCATGAATTTTCGCGGAGGACATTTATCAACGTCCACACAGGCAAAGAAAATAGCAGAGTCTTTTAACCTATTTTTTTCCAAGGTTATTTCATTAGTCATGGCTTCATTCGGGGAAATGGAGAAAGGATTGTGGCCGAAGCCAGGGTCCTTACCTTGCGTACCCGCTCCATTGTCGTTTGAAGCAGCTACGAACCTAGCGTCCTTCGCGATGGAGCTCGAACCTCCACCTACGGCCTCGCAGAAGGATTTCGATTGCAGAGGGGGTTGGGAGGAGGGCGGCGAGGTTTGGGAATGTGGTTCATCCTCAGTCTCAGCCTCCATTAAAGGCCAGGCTAGCGAATGCCCAACTGGGGGCAGCAAGGGCAAATGAAATAAATGCCTACGGAAGAATTAATGCAGAATAAAGAAGGAAGAGATAGCGCAAACCAAGTGGAGGAGGGAAGCCTCCTCCAAAACCACGCCAACGCCTTGGGAACGGTCCGCAGATGGGGTCGCTAGCACACCAGTCAGCCCACTTGCATCCAGTCAGCACACCCGCGAATCCAGAGCGCCGAAAAACTGGGGGCAGCAAGGGCAAATGAAATAAATGCCTACGGAAGAATTAATGCAGAATAAAGAAGGAAGAGATAGCGCAAACCAAGTGGAGGAGGGAAGCCTCCTCCAAAACCACGCCAACGCCTTGGGAACGGTCCGCAGATGGGGTCGCTAGCACACCAGTCAGCCCACTTGCATCCAGTCAGCACACCCGTGAATCCAGAGCGCCGAAAAACCTTAGAGCCGAAAATTTATAATTTCACTATAATGTTTATATTTATTATAATCATTAATATTATTTTATTGAACTGAATTATGGTTAATATTAGAAAAATATAATCAAAATTATATTAGAATAATAATGAAAAATTATAATAATTATAAATTAGAACAATTTTTTTTTTTACAATACTAAAGACAGGGACTTGGACTTGTTTATAATTATGTTATTTACAAAAAGTTATTTTATTTTATTGTAGAATTATTCTATTATTTTTTAGATGTCTTGTTTAATGAGGAGTGTGAAGTATAATAATCATAATATTTAACATTTATTTAATTAATAAAATATATGAAAATGAAATAAAATTTTTGTCCTTTATAAAAAGCATATAGAGTGAGTTAAAATATAACTTTCTATTTTTTCTAAACTACTCAATTAACTATTTATTTTGATGGATATAAAATAAGATTTGTAACTTTTAACATAACATCCAATTAATTAAAATTTATAATATTTACTAATATCTATAAATTGAGATACATTATATTTTTAATTAGTATTAATTTTTTATATTTAAAAAAATTGAAAATATTCAACATTATAAATCAAAATAAATTTTATTACCAATTAAATAATATTTGAATAATTTTAAATTAAAATTAAATAATATCGAAATGGATAAATAGCTCTTAGTAAACAAAAATAGTTCTTCACAAATAATAAAATGAACAATATATGTAAAATAAAATAAAAATAAAATATTTTTAAATAAAATAAAATTTAATATAAAATCTATGCAAAAAATAAATTGTTTTATTTTATTTCAAAATGATTTAAATAGTTATATTTTAATGATATTCTCCACAAAAGTTGGAAATCCTAAATTCTCCTTTCCACATAGCCTACGGGTCTCTGGAATAGGCCAATGGACCATTGAATGCACATCAGTGAGAAGGGGACATTACACTTTTTGCAGTTTGAGCAATTGTACTCTCACACATTCTTCCTTCCTATGGGTTTTCATAGTATCGTCATGTTCAATAATCCCTAGGTTGTCCTCCCCATGTTATTATGAGTATAGGACTCATCTTTGCAGAAGGAGGGCCTTAGTGATCTAAAACATACACCTCATTTTAGATGGGATGTAAGAGTATAGCTCTTAAAACATTTATAAGTATCATGAAATAGACTCATGGGATAACTAAGCATATTAAAGGAAGGCACACACACACGTGAATTAAGCATGCTGAAAACATGATAGACATAGGTCAAACACATAAATAAGTGTAAATTATGAAGCATACATACAATATACATACATGAGAAAGGTACACATGCAAAATACCCATGAAGTATTCATGTTGAAGACACATTGTACATGAAGCAAGCATATAAGTTCACATGAGATACAAGCATATCCATAACAACATAGACATATGCAAGGCATGAAAAATTTACATGTAGCAATACACGTAAGGTAATAAGGCATGAAGCCCGAGTGCATGTAATACACATGAATATGCACAAGGCACGAGTCATACACACAAATACATAGGAGACATAAAGCATGAAGTGCACACACAAATACACGTAAGATATGAATCATAAGGCATAAAGAATGAATACACATAAGGCATAAAGCATGAAGTGTACACATGAACATATGTAAGGCATGAATCATACACATGAATACATGTAAGACATTAATTATACACATGAATATCATGCACATGAAGACACACAAGGCATGAATCACACACTTGAATACATGCAGGCATGTTTCACACACTTCAATACACGCAAGGCATGAATCACACACTTGTATACATGTATAAAGCATGCAGCATACATGCATAAATTATAAAGTATACATTAGAAAGCTACTCATGGAGTAAACATGCTGAAGACACATCAATTGCAAGGCGAACACATAAATACACATAAGTCACAAGGCATACATGCTAAAAACATATCAGATCTGAAGTAACACAAATCATACATGAGAAAAGCATGCATATAAAATACACATGGCATAAGCATACTCAACACACATTAAACATATAGAAATGCATTGTTGGCCTTAAGAGAATGATTGTCAAAGTATGTTTGCCCCATAGGCAAGCAGAATCATGCTCTGATACCATTTGTAATGTCTCCTTTAGGGAGGACACTATATCTTGCCCACTATACTTGCAAAATTATTGCAGGTGATGTATTTTCAGTCTGTTGTGGTAATTTAGACAGATTCAATTCAATGTTGTTTCCCTCTTTAAAAGCTGAATGGTGCCCTCTTGGATGAGTGCTATTGCCGAATGGTTGATCTGTATTTGATTGCTGAAGATTCTTTGCTTTCTTCAGAGAAATGATGTTAATTGTATTGATTTTCTCCATTGATTGATAAGTCCCCTTCAATGCATTGAATGAATTCTCCTTTATGCTTTATTGGTGGAAGGGTCACCACCTTTCATAAGAATTGAGTCACCACTTTGCATTGCTTCCCTTGAGAATAATATATTATTCTCCAAATTGATCTCCCCTTTTTTTTTCTCCTCAAATGAAAATTTCTCCCCTTTATATCCTCCAATGTGAGGGAGAGTCACACCTCTTCATAATGGTCACAACCTTTCACAATCACCACCCTTTCAAAAGGGTCACAACCCTTCATCATTGCTGCCCCTTTGAAAGAGTCACTTCCTTATCTTCTTCCCATTAATGCTTCCTTAATTCCTTTGCTCCCTTCTTCCTTTCTTATCCCTTTTCTCTCCAAATGAGGTTCTCTTTCTCCCTTTTATATCTCATGTTTGAGGGAGTCACAACTTTTCATTTGATGCCTTTTGACCATTCATTAAACCTAACTAAATTTTAATTATATTAATTTTTATTTTTATTTTTTAATATTATAATTTATTATTATTTTTTATTAATAAATCCTATTTGAACAAGGGGATATTACAAAATTTCTTATATTGAGTGTTTGAAAATCATATGACGTGTAATGTTTAAATCTTAGTTCTTAGACTCGGACTCAAAGAGTACTCAGCAAGCCCAACATTTTCAACTGGCCAAAAACTCGATAAAAACTCAGCAAAAACTCAACAACATGAAAAGTACTAAAAATGAAAATCTCTTAAAGAGACATATTCATTATGCAAAATTGTGAATATGCAAAATTCAATTACAAAATGTATTAAAATAAAAATTGACTTCTTAAAAGAGAATACATGGTTTTATAGCAAAAGCAACATGTGAAAGACACGTTTTAACCAACATTTTACCTACATCAACATTTTTACACACGTTTTTCTTGCGTCTACAAAAATAGAGAGCACTTGGCAACTCTAATAGTACTCGCAAAGTTTGCAAACTATGGTTTGAATTATGACAAATGATAATCAAATTAGGCTTTTATGTTCTCTAAATTCGTTAAATTTTATTTTTTATTTTGTAAAACCACCTTTTTTTTTGGCGGAGTCCTAGCTGATATTTTTGTGAGTCTACACTGTGTCCTGAGTTTGAGTCCTATTTTGGGCTGGTGAGTCCGAGTCCTCCAACCTTGGTTATAAGTGAGCTTAAAAAGTACCGTTGAACTCAATGTGCTAAAGTGATTGTTTAAAATGACACTTCTATTTTAAAAATTTAAATAAAAAATAAAATAAATGAATATATAATTATATCGTGGTCCCTTGAAAAAGTTATATAAGGAGGATTGGTTTTGTTAAAAAGGACTTCTGTTGCTCATATTATCTTGAGGATGAAAACCCTTTTGGCATGATAGTTTAGGGTAAAAACTCCCTTAACCATATGACTGATTTCATCTAGAGAACAATAGAGTGGTGAATGCTTACAGATTTTAGAGTTTGATGCTATGGAGTTGTGTGTTTGATAAAACTGAAAACTCATTTCAGATTTTGATGAATAAGGGGATTCTCATTTTGTCTATTATATTTTAATTTATTGTGGTGATAATTTTGAATTCATTTTTTGGCCATACAATTTCCACTACTGGCTGTACCATTTGCGGGTTGTCTAGTTATTTGTTTTGATACCAGTCATATATTATATTATTATTTCTGCAGATTAAAGCTAAAAAGTTCCGACGTTCCGTAGAAATTAAAAGTGGCAAAACATTCTTTATCGTAGCTCTTGGGAGTTAATTTGGTATACCATGAAATGATTGGACATTGGAATATGTTTTGAAAATTTTAGTAAGTTGGCCATACACTTTCTTGAGGTGTTCATCTTTGGGTAGTATTTGGGTTGATGCCTTTGAAGGCAATAAAATAGAGTATGCTGCTTACTGAGTGGAACTGTGCCATAAGAGATTGTTATCTGCTGTCCTTTAGGCCTGACCACAACCGTTTAGAATTTAATATTTCATTTGGAATCAATAATATTTATCAACTATAACTTTTCATTGAGTTTCAGCTTGCCGTATCATAGCAGGATTCTCTAATTGCCATATATCTTCATATACATCAGACTTGGTGAATTTTTGTGAGTAATATTTTTTTGTTGTAGACATTAATTGTTGATTATCATTTAGTACTATCTTTGGGTTTAAGATTTGTATTCAGCTGCAATACTCAGTTTTTAGTTTATGTTCCATTTATTTGACGAAATGTCTAAAGTTAATTACAAGTGGATGATCCTACAACAACTTTGATTATTTTCTATAGCAGTTTGGGTTGAATTCATCAATAGTTTATTAGATATTCAGATTATCTACAACACTTGTTCATCTCTCATTTATATTATTTCAATTTGGGTATTCATTTTATTTGTTTTTAGTTTACATTCCAGCTGTTTGACAAAATATGTACTTTCAATTTGTTGGACAATTGTTTGATAGAATCCCTGGATTTAATTATTGAAGTGAAATAATTGCTTGTTTTTCAAATTTGCAATAAAGTGGACGATTTACTGCTAGTTAGTATAAGCATTGTTTTTGTAAAAAGATCTTGGATGTTTCACCACTAAATCCATGGTATTGTAAAAAGATCCTGGATAATTTACTCCCTCATCCATTTTAGATTGTATATTTTTATTTGCCAATGTGGCATTGAATCATTATTGGATGATATAGTCTACCATTTTTGCATTGATGCATTTTTGCTTGTTATCAGCTAGTTTTGTATTTGTAATGTCCCCTTCTCATTGATGCTCTTTCAGTGGTCCATTAGCCTATTCTTGAGACCCGTAGGCTAGGTGGAATGAAGAATGAGGGTTAGGCATTGATGAAACAAGGACTTACTATTTTTAGTAAGTCAGGGGATGACCATTCTGGTGTTACTGTCCTACTGAGTTCTCCATGTTTTGCCTCTGGACGCGATGATCATGCTTTTCTGAGCATTAATTCTTGACTTACTATTTTTAGTAAGTGGCAGTTTGGCACAATTCTATTTCTGGCAGTAGACAGGGTTTTGATTCTGCAGCAGTTTGGTGGTTGTCCCAACTCAGTTTCATCCTAGCAGTGTTAATAATCAGTACCAGAGCCATATGCGAAATAATTGAATATTAATTCCTTATCCTAAGGTTAATATTTAATTAATTTGATTATTGACGACTGATTTATTATAAATGGGGATTAATGCCTATTTTTCCTAAGTTCTTGGCAAATTCATTTTTATTAGAGAGATATCGAAATATTGAGGAAGATCTTATGTTTTTTTTTATAACTTATCTCTAATTTCGCCAAAATTGGTTAACGTGGGTCCAAGTCTTGGGCGTGGGGTTTGACTCTTGCATTGGGTGCTACGTTGGGTCCACATGAAGATGAAGTGCGATGCAAATAGGAAGTGGAATTTGCATTTGAATTTGAATGGTGAGAAGTTATAAATAAGAGCCTTGGGCTCTCATTTGGGATATCTTGAAAATTTGTAATGTTATGCTGCCGGATTGGCGACAGAACTTGAGGCTTCGGAGTGCGTCTCCCTAGTGCTACCCGGTTTCATACTTGAAATACAGTACCTAGCTGTGCATTGTATTCTTCTACATTCTCAGAGTTTGCCATAGACATTTTGGTGTTGAAGTGATCCTGGAAACTTGCTGGTTTCACCTGTGGCTGAAGCACATTTTTGCTCACACCTCTCTGCTGGAGTGACTGACAGTTATGGGTATCATTCCTATCTTCCTTCCCAGCACTGGCGATAAACTTTGTAAGTTTATAGCATGTTTGTTTAAGTTTTGAATTTATTATGCCAAATCGAAATTCCTAGGCTAGGCATGGGTTTTCTACCTTGCATTGGGATGCGTGCAGATTAAATAAGGGTATGTTTGGGGTGTTGTTTTGTTCGGTTGCCATTGCATATGATGTATGGTGGGTTTGGGACTGGTTTGAGCTGATTTGGATGTAAAATGAGGTAGTTATGAATATTTTGGCATTTCTCTAGGCTGCTGGTCTGTGTTTCCAGCCTGCAGATTGGTTGTAACAGAAATTTATATCTTTATTGTAGAAATCTGCATTACTCTCCTTCTATCATTTCCATTATTGTAAGGTTAGGTAGTAGTACTACTAATTAGTTCTATCTTTGTAATTCTCATCCCGCTGAATAAGTGGAAGAGGTTAGCTTGCCGCCTGATATGCAACAAATTTGTAATTTTCAGTCCTCCCGCTGGAATATGCGGTGGAGTGATTGTTTAATGTAATGTCCTCCCGCTGGAATATGCGGTAGAGTGATTGTTTAATGTAATGTCCTCCCGCTGAAATACGCGGTAGAGTGATCCTACTTCAATTCCTTGTGGTTTCTCCTTGGTCGGTTTACCGCCAAGAGTTTGGTTTCTATCCTATTGGATAAACAGAAAGGGCTGGCTTGCCGCCCATGCATTGTAATTTTCAGTTTGATTATTGCTGCTGACGATCCCCGGAACACCATATGCTCTCACCCTCCCAGTCTGGGTTCTCGGTGAACAAAAGGTGGAAGGGTTCCCTTTCAGTTGTTTGGGTTTATTTCTCTAACCTTAACGAGTTACTTGTTGTGGATGCATTGTTATTGGCCTAAAAACAAAAAAAAAATTAGTGGGATATTACAGTATTCATCATAATTTGCATTTTATTATCTACTATTTTGGCATTGATTGATTCTGTTAGTTTGATATTTTTTGTAATTTGGTCAGCCAGTTGCCAATAAGTTGCATGTGTTCATTATCCTCATTCTAGTCTTTGTATGCTCTCACCTTGCCCACATTGAGATCTTGGTGATTAGAAATTGTTGAGATTTGAGTTGATTGTTAAAATTTAATGGATTTGAGCTATTTGTCTTGCCTAGGCCATTATGTAAAATGTTATGTTTGGTTGGGGAGGTGGCGGGGGGTGGGTTGGTGGGGGAGAGGGCAACCTAATTTTGGATGATTTCTATAATTTGGTGCATGTATTTTCGGAAAGATGCAATAAGTTGATTTCTTGTAAAGTATATTCGTGGTTTTTAGTGAATGCATTTAGGTTATCTTTAGAATTTTTCATTGTCTCAATGTGCCCCCAACAGGGACTTGCTACCAAATTGGTTCTATTTTGCTGGATTATTGCAATGTTGTTGTCAAAAAATGTTGACATTTTGCAAGGAAGTTGGGGAGTTCAAATTATTTCCATAATTTGGTGCTATGTGTTCTTTGAAAGAGCAAGGAGTTGATTACTTGCAGCATATTTTCATGGCTCTTAGTGATTGTACTCAGCTAGATATATTGTTATTCGTTGTTTCAATGTGCTCCTGTTGCTTGTGCACCACCTGCAAAATCTTTAAAAGGATTGTTTCCCTCAATTTGTTGTAACTTCTGACTGCAGGCATCCTTTAGATTCTTGCTTTGATTCCGAATAGCTTTGGAGATCTCATGAAGAATAGCAAGTAGATTTGGATGTTTCCAAGGTTAGGGGTTCCAGGTCCAAGAGGGTAATCATCAAAGGCATAATTTGATAGAAGATAGAGCTGATGAGAAGGATTAAAGGGGCTGAAATATGGAATGAAGGGTGAAAGAGATGTTTTAAATATTTGTGTACCTTTTTTTCAGCCTTATTATTGATTAATACAACATTGGTATTTCTTGGAACTACTCTTGGTTGGCATAATCTGCAGAAACATCTAAGCTAACAAATGAGGAAGATGATATTAAAGTAATATTGTTATATTAGTTTATAATGGTCAATTAAGTTGTAGTAATATTCCTTTATCCTTATTAATAAGCTCTCATGCTTTGCTTTCTTAGTTGTTGATCTTATCCTTATCGGATAAATCATTTGTAAGTCTTATTTAAGGAGACTTTTGCTCTTTTGTTAATATCAAACATCTTGGTAATCATTCTCTGTATCATTGCTTTGAATAATATGGTATTAGAGCTCAGGTTTTGAAAATTCTTGGGACTGGTGAGTGTGTGATTTCCACAATTTGTGGTAGTGACGAATTGTGTGCAAAACACGCAGAGGATTGTGCCAAGGGAAGCTGTATGGATTTGTACAAGGGTTTTTGGTGAATTTTTTCAATAAATTTATGGGTCTTTTTTTTGCAATTTTTGGTGGATTGTTTTACAAAATTGTGGGTTTTTACTAGTGGCTAGGGTTTCAATTGATTGTACAAACATTTTCAAGCATTTTTGCTATTGATTTTTTATAAAATCGTGGGTGTTGTTTGTTGCTAGGATTTTGCCAATTTTTTTTCTAAAAATTTCTATGGTTTTCTTTTAGAAGCAACGAGCTTTTTGTTTTTCGTGATTTCACATCGTGGAGGGATGGCTTCATTGCCCAACATAATGTTGGAAGGTAGTCAACTATTTATTGGCAAGAATTAACACTTGGAAACAACAAATGCTCACGGTCTTCAAGTACAAATGTCTTGACAAGATCGTCCATGGTACTGAAACTCTGCCAATGGTTGCAATTAAAGACCAAGACAAGTTTGATGAGAGTAATTGTAAAGCTGTTATGCTCATTAAATTATTAGCAAGATATGACATGCTTTGGAAGTTCCTTTAGGCAAAATCTCTATGGAGATTTGGAGAAACTTGCAAGATTCACAAGAGACATCGCATAAAGGTAGGGCCTTCTTCTTGAAACATTTGACGAAAATCAAGGACATTCACAATTAGTTGGTAGCTATTGATTGCAATATGGAAGAATAAGATGAGATTGCTATGGACATATAATACTCATAGAAACACTCAATATCATATCTACTAATGTTGACTTGATGTTTGATGATTTATGCAACACCCTCTTGCAACAAGCTAGATGGAAGTAGTTTGGTAGTATTAGTGATTCACCTAGTGCGAGACAAGCTTTGCAGCCAAGGATAAGGGCATTTAAGCCAGTGGCCTTAGAAGAAAGGTCACGGAAATTCTAATGATACTTTGAAGAATTTGAAGATGTCACATGTCATTGTTGTGGTGAACTTGATCACATGAAGAAGCACTGCAAAAAAATGTTGATTGATCAGAAATCCAACTAGAGAGGCTCTAAACAAAGGCTCATGTCATAGAGCATTCTGAGCAGGAGTCAACCTTCTATGCTTTCATGGACAAGAAACCAACAAATCAAGCAAAGTCTTCTGTGTGATATATTGATTTTGAATTGTCTTGACATTTTACTCACAAGAAGGATTGGTTCATAGAGTATACGTCTTGCTCCAATTCAATGATATTTGGTGGTGGTTAGGAGTATATTGGTTTTAACAAAGACACCATTCAAATAACCTTTGAAGGGAAAAATCTTATTTTTCTCAACATATACTATGTTTCAGGCATGGAGCTCAATTTGCTTTTAGTGAGTCAGATTATGTGCCAAATTGGACATAATTTTCAACACATACAAGTGCTATATTGTTGATAAGTAGTCCAAGAAAACCATTGCACTTGGCATAGAAGATCATGGTTTGTATTGGCTTGTTGATATGGGAGAGGCTTAGGAGTGTGCATTGATAACCAAGAGTTCTTCTATCAATACTCTTTGGCATCAGTGTTATGAGCATCTCAACCTATCTTATCTCTCTCAGTTGGCATGAGAGAATATGGTTGGATATTACTTTAAATTTAGCAGTGAATACAAGGTATTTGCGAAGCTTGCCAAGCGGGAAGTAGCAAAGAACTTTGTTTCCAAAGGATAGGCTTGGATGGCATAGGTCCTTCACTTGGTTCATGCAAATGTTTGTGGACAAATGAATACAACATTGGTCATTGGTGCTTGGTATTTTCTCTTGTTTGTAGATGATTTCAGTAGGAAAATGTGGGTGTTTTTCCTAAAAGAAAAATCACAATTGTTTAAAGAATTTTAGAAGCTCAAGTCATTAGAATAAAGAGTTTGGTCGTTCAATCATAGCTCTTAGGTTTAATAATTGAGATGAATTTTGTTCACACAAATTCATAGACGTTTGTGCTAAACACGGTAGCAAACATCAATCAACAACATCCTTCATAGTGGAATGGAGTTTTTTTGTAATGTCCCCATTTTGAAATAAGATTTAATAATAAATACTAATAATAAAATTAAAATATAAAAATAAAATTAAAATAATTAAAATTTAGTTAAGTTTAATGAATGGTTAAAAGGCATGAAATGAAAAGTTGACTCCCTCAAACATAAGGTATAAAAAGGAGAAGAGAACTTCATTTGAAATAACAACTTGAATCTACAACCAGAAGTGCAGATCTGATTTAAATAAGAAGTTCAGATCTGAATTGTGAAAGGTTGTGTCCCTTTCAAAGGGCATAAATAATGAAGAGTTGCACTCTTTCAAAGGGTGCTAATGGTGAAAGGGTGTGCCTCTTGCCAAAGGGCATACATGATGAGAAGGTGTGACCTCTCCCTCACATTGAGATATATAAAGGAATGGAATAAAATATCCTAGGATGGAAGAGCAGACATAAGCAGAGATAAATCCTAAGGGCAGTAAGCAATGAACAGCAACAATAATATATTAAGAGCAACACAAGGGACAACAAATTAAATAAGGCAACAATCAGTAAGCACCGAAGAAACACAAGGATATAGTAGAGAAAATAAAGAAAGTGGAAATCGCTGAAGACATAAAAAGAAGGAAAGAAAGAAGGCAGAAACAAGTCCAAGGAGGGAAGAAATACTACAACAGCATAGGTGTCATGTCCCCTCTTTAGCTCTGTCTAGCAGAGACATGTGAGTCAGCTTATTATGGGGTCGTGTAGGCTGACAGGGTTGGACAGAGACCCGGTATGGTTATTCAGTGTTGGAGACTTGGTGTTCTAGCAGTTATTGATCAATTGGGAGACATTCCTTGTTTTTAGGAGGCAGTTCCTACTTTTTAGGAGGTTTGATCATGCCCAAGGTTGGGTCTCCATGAGATGCCTCTTTGGGTTCAGTTTCAGAGAGATCGGGCTTGTTTCCTAAATTTTAGGAGCATCCCTAGATTTTAGGGATGAGACTACCAGTGAATCCTTGATTTCCGACTTCAGTCACAGACAGGTGACAGGATGATTTTAGGGTTTGTAATGTCAGTTGGGCATTTTATGGCTATTTGGGTTATATTTTTAATATTTCCTAAGTTAGCGTTTAATAATTAAATAAGGCTAAGTTGTTAGCCATTTTGGAGTAATAAGGGGATTTTTGGCCTCATCTGGATGCGCACCCTATTGTGTGATAGCTCGTTGGAAAGATCTTGAAATTCTTTAAATCTTTCTCTTTGGTCTCAGGGCAATTCAGTGAGCGGATTTCTGTCTATGAGGAAAAAGGTCATTTTCTAGTAACATGACCACTTTAAAATAAGAAATTATAACATTTCCACTAGACCATGCCACTTGGAGATAATTAGGGTTCGATTTGCAATTGAGAGGGGTTATAAGGGGATAGGAGCTTCATTCTATGATCATCTTTTGCATATTTGACAACTTGTATGAATTTGCTCTGGAGAGCGATTTCTAGACTGGGACGCAAACCCCAGGATTAGGATTGGCTGGGACGTAGCCCTCAGCAATCTTTGGCACCGGACTTATAAGGCATTGTGCGTGGTGATTAAGGACAGAGGCATCAATTCTCAGTAGGGTTTCAGCGTAGCCTACCATCTTTCCAGTGGAGACGTGGTTCATTGCAGCTGGAGGAATGCCATTTGCAGCAAATACACCACGTGGTGTATAGGGTATTGCTTGTATTCACTTCCAGTGTATGTGGGTTTGGAGAACATTCTTCATCTTCCAGTTTGACTTCGAATTTGTATGAGAGCTTGGGAAATACATTGGATTCATTGTTTGGCTTTGTAATTCAGACAAATCTGCCTGGTACGATTTGCAATAATTCTGACTTTTGCTGTATAACTCATTTATTTCAGTATGGCTTCATATTTGCTGTTATCTATTCCTTCCTATGCTATAAAACAATCAAAAACACAAAAGTAAACAACCCTTTCTGCACTTCTGTCTAGTTCTGTAAGAAAAACTTAAATAAACAGGAAAACAGAATTAAAAATAAAAAAATTACAGCAGGTTAACAGCAAAGATCTATCAGGGATCTTTCAATAGGCTCAGTTGGAAGAGCCTATTCAGCATACTCACAACTGTGAGAATCTACTTCTCCCACCCTGCCTTTATTGCATAAAAACTAAGGTATGTTCAGATGTTAGAAATAGATATTTACTGAGCAATATGCTGTTGCTTTACTGTGCATATCTGAATGAAGACATAATAATTTAAATGTAAATTCTATTGAATGGTATCTCTGTTAATCCACTAGAATATGAATTAGCCATAAGGAAACAAGTCTGTAATATGAACCATATTAGACTGTAACTGTTGATGATATAAAGATTGGTTTCATATGTAATGAATAAGTTTTGTTTGTGCATCTTGTGAGGGATGGATAGAGGTGTAATCCAGTGGCAACGAGGGGCTCACAAGTGGTCATAAGGACCCTTGGAGTCAAGGAGCCAGATTGCACCCTCTATGCCAAACCCACAAGGTAAGACTTGTATGGGTAATGGACTTGAAGGGCAAGTAACATGGGCCGCCAAGTCTAGCAAGGAGGTTAGAAGCAACAATTCCTTGGACTTGGTAGACAATGGACCCAAGCAACCCTTTCATGTCTTAGTGTATAGGTAATGGGCTTGGAAGGGACAACAACATGGGCCGCCAAGTCTAGCAAGGAGGTTAGAAGCAACCATTCCTTGAACTTGGTAGACAATGGACCCAAGCAACCCTTTCATGTCTCATATACCCACTCTTTCTATCGTTACCTTAGAATAGATTATGACATTAAGAATGGATATGCTTGTAGGTGTATGCCTTTCCTTGTGTGTGCAGGTTATCTTTATAAGTCTCCACTCCTCTAATACAAGGTAAGTCTCAAGCCCTATTTCTGATTTATAAATTTATGAATTCTTGATTGTAGTAGAATATTAGATTCAAGGATAATTACATTCAGTATTGTGATGAATATTTGTTTCAGATATACTGATAGCAAGTTAAGAATGGAAATTGTCTCCTAATCAAGCAAATTAATTGAAGTCATAAGTAGATTGAAATTATGTAATTGTTGTTAAAAAGGCCTACATCTAGTAAGGGACATTACATTTTTGAAAGAAGGAACTGTACTATTACAAAGATGACCCGGTATATGTTGGAGAATAGGCGTGTTCCCAATATGTTTTGGGCAGAGGTAGTTTATGTTCTCAATATAGGTGTTGTTCGAAGAAGAGAAGATAATAAGGGTTGTAGATTTTTTGGTCAAGATACACAGTAGAAGATCCAAGATGCAGAAAGAAAAGGAAATATAGGTGTTGTGTTTTAGATGGACAGGTTTTCTTCGCTGGCTATTTGTGGGTCCCATAGGCTTCTTGGTCTCGTGGACGTGATTAAAAACATTCATTCATTCATTCAATAGGTCGCTAATGCAGGTAGTGAAGGAGAAGACCCTAGATGAAGCTTGGTCTGGGAGGAAACCAAGAGTGAACTATCTTAAGCTTTTCGGTTCTATTGCATATGTTTGGATTCTAGATGCAACGAGAACCATTGAGTTGGACTCAAAGAGTCACAAGTTGATGCTCATAGGGTGTAGTGACAATCCTAAAGCATAGAGGCTGATTGATGTGGACAATGATTGCTTGACATTTAGTAGGGATGTTGTGATTGATGAAGAAATTGGGCCCTTTCAGCTTTCTTCTGAAATCAAGAGTACTGAAGATTAGCCTCTGAAGGCTAAAGATTTAGGTGTCCAACTGCCATGAGCTATGGTTAAAGGGGAGGACTCTTATGGTTTTGAACAAGTGGAATCTCCTAGTTCTGTACCCATTTCAATGCTAGAAGATTTTCTTTAGGAGAACTTGAATTAGCATCCAGATGATATAGTACCAAGCAGCCCAAGTCATGATGGCCAAGTTGATTTGGATGGAGAGGTTTCTACAAAGCGACTTAAGTGGTGGGAAAAATTTGTTGGTGATGTTTGGGATGATGAAATGATTAATGGGAGATCATCTATGGGCAAGAGCAAAAACACAATTAACTTTTCTCGTATGGCTAACATTCATGAAGTTTATGAATCTTAGGTGTTTGAGGAAGCAAAAGGTAAACCCGAATGGGAAAAGCCCATGGAAACCGAATATTAGTCTTATGAAAAATAAGACTTGGGTTCTTTCAAATCTTCCAGCAAGGAAGAAACCCATTTATTGCAAACAGGTTTAAAATGTCAAGTAGAAAGTTGATGGTACACTTGACAAGTACAAAACATTGTTGGTGGCTAAAGGGTTCTCACACAGAGAAGGTATTGACTATGTGGAGACTTATATTAGCACAATTTGGTTGGAAAGTCCATCAATTGGACTTGAAGAGTGTCTTAATGGTGGACATGAAGAGCAGATCCTTAGATAAAATTGCAAGTGTATGACTTTCTTGGAGACGAGCAATTAATTATTACAAAGAACAATGTTAGCACTCAACAATTTGAATACATTAAGAAATTTTTAAATATAATTCCAACAAGGTACAACTTGTTTGAACAAAGGTGTAGCCATCATGGAATCTAAAAGGGTTGCACTCAAAAATTGCAAATTGGTACGGCTTTTTACATCATTGTAATTTGCAACATCATGTCATCAAATAGACATTGTTTTCAAACCAAAATATTAATTTAATTATCTTCATTCTTATGAAACATCACATCAAAACAAGCAATTGCAGAGCTTGAAACCTCCGACCAAAATTTGGAAACTACCAAATTGAAAATTGGAAATCTCTTTTGATTCAAGAACAGTTGCAATCCCTGTATGGAAGAGCATTGAAAACTATGAGGGTTTTTCATCCTCAAAACTTTACAAATCCAAAGGCTTTTCATCCTCAAGAGTAGAAGAAGACGAACACACATTCATTCATAAAAGAATGAGATTGTTTCAAAAAGTATGAGCACCCTTTTCAAAAATATTCCTCTTATTTATAAATTTTCTTGAGAAAATAAGATAATTTGAAAAAATATTTTTAAAAACTTTTTAAAATAGTATAAGTTGTTTTTAAATTTTTACTATTCAACAACTTAATTTAATTATTTATTTTTCTACTTTAAATAATTAGTATGTCGTCTTTTAATATAAAGTTAACTTTTTTTGACAACTCAGATATTTCTGAGAGTGGCAAAATTTGTTTGTTCAATATGAACGATGTTGGCTTTTTTAGAATCATACATCTTTTGAGTATCCGTCATGAATGCGGCATTCATCTTATCATGTTGTATAGGGGTGACTTTGTTAGGATTTTGCACATGCTTCTTTGGGCTCAATGCATAGGTAGCCATGTGTAAGGAAGTGCTAGCTTCTCTCGTTGGTGATAAATGACTAGTTGAATATGCTTATTGTAGAATTGTAATGTGGAGTCTTTCTCTTGTACAATGGCCTTCATTTGGCCAAGCATATTGTCAATGCACTCATACGCCTCTCCAAGGCTAGGTGTATTAGCATCCTTATATTAAATAAATTTGAAGTTTAGAGTGATGATGGCAATGATGTATCTTCCATCAGCCCCATAAGTGTTACTTTTCACCACCTCCTTTACCACCCTTCCCTACTCTGACTTAAAGTTATGTTGCCAATTCCACTCTACAATCATGATTAGGAGCTGTAATGGTTCTTGCAACTCAAGAATCCTCTTTAGAAGAATGAAGTATGATGCATATCTAGTCTTTACAAGTTCAAAAATTTCTTAGAGAAGGTCTAGAGAGTACATGTGAAGTACAGTGGTTGCAAATACATATTTGTGCTTCTCTAACATCATTAACCACCTCGTTGATTCCATTGATTTTTCCCATGTTCTTAAGTGCATTATTCATGGTATGCATACAACCATGAGTCCACTAAAATATGCATGTAAGCTTTCTCAACCATTTTCCTTTCAACATTGCACAAATATGCCACATTTGTCACTACTTGCACCGCATTTTCTTAGGATTCCCTTTGTCATGCTTTGTGCCAGCTTTGCGTCTGTAGAGTATTGTTGTTAGCTAACACCATTATGGTATGACCGACAAATTTTTTTAATCACTGTGTAAAAAATGATTAATATTTCATTTCATTGTTTTTAAAAGTTAGTGTCTTTTATTTTTGGTTCCGGTTCTATTAATAATCAAGCAATGAGTATTAAGTGGGTTGCACGTTTACTATTGCATGTCTAATTGCCAATCCGCCAACATAGGTGGTAGGATTTTTTAAAATCCAGATCACCATAGACAATCATATGGGGAGCGCAAGATGATTGGGTTTTTAGCCCCCAAGGCCAATTATTTTGGCCCCCTAGGTGCATAAATAGGCTTTTTTTTTCATTTTTCCGTAACTTCCTGCCTAAGTGTCAAAATTTTGCAAATGAGATATCGACATAAAGCTGGTTCTGAGCACTTCGCAATGGTGTAGGCCATTTTTGCTAATTTTTTTTGTAGGTGCAATGATTTTCTATTTGAATTGAGATCTAGCTGTTTAGCTCTCGAGCTCATAAATTTTTGCCACTATCTCCAATTTTCGCTATTCTTGCATTGTTGGAAAGACCTCTAGGATCTTTATCAAGCCATCTATGCACTTTTTCAAGATTCAGCCCCAAGTACGTTTTATTTAATTTTTGCCATATTTTCATTTTGGAGGATTACTTGGACATGTTGACACTTAGGAGGGTGTTGTTTTGATCAAATTACTTCATTTCAGCCCCATTTCATGTATTGATCTTTGATTTAATCATTTGAGAAGTCTATCATTGTTGTTATGGGTAATGCAACTCATCCTTCTATAATAATTTTGACTAAGGCCAATTATGAGTCTTGGCAAAAAGGCAACTTGACACATTGTAGGTGGCTCAATATTTTGCCTTATCTTTATGGATTCATTCTTGAGCTAGAGACTAAATGAAAGAAATCAGTTTGGGGTAATACAAATGATCATATCATAGGGTTGATTGGCAGAAGCATTAATGCAAGCATCTTTTAGGAACCCTACAATCATATCTTAGGAATCAAGTGCTCACACATAGTTTGGACCAAAATTTGGGAGAGATCCATGTAATCCTCCATTCCCAAATGATCCTGCATCAAATTGCCTCATTCCACTTGATGTTAACAATCTACACTTTGATGATGATATCTTAGAGGATCTCGAATATGATCCAGCACTTGAGCGTCTTAATGATCAAGAGACATCTCTTGCAACTTTAACTCCTCCAAATGAGATCATGCATCCATCTTCTTTTGCTACATCAGTGTCTAGAGATTCTTTTCTGTAGGTAAATCATAGCCTTTCAAATTCAATATTGTGGAATGAATACTTGTCATGGATCTTAGACTTGTTTGTGGAGTTTCACATTTCAGATTTAGAGGAACAATTTGAGGGTTTATCTCCTCTTTGATGACAATCACGACACAACTGTTGTCATATCATATTCTTTGTCTTTGGATCTAGCTCAACATTTAGCACTTGATCCTGGTTCATCACATTCTTTGTTGATTGGGCATGCACCTAATTTAATTGGGGCATCATCTACCAAGAACTTGGTGACACATAAGCAAATTTATAGAGAGACAATCTTTGTATGTTTGGATTCTTCTACCTACTAATTCCTATGCGGAATGGGAAGCATTTCTACATTTGTACTTGTTCTATCTTCTACCCAAAGGGAGAAATATTGTTTGTAGGCCTTGGATCATGTTTTGCCTTAAGCCTTCATTTTTGTTGGACATTACACATTGTTGGGGGCTAAATAGTTTCTCCCTTTCCTTCCTATGGAGGGATAACTGAGTGTATTTTACTATTTTGTGATAGATGTAGTCCTTGGGGTTATCATTGAGTCTTGCATTCATCACTCTTTTATGACTTGTTCAAGTTTGTATCTTTTCTTTCTTTTGGAGAGGAGTTTTCTCTCACAGGGTTTTCTCCTTTCCTTTGCTTGTAAGATGTTGCATTATAAATGGGTACCTAGCATGGCCTAGTAGACGAGACCCATAATAATCTTCATGTTTTGCATCATTTTCATATGTCTACTACTCCCTACGTTGCACTTAAGGGGTGGTGTTGGTGTGAATAAGGTATTTTGCCTATCTAGTTCACTAGTAGGTCCTATTTACATGTTAAGTTTACTTAGGTCTTAAGAATCTTTCTAGAAGTCTTAGTTGTCAATTAGATCTTATTTTATCTTTTAGCATTTAATTCTTGAGTCCTAGGTCATTTAATAATTGTTAAGTTTGTTGTCTCATTGTATAGGATTAAGACAAATGTCACAATCTTGTTTAATTCTACCTTTATAATTTACAAGTTGAAGTCAAGATCTAAGCATAGGAATAACCCAAATGGAGTGGTATAAAGGTTTATAAACATCAACAATAGCACACACCCTTAAAAAATCTAAAACTCAGCTTCCTCTATTTCGAATTTAACAAGTTCTCCAATTACTCCAGTCATCGATGTAAACATTTTAGAATTTTCTAGGTTGAAAGGTAGTCTATAAAGGTGAATACCAATGTGAGCCTTGGCATTATTATCCTTACCTGTATCAATAAACGATTTCCATGGGTATAAAAAACCAAGGTCCATTTGTCCTAACAAATTTGGGATTATTGCTTGATTGAAACTACACCAAAAATAAGCCCTTTGATGTTAACACTAGAGAAGGGCAAGCAACATTGCCCTAAACAATCTCCATCCAATTGTAGATCTCTTGAATTGAAGTTGTCTTTTCTAAAAAATTGCAAACCAAAGAACAACTTTTTTGCGCAATGAAAAATTGGTTGAAGTTCTCCTCGAGAAGGACTAAGTCTTTAGAGTCCACATCCATTCTGATTGGAATATCCCCTAAGAGATTTTTTGGGGGCTTCTCATCCTTGGTCATAATAGTATAGAATGAGGAATTAAAAAACTAAATTCTTTCAGGAGTATTGAATCGTGTCTAGAATCTATAGTGCGAGGAGCAACAAATAACACCAAGGAGACAGTTCCATTAGATTTACAAATATGAGATTTGTAAAATTCTTTGTAGGTGTGAAATGGTTTGCAAGTATTTTTACATTCAACATGAACCAATCACATCTCATCGTGGAAAAATTGTTACATGACTTATTAACAAGAAAACTTCCAATAGTCTGATCATTTCCAGCTTTATTTGTTTCCTCACTGTTATTGTTGAAGCCCATATAAAATAGCCGTGAGTTGTTATATTTGCTAATCAAACACTAGATGCCCATACACTCTGTTGGTTAATAGATTTATCTCTATAGAAATAATAGATAAACTAACTCTTGTTTGCCCAAAAATGGAGACAAAAATGCTAACAACAGTTGGGTAAAGTATGAATTAGTTTCCCTCTAAATTTTTTGTAAAGATACAACTCCCTTAGTAAGATTGAATATTTTTGTTTTTAAGAATATTAAAAATGGGTATACTTTTAACTAGAAAGTAGGAAAGGTATTTAACACTTGCGCATCATTATGTAACAAATGTGAATAATAAAACTGAAATGAAGTAACGAAAACAAACTACTAAACTTCAAGGCTCAAAGACCTTCAATCTTCTGAAATAAACCACTATTGATACCAACGCACAGATAGAAATATCAACACAAGCAGGTAACTTGGGATCAAAACAGATTTTACTGCACTCCAAAAGGAAACAAGTATTGCTTTAAATGAATACTTCAGTTATAAAGAAGTATCGAGATTCATATATTCACTTAAACCCACAAATTTAATATGAATAGTAGAGCAAAAACTCACAAATTTTATATGAATGGTAAAGCAAAAACTCAACGCTTAATGCAAATAGACAATAAGATTCATTCTAGGACAACAAAATTTTATTGATCTTCCTTCTGATGATTCTCACTCTTACATCACAGTGTAATGGGGATCAAAAATTCAAACCCTTCAATAGTCCGTTAACCATACACATATAATGTCCAGATATGTAACTGCCCAACGTTCTTGAAATTGATTCCTTTGAAAGAATCATTTAAATAAAGTCCTAAAAATACATTTGAAATAATAAACATGGACTTTATAATTCCTTTGCGATGTGGAAGCTTCCATGTGTCAAGCTCGCGCCTCTTCGGGAGAAGGCAAGCATTTCTGATATTTGCTTTGTGCGTGGGTGCGCATCATGCGGCTTTGGAAGAATTCTGATTTTGTGCATTTGCGCAATGAATAACGATTGTTGATTTGAGAAAAACTAGTGGGCACATAGTCACTTTGTATTTGCTTACATGGAGGCTGCTACGTGGCATCGTGGCACCACACTGCAAATTTGAGCCTCTGGGCTCGGTAGAATTTGCATGTGCTTGACATGTGGTTCACCTCGGCTTTGAGCACGAGATGCAACTTCATCTCCTTTTTGAGCATGCACAATTGCGCAATGAATGTAGATCGTCGATCTCTTTGTACCCTCTTGTCAATTAAACCCCTTGTGCACGAGTGCACAAAATGCAACTTGGTCACCTTTTTAATATTGTGCAACTGTGCAAAGATCTTGAGCCATAGATTTTTTTGGACATGTCGGGAAATTGTCAGCTTTATAATACTATTTGTCTTTTGGCTCACGTGGAGGCTGCCAGGTGTCAGCTTTGTGCACCACCGAAAAAGGAAAGAGGCATACACATCATCCATGTTTCCTTCTTCAAGTCCTTGTGAGGGCTACCAAAAGGTTCTAGCAAAGGTGGAGGCTCTCGTGACACTTTGTGCCCCGAGGTCAATGTCTAGGTTGGATGCATATATCTTTTTTGGTAGTTCACAGAAGCCTGAAAGAAACTCTAGTGAAGAAAAAACCTCCCGCAAAACATTGCCAACAAATCAGGTATCGAACACATAAGCAATCTTTGCTAGTCTGCCACAAAGGAGAAGGCTCCTGTGAAACACAATGATATTGGAGTTTGTGGTCACATCACCTGCCCATAAGGAACAAGGGAGTTCTCTGCATCTTTTCTCCTTCTTTGCCTTTTCTTTGCTTTTTCCTTGTTTATTTCTTTTTCTTCTTTGTTTCCTTTTCACTTGAGTTTCTCATTGAATATGACAAGGTTGTGGAAACCGTGTCGGCCTTCAACATTGGTTTGGAAACTCCTTCTTTCCCTCGCTTTAAAAATTTTATAATGAAGAAAGCTTTCGGAAAAACACTTGGTTTTGAAAACCTCAACGACCTCCAACCAATTTTTCAAAACTCATGTTATATCCGCCACTTTAGGAAAGAAAAGAACTTTCATTGTTTTGAATGCCTTCAGAGAACAAAGACTCGTTGGGTCTTAGATGAGTTGTGAGAACCCTGTCGGGTTTTGACAGTGGTTTCAAAATCATTGACAAAAGCCGATGAAGACTTAAAAGCTTTGAAAAGATGAGATGAGACTAAGACAAAGGCTTCGTCGGGCTCCGAGCAAGTTGTGGAAACCCCGTTGTAGTCCGACAACACTTTTAAAATTGAATGTAAAAGGCGACGAAGATCCTTTAAAAGTTTTGAAAGAAAGCAAAGGTGAAGACACAACTTTGTTAGGCTCCAAACGGGTTGTGAAAACTGCGTCGGAGTTTGACTATGTTTTTGAAACCGTGTGCAATGTCCAACTAAACACAAATATAACTAAGTGTTGAATTTTTACAAGGACTTCTTAAGAACAAAGGCATATTACTTGAGAACTTGAGACTTCTAGGCATTCATTTAGCTGACATAAATGAGCAAGGCAATGGTTTTGAACATGGGGTGAAAAACCATGGTAACACACTCAACATACATTTTTCAAAGGTAGTCCTTACATTTACATGACTGTTATAAATTTTACATTTCAGCATGTAAATATATTCTATTTACGATGCACCTATTAGGTATCCTATGCCTTGCTTCCTCTTGAAGTTGCTCAACTAGGGTATTTTTTGTGAGGATATTCTCCAAGGGATATCATTTAGCTTTGTATTTTCCCTTTGATGGTGATCCATGAAGATGCTGGCCATTCTTTTGGTAAAAGTTCATTTCAAATAGCATTTTTTCTCTTCATTAGTTCTTTCCCTCGGATCTATTGTTTCTTTTGCCTAGGGGCTATCATTTCAAATCTATGTTCTACCAAGTGTCTAGGATAGGGGGACGTGTTTTGGGGATGGAATATTTTTAGGCCATTTTGGGGATGATAGGGGACGGCTATATATATATATTATAAAAATATGAGAGAAATTTCAGATATTCATATGATAATTTATAACATTGATAAGGTTGCATATGTAATCATATTGACATATACATTATAGAATCAAAAGTAAAACACAACAATAGAGTTCACATGAGAGTTGGACAAATTAATAGTAATACTTAATTGCTTCCATAATTCATGTCAATGTGCATATGAAAAATAGGAGTACTGCATACAGCAAAATGCCCAAAGTCTACAAGTTTGCACTACAAATGTCAAAAACTTTAAACATAATGATGAAAAGCAAAGTTTGATGACTCAGACTTGGACTTGACTCGATAGCCCAAAAGTTCGAGGGGCAACAATGATAAGATGCATGAGGTGTTAGATGTGAGAAAAACCCAACAATTGAGGGGGTGCTGGGTGAAGCAAAAATGAAAAAAGGGGGACAGATGGTTGTCTTAGAAGTCCCCAATGTGTCTTGGGGCCATCCCCATGACATTTCCCATGCAAATGTTTTTGGGGACTCCTAACACGTTTCCGTCCATGGGATGTCCTTGGACCGGGGATAGGGGCTAAACCCCCCGGGGACTTGTTCCCGTGTACCACCATTTCAAATGATTTATTTGTATTTGGTGTTTTGAGTGAATTAACTTGTTTGATATTGAGTTCAAAATTTTCCTAGATTTAGTTTTATATATTTTATTTAGACTAGGTGGAGTTCCTTTTGAGAAGTTCTAATTAACTATTGTAACGGCATATGAATCAATCTACTTCAACTAGTAATAATCATTAATGTGTTTTATCTTTCTTTCTCACTGCATATCCTTTAAGGGATTTATAAGCTTGCTTAAAATTAGCTAGCCTTGGAAGTTAATTGCCTTCTTTGCCTCCTTTGATAGAGTAAGAAAACCCAACCCTCATTATCAATTGCAAATTTTTAAAATAGAACTTTTGATATTGAAGAAAACATTGCAAAGTCAGATATTATCATATTTGACAAAGGCATGAATCAAACACAATTAGGGTTTGATTTACTAGCCAATTGTGTTTTGGCAATCTCCATAATCATAAGAAGTGTGTGGTTCAACCAATCAATTTCTTAATTGACCTAGAAATAATCTAACAAATAATTGTTATCCTGATATAAGGGATACATTTGTGGTTTACAAGATATTAATCAATTTCCAGAAGTTCACAATACGTAGTAATTTTAAGGAATTTTGATTATTTATGAAGAAAGAGATGCAACTCAACGAAAAGGAAAATTGAGTTTATTGTATAATAGGTATTTGGAAAAACTCCCTTTACAAAAACTTTCTCTAACATCTTAGGTGATTCATTGTAACTGAGTTTACAATCAGCTAAATATTTAATAGGCTCCACCACCATGGTGAATAGCTAGTAACTTGTCCAGAACTATGGATCAACCTTCAAAGAATGACCTAACATTCTAATTATCAAACAAATTGTTTACTAACATGATAAGTCTATGTGTTGTATGAGAAGTTAAATATTTTCTAGATGCTAAAACCATTTAGCAATGGTGTAATTTTCTATTCCTCGGAAGTTTTTTATGAAGCACTTGTTTAAAAATAATAAAAATAAAGAAAATTACGTTGGTAATAGAAAAAACTTATCTTTTGATTATATTCATTAACATTGAGAAATATACTTCTACAAAAAAGTTTATAAAAAGTGTAGAAGGCATAATAAATATAGGTGAAATACCCAATAAAAGCTTGCATCGTGGAATTGTGTGACATGGAAAACTTATTGGGGTTGATATTATAGCCATATTGCTCTCCCACAGCCTGCAACCACAATGAACAGCTAACTAGATAGCTTTTTTTCTGTAAGAGCGAGTGTAGAGAGTTTCTTTCCAAAGGATATCTTGTAAAACCCATATGAAGCTAAGTAGAAATGCATACATTGGGCTTTGTGGTGCATATCTAAAGAACAATATAATTTAAAAATTAAAATTTTGAAGGATGCTCATAACTCTTACAGTAATATAAATGTAGTTTGTATTTTTGTATAATTGCTATTTTGATGTGAATTCAGGTATGTGCAAGCATGGTCGGTACCTGGATCAGTCACTTCTAGTATGAACTATTATCGAGCAATATTCTGGGGATATTGGCTCAGAAAGAAACCTCAAGTCAAATTAAATATTCCAGTGACTGTTATATGGGGAGAACTTGACAAATTCTTGGTGAATGAATTGGCAAATGTTCCAAGAGATATATTCTCCAAAGTTTCAGTCTTGCAAATTCCAAAGGTTTTTCTTTGTAACTTGTCTTGATCTAACATTTTTTGTGCAATGGATATATGTTACAATAATCTTATGCGTACATAAAGATTCAACAGCTTTTGAAAATATAGAAACATTCAAACATTTAATACGATAATAAGTCTTTGATTGCCAATAAACCTTTTGCATGTCCTTAGAAGTTTGTTATATCTTGTTTAGGATTTATTGGCTTGTTATAGGTGGATTATATACTGTTTAGTTTTTATGAAATAATTCACATGGTGAATTTTCTACATGTATTTAGTATCTTGTGGTACCCCCTATTGAGAACCCTGGAAATAGATATTACTTTTTTTGTTTGTATTTTATGGTTATGGAAAAGACAAAAAACAAATGCTGGAAGTAAATGCTGAACTATGTAACTAAAACCTAAGTATTTTATGTTATGAGAGAAGATGAAAATGAATGCTAACTCTTTGTAATTTGAATTTTATTTGATTAATAGAAGACTCAAATGAAATACTGAATATGCCCTAAACCCTAAGTAATTTTATGGTATTTTATGATGATGCAAACTGAGGATTCCAATAAATATGTCAAGAATAATTTTTCAGAATTTGGTTCAAATATTCTTGCATTGAAATGACAGAGATTAACCAGCGAATCAGGTATCATGAAAACCTTCAGACCTGGTTGCTAATGATAATGATTGGTAGTAACAACTAAAATTGTTAGCATTAACCCTTGAACAGCACATGAGTAAACCAGAGATAAATCAGTATAGAAATCCCTAAGATATTCTTCATATGTTATGTTGGTGAAAGCAATTAATAAGGACAAATTTTAGCGACTAAACATTAATTTAGCAGCAGCAAACAATTCTGAAATTGGGCACCGAAAATGACAGTTTATTTCATGTAATATTAGCAGTACACTCAGACTGTACAGATCAGACCAGCTGTTGGACAATGCTGCTGTAGGGATCTGGCACAGGATATAGGTAAATTTGCAGTAGTTACTAAATATCTGAATCGGTATGACGACTGCCAAGGGCAGTGACTTAGGATTGTATGGTAGCCCTTTAACATGTAGGGTGGTGTCTATACAGTGCTTAAACCCTGCTGAAATTGCCAAAAAATGATAATATTCTGTTTTTCATACAAATGTGAATCGTCTCTAGCTGGAATAAATTGCTGCAATGAACTTCAATGTGATCCCTGAATTATGAATAGAATTGCCACCAAAGAGCATGAGGGTTTTCCTCGGAATTCGTCCTTAGGCCCGAATTAGAAACTACGATGGTTTTCATTCTTCGTATTTCACACACCAAGGGGTTTCATCCTTGAATGATTGAATCTGAAAACTGAATTCAAAATAATGACAATAGATGATTTGCCTCAAGTGTTTGTCTCTCCTTTATAGGTGCCTCCTTTTGGCCCTTAATTACATTTAATTTTTACTTTTCTCCCTTGAAGTGCTTTAAAAGAACTTTTAAAATAAAGTATTACATAGGTCTTATATCTCATGTGAGTTGACATGTGTTTTGTGACTATACACACCAACACAGAATAAAGTTTTCCAATGGTCACTTTATTCTCTCTTGATCAAAGTTCAATTGTATGCTAAGATTGCGATAAGTTCAAACAATTGACCCCAAGGTTTCGATTATGCAATGGATGTGACTCAGTTGGCTTGATGTGATATGCCGGTAATCCAAGGGGACTTACACACACTTAAAGAAGATTTTAGCAAGTTTATAACTTCAAGGAAATTTTCGAATGATTTGGCAATGAATGGTTCAATTTTTAGGACTTTTTGATTGAAATATGCCGAAAATAAAATAGGAAGGATTTAGGAAATCTATACTAAAACTAAGAACTCGACAGACAACAATGCTTGGGGTAGGATCAACCGTACTTCACTTCGCCATGTTGAGACAACTACATGAAGCGGGTGCAATCTTCAAGGGCTGTGTTTAAAAGATTTCAAATCACCAACGAATACCATCAGAGAACAATATCCATTCAATGATTTGGATTAAATGCACACATCAAATAGCTCAGTCCAACCTTGCACTGTTAATAACAATCAGCTATTAACAAAAGGTATGAGCAAATGATCCACCTTAGAACAATGCAATCAACTTTGTTCGCTAAAATGCTTGAAATAAATCTACTTTTAAGTGAGGAAAGCAAGACCATGCAAGCTGTGAAATAGGACAAGTATACACCATCAAAGAACAATGTATTACTGTTTACTACTTCAAAGCTTATCGCAACAATCTCAGACAATCTTTCCTTCCTTTACAAATGAGGGGATAACCCCTTTATTTAGGCCTCCAGCCTTGATTACATGCAACCCCTAATTAGGGTTTGACCCAAAAGATTCCACACACATGATGAAACAAGGTGGGAATAAACATTAAATGCCCGTCATACCCATTTACAATAAATTTCTGCCGGTTAAAAATGGCATCCACTATGCATTAAATGCACCATTATCTATCAAGTTCGTCCATAATGTCATAAATGCCCCATCGTTTCTTAAAACACAATGGTTACATGCAAAAGTTGCTCCACTACTTCAACATGCATTAACTCAGCCGCCACTTGGTCAAGGATTCCTGTCATGAATGTGCCACTATGTCATATAGTCAAAAGATCCCACTCATTAATGGCATATGTGATGAATCTGGTGATGACGACCTCCAATTCTCCTATGGAGACACTTGGCACATTCTCCATCGAAAATTCTAGCAAGAAAATTTCCTCTTCGCACTTGGAGAAAAACTTCTCCCAATCCGCCGTCGCTTCTTGAATCCTTTGCATCGTGCTGGAGAACAAGGAAACATTTTCCAGATGTGCCTTGGAAAATGATTCCACAAAGGAATATTCATGCAACCGGTCCCTCAGGAAGTCAACTGTCAATGCCTCCTCAGTCAATCTTCTCGCAAATAATGTTTCAACAGCCTTAAGAACTTCTCCTTGTACTTTCCTTATTGAGTCCTTCAAAGAAGCAGACTCATTGCTGAATCTCTCAAAAGATCCCTTTCCAGTGCAAACGACAGAACACCATTGCGGGAAGTCGTAAACATCATTCTCTTGGACAACTTTGCCGTCAATCAATGTCAACTTGGGAATTTTCATTAATGCTTTGAGTCGTAGAATAATTAAGTCTTATTAAATGTGCACATCGTCCCATGAACTATCCGCAACTTGCAACCTGTTCAAGATAGAAAGAATTCTAGAATGAGAACGAACCAGGTCATCAACAAACTTTCCAGCTGAAGCGAAAACATCTTCTACCCACTCCTTAGAGTATTGAGCTCTTTTCCTGACTTCTTCAATGTCATCAATAGATTCCTTAGGAAGAGAGGAGGGTAGTACAAAGAATGGATCTTCCTCTTTGAGTGGGTGCTTAAAACCCCATACATATTCACATAACACCTTATTTTCACTCTTAAGCTTTTTAATCTTTTCTTTCATCTTCTTCATTTTCTCCTTCTTGGCCAAGGAAGATTCTTCAAAATCTTCCACTACCTGTGTTGTGGATGCACAACCCAAATTGACTTCCTTGATCACATATTCATCAGGCATGATCTCACTTCTATCTTTGTCTACTATAGGCTCGGCCAAGTGTTCTTGGATCCAGATTCATCCCGTGTGATCTTAGAAAATTTTCTAGCTGCCTTCTTTTCAGTTGGTTTATCCATCCTGCTCAGAAGTCTCTCCAATTCCTGTGCGGGATCCATTTCCTCTTCCGTCTCTCTTCTCATTCTTTCCCTAAGCCAACTAGGAGTGGCCATTGGCTGATCCTGAACCTCAATGTGTACTTGCTCCTGTGAAACTTCCTCCATGTCTTTGAGAATGATTTCAATGAAGCCATCTTGGTCTTTCTCTTCTTGATGTGAAGGAACCTCTTGCCTTCGAGCTGCTGGCTGGACAGGTTTGTGAGAAGCACTGAAGCTGAGCACATCTTGTGCTGGTGCCTTAACAAAAATATTATCCTGAGATTGACCTCTTAGAGCTTCCTGTTCAAACATCTCAACCTCTTGTATGTTGGATGAATTGGTTGGCGATTGCGCTTCTTCTACTCTTGGCCTTTTCTACTGAGGCTCCTCTAGTTGAACTTCCTTCCTCTTCGTTGTTCTTGATTTCTTGGGAACATTCTTTCCTTTACTATGCTTAGTCAATTCTTGCTGGATTTCACCTTCCTCAGCATGGGCCAGTGATGAATCCTTTGTGGCATCACTATGGGAATCCATATTTCCCATTAGTTGGTAGCTCAGGCGAACATTCCCTTCCTTCAGCGTCTTGATGTGTAGATGATTCCAATACCTTGTGAATTTCAAAACTGGTCTAGCCAATACATCTAGATCATCAATTTATAGTTTTGACCAATTCGGGCCCTGAATAGGCTTATCCTTTAACTTTTCAAATTATGGCTGAATCACATCTGGATCTTCCTTCACTTGATCTGGTACCTGAATAATTTAACCAATTCTGATCATGTCAAGGGGCAATCTGGAAAACATTCTTTTCTTGATATCAAGATCATCCTTGGCATTAGCCCAAAAGTCTTCCAGGTGAAATCTGTGTTTGAATTTCATTCCGGTGACCATCTTGATTTTATCATATGGATCAAAGTATGATCTGGTCATATGGAATGTCAAGTGATAAAATGCCAACTCTTCAAGGGACTTTTTAGCCGTTGCCAATGTCGGACACATTTCCACATAGTCACCTAGGACAATAGGGAATTCAATGGATAGCTTCCCTTTCCTCTTCTAAATCTTGTCGTAAGCAGTCAACTGCCTAGTGAGCTCCAACAATACCATTTTGTTTGTTGGATACCTTGGTAGCTTGTGCGTTTGGAAGGAAAATCCTTGGATTTGGATGTAAATAAACTTTGGAAACTGGATATACCAGGCTCCAATTTTTTGTATCAGGGCCCTGGCTTTTGGCGACAAGCTAGTGTGAAGTTCACCTTGCAACAGTCTGGTTAAATACATTGTGAACGTATCATTCACCAGCTTGAAAGAATCAGTGTTGTACAAGTGCAATTGGAGATAGCATTCGTGGACTTTGAATCGTTCTAGCCCACATCCCATGTGCTCCTTTCTTGGCAAGCCATCAAAGTTCCCCCTCCTTGCCAACAAATAAATCACATACGAGCTCATGTAAAAGTATTGGGTCTGCTTCTCCTTCAAATAGTTCAATTGTTCATGCACATAATGACTGATCAATCTTGCCCAATCCACTATCCCGTTGGCATTCATAACCTCACCGATGAAGAAGAACATCCAAGTTTCAAATGTGAAGGCATGCAAACATCCCATAATCCTATTCAACTTCATCATCAGGTCGACATATTCTTGATTGAAATCAAAACTAGTGATCTGCTTGGGCATTTTCGTAATATGGGGCCTTGACTTCACCATCTAGGTTTTGTTAATAATCCCGACATCTTTCAACACTAGTCTCATATACCACTGCCGCCCTATCTTTGGTTTTGTATGTCATGGAATGGAATGCTGGAATTCCAAACGTTTCTCCAATTGCCTCCCGGTCAGATTGGCTAGAAGCTTGTTGTCTGATGTTAGAATTGTTCTTCTTTCAGGATTACAATGCTTTGCACATTCTAAGATCAACTCTGAGCATTGGACGACTAGAGGGAAACCACCGGCTGAGACGATTCCGCTCTTAATAAATTTGATAGCAGTGGCTAACGGAGAACGTCCAACTGTTCCAAAAATCTTGTTCCGGAAAGCTCCTAGCGGGAAAGTTTCTAGGTTGGTATCGCTGATCTCCTTCCACTTAGAAATAATCTTGGATTCTGGAAGGAATCCTTTCATCTCGTTTTTAATTTGCACCTGCCAGGAAGTAGCCGCACCCTTGCTGAGTTTCGCCATTCCTACAAAACAAAATAAATTAACATTAAAATTGTTGTAAGGAATTAAGATAAAATGATGGAGAAGAAATTCCAGCATGTAAATTCCCAATGTGGAATAAAATAGAACCTCCGTGAACAAGAATTTCTGGACAATAAATAAATTCTTCGAATCTTATTTTTTCCACCTCTCTAACTTCAAATTCCTCCAAATCGCGTGTGAGAAATGAATTGAGGTTCATCGTTTAAATAGAATTTCTCCTCACCAATTTGCTAAGTTGGCGAGAGGTTAAACTTGGCAGCTGCATTTAAAAATGCGTCATACTTTCCTTGACAACTCACCATGCAAACGGGTCTTGCCGTTATCATTGAGTTCAAAAATGGAAATTTCCATAATTCCTTAAGTCATGCGTCATAAATTCAGAATATTCCTTTTGCATGTTGCCAACTCGCCGATTGTGAAAATCTTTCCATTTCCAGTTCAAAAGGATATCTTGAAAGATTTTGCCTTTCCACTTAGAATTTTGAAAAGTTTATCCACTTGGAAAGAAATCATGTTTGTTGGGCTTTTTGGAGAGAGAATTCTTGGAGAGAGAATTTTATCCGGGAAGAATTTTTTCGCATTTTTTGAATTTATCTTGTTCGGAGGGAGATTTCTCATCAATTCATTACTATTCCTATTTTTTTAACGAAATTTTCCATTTTTAGCTCTAGAATTCAGGAGAGAGAAAACTTCTCTCACTTGACCAATTTTTCTTCTCGTCTTGAAATTTCTTCATTCTTTGGTGAATTTCCATGTGTGGGAGAGGAATTTTGTTTTCTTCCTTGATCAATCATTCCAGTTCAACCTTGGGTGCCATTTCTATGCCATGGAGCAATTTTCATATGGAGGAAGAATCCTCCTTTACCCTTGTTTGACACCATCCACCTGACCTTGGGTGCTGAATTCATGGTATGCAGGAATTTTTACTTGTGGAGGAAAAATCCTCACTTTAACGCCCACCCTCCACGCTTAGGTGTGGATTTCATGGTCTGTAGGAATTTGCTCGAGGGGAGAATTCCTCCATAACCCCATTTTGGTGTTGTATACCCAGTCATGAGCGCCAAAACCACATAGTGAAGGAATTTTGGGGTGGGAGGAAAATTCCTCACAACCCCAATCTAGCGCTCTACTCTTGGACTTTGGTGCTGAAATGACATATTGAAGCATTCCTTGTCTTGGAGGAAAATTTGGCACCCATCCATTTTGGAACCCACATTGATTGTTCACCAGACTTGGCCAATTTTTGCTCATTTTCCAGATTTGGATGCCATTTGGGATTGAAGTGGATTTTCTCTACCTTAGGAGATTTTCAATGCTTTCCACTTCAGGAAAGAATTCCACACAGCCATTTTTTTGATCAACCGTCTGCTTTTTCAATTTTCCAGATTTAGACGAATATTCTCAGGAATGTTTTGCCTTCAGTGTTGGGACCCCTGCCTATGGAGAACCTAACAAAAATAGACTTACTAAAAATAGTAAGTACTTAAAAACATCAAAATTAGGGCAAATCAAGACAGTATGACACTTACCAAAAATAGAAACTTACTAAAAATAGTAAGTTTGAATTTTGGCAAAATATAGACAATCCGGGAGGTAGTGAAATTCCCTAAAAAATAGGAACTTTCAAAAAATAGAAAGTTGGTTAGAATTTGCTCAAATTTCACTAGTTGCTTCGTTGAAGGGTCCTGATTCCAATGCAATGTTCAGTTTTTTTCAAAACCCTAACGAAAAGACCTCAAATCTAAGTGTGAAAGGCAAAATCCTAAAATGGACCAAATGAGTTCGACTTAGTCAAATTTACCCAAACAACTTGCAGATTTGATCAAATTCACCCAAAACACTTGCAAACCGAGGAGACCAAAGAGACTACCGCGAAAAAGACCCACAAAACCAAAACCAAAAGACCAAGAGGACCTAAAAAGTAGGGGGTCCCCATTTGGAATGGGGTCATGTGTGATTAGGTCACAACAATGCGGACTTTCATTTGTACAATAACTTTGAAATTGCCCTTATGAGAAGATGATTTAGCCCAACTTACAATGCTTTTAATTACTATTTCCCTTATTATGACCTTTAGCCTATGGGAAATAAAATAGCTGCGGGTCTTCAATTAATTTGTTCATTCTTGAGAAGGGGACATTACATATCTTCTCTTGAAGAGTGAATGATCTCTTTTTGTGCTACCTTTTCTTATTTATAGAGATCTCTTGATAAGGACATATGGTAACCATCTTTAATACTTCTTTAGGGTAAGATAGTGGCTCTATGGCGATGTTTCTCAGTTGATTATTTACTATTAATTATGTATTAGAATATATTAGAATAATGATATAATAAAGTGAATTTACACGTGTTTGTAATAAATAAGTTTTTCTTTTTCAGATTATCTCATAATGTAAATGCAGATGTAGCATTATAGACTTAGGGGATTAAATCATTTGACATGGATAACTGTACTAATAATACAGCTTCCCTATGACGCTTGTCAATATCAAGTAGGTTGTTGCCAAGCCTATTTTCAATGCCTAGGATCTTTACCCATCCAATGCTTAATGATAGTATCTTGTTACACTAGATATTAATTTTCTTGGTAAGTTTCTATGCTTTTGGCAGTACTAAAGTTTGTATATTGTCCATTTACATAGTACCTTAGAAAATAAACTTTTTCCAATACCCTAATCCTTTTGCAAAACCCATTCAGACATAGAAATCCTTTAAGTTTTTATTGACAAAGTTTGGATTTTTACACAAAAATTAGACTTAGGGCAGATAATAAAATATGGAAATACTTTGAACTTGTTGGCACTGTTTGTGTGCGTTAGCTATGCATTGATTAAACTTTAACCCTTTTTTGTGATTCTCGCCTACCCTTGTGATTGTGATCTTTGTGCTTCCTTTGAGAATGATTACACAACTTTTTGCTTGCAAATTTTCAATCCTTAATACTCGTGATTTTCTGTGCTTGATCTATGTCTAAAGAGAAAAATATGACTTGTGTGACCTTTAAATTGTTTCTGACATGTTTGCAATTGTGTAAAAACTGTGCCCTAATGACCGCAATCTCTAAAAGTACAAGAAATGCCTCGATTCTTCTCTATGATTTTCTGAAGATGCCTTGTTAGCTACCCATGATTTTCTCTTTTGACTTCTTCGACAAGACTAAATAGTGGTTCTCATACAAATGTTAGTATGAACAAGGAAAATAGATGAAACAAAAAGATTGACTCCTCATGGAGAAAGCAAAACAATATATATATCTAGAAATTTACCGTTACAACTACCACATTAGTGGAAGTTCAAAAACCTAATCAATGAGCTGCAACAAACTTATTTATTACATACAAGTGTAAATATACTCTATGATATCATTATTCTAATATTATGTGTTTCCTGTTTTCATGAGTAGGAAGTTATAACAATCAGTGTGCATTTACTCTGTCACTGCTATCTGCAATGGCTCACCAAATTTTGGTGCTAGATGCAAGATGAACCTCCCAAATCAAACACCCTTGGGTTGATAAACATGCTCAATATTCTAGGAGGGATTCTTATTGAGATCAAGTGTTAAACATGGAAAGAAAAGCTAACTAATTGCATGCAAGATAAGAAAGCTTTATTTAAGGAAATAAATAACATATCTCTTTTAAACTGAAAATGCAAGGAGATAAACCAAGAAATGTATAAATGTCCTGGGATCTACCATTGCTTGATAGGGAAAAGGTGGTGGTGGCCTTAAGATAGCTTCGTGTACTCTCACACTTTGATGAGTGTGTGGGTCTTATGTCAGCTATTCTTCATAGAAGTGACAAAGTATAGCTCATTAGTGACAGTGGGGTGTTCCATTGAACAGTTGAGAAAAGTCACATGTTCAATCTTCTATGAAACAAGAGCTTCACTAACATGTACTCTAGACTACTCCCAAAGCAGATTTAAGAAGCTTCTCGATGCACAACTTGAGAAATGCAGGCCTTGTTATGAAAGATACGATAGCATGATATTACTATTGAATCTTGTAATCTCAACCATGAGCATTTAGTGTTTGAGAAAAGAAGATCTTTGTAGGATAGACTTGGTTGGGTATCCATGTGTATCTCAACATGAATTAGTGTGTTGAGTGAATCAATGCTCTCCCTTTATAGTTGAAGGTGTTGGTGATAACTAAGGCAAATAGAGGATTAAGCTATTCGCAACTTATTCAATAGAGCAGAAAATTTAATACTTGAGTCCTATGCATAGATTTTATGGTCAATGATCTAGACAATTTGAAACATTCAGTTGAACTCAATGAAGCTTATGGGTTTTAGTTTTGATTACTACTTTGAGCTGAATTTTCTCTCTTTGAGTTGTTTTTTGCATTATCCCCCAAAATTTGAGTTATAATGGAGAGTTTCATTGCCAAATTTACTCAAGAAATGGATGTTCCAAAAGAGATAGACTATAGTGTGTGCTGGCTTGTTTGTTATGGAAAAATGAACTACTAGAGTGTGGTATCACACTTCCCTTTCTTTTGACTAAAGCTAGCAGACATCAAGGTTTATTTTTGATAGACTCTATATTTTAAACTAGTCACTTCAAGGTCCTGTTGACGTGTATTTTGTACACAATCATACACAGAATAAAATACCGACAGGCATCTTATCCTCTCTTGAGAAAATAGTCTCTAACTGCTGAAGATCTGCAAAAAGGATCAGTTAGATGGACTCCAAGGTTCTTTTAGTGGGGTCTCCACGTGTGGACAAGCTTTTTAGTGGTATGATGTGATTTGCTGTTTCCTTCAAGGCGTCTTACGGATTCAAAAGCTCGAAGATTTTACTAAACTAAAAGGAACTTTCAAAAAATGGAAAAAGGACAGGGTTTAAGTAAGTCTAATCTAGCCTAACCCTATGAACGACTTAGCATGAATGAGATTTGGCAAGACTCAACCAACTTCAATTTTGCCATAAGATAACAACTCAATTGAAATTAGTGCGATCTTCTAAGGTAATAATGGTATTCAATGCATCAAAGACCAAGGACACTACTACGAAGGTACATATCCTAGATGCGAAAATGCTTGAAGGTTAAGGACTCAAAATGTTTTCCAGTCGACCACGCAAGGCGTTCCTACAATCAGCAAGAAGCTAGTGGTTTGGATTGCGAATCCTACCAAATATCAAATCTCACACTTAGCCTTTCAAATTAACAAACTACTTTGATTGAGCGTGATTCAAGTACATCCAACAACCATGAAGATAACTTAAGAAATTTGCAACAAAACACCATAACTTCAATATTTTATTGATTTCCAAGTCATCATATACAACAATTGCTTGAATTTCTCTCTTCAAGACTCAATCTTGCTACAAAATAAAAATTGCTTCTAACTCTAATCTCTCTATTACATCAACTATTATCTCTCACACTTATTCACTATTTTTCTATTATCAAATGAAATGAAAAATGGGGGTATAAATAGCATCCCCAGTTACAATGAAAGGTCCAGATTGAAAATAAATCAATGGACAAGATCATGACACCTAAACCCTAATTAGGGTTTGTTACAAATGACCTCCTTTTTACTGAACAACATTAAATACATAGCCAAATATTAAATTTGGCACAAAAATCTAGGAGGTATCAACCAATGAGAAATAAGATGTCATGTCATCTGTAACAACCTTTCATCTAGAATCTTATTCCCTTTCCAATTCTCTTTCTTAGCATATGCAATGAATTTTGTCACGATTCCTTCGATTTCTGTGCTTGGAATCTCGGGAAGATTCTTGATACTCTCTTCTAAGTGGATAACCTGATCAAATGCATCTAGAAGAGCTGTGTCCCAAGTAGGTTCAAGTTCTTTTGTTCTATCAATCAGGAGCATGGTGGCATACATTTGATCATACTGCTCATCTGTAACATCTGCGTCCTTGCGAAAGATGATCTTGATTCTATCCTCAAATTCTTGTAAATCCACATCTGTCTCGACCTCGATCCTTCTGCCAAGAATGGTACGAAGTACCTCAAATACTCTGTCCTGGATCGGATTGATCACCTCCTCAACTTGACCACATCTAACACTGATGTCCTCAAAGAGAACACTCTTTATATGGAGTAAGGTTGACCACTGAAACAAACTGTGAGAATCACCTTCTAAGATCCTCTCTTGTGCTAAAATTCTTCTGGATGTGTGTCTTATAACTTTCAAGACAGGGATGACAACGTCCTTGGTATGAGCAAATGCAGCTACTGTTGCCATCAATCTGTGAATAATCCCAAGAACTTGGATAGCCTGATGGGTGATCTTCGACATCCTTGTAACAAACTCAATGGCCACCGTGTGAGATCTATCCATCCAACTACATGTACGCTGGACCAGGTTCCTGAATCTTTCTGCTTCATTGATTGATTGAAGGGGCAATGCCTGCAATGGTGATCTAACTGGATCCTGACGTCCCAAAGGTTCATTGATGTGACTGAAATACGTCCTCCATGCACCTCTCTCTCTCTCAAGCTTTCTATTCTTTTCCACTTCTTCTCTAAGCTTGTCTTTCAATGCCTCAAATGTGTCGGTGGCATCATCTAAAGTCTGCTCTGCTGTGGATGGTCCTAACTCAATAGTCTGTATATGGTAGTCTTCTGCTAGGATCTCACCCTCATATTTGTCTGCTGCCGGTGTAGCTATCTGCAGTTTTCTAGATCCAGTCTCATCTCGAATCATCTTGGATATCTTTGTAGCCTTCTTTTTCTCTGTTGTCACATGTGAATGTCCCACGAGGCTTTCTAAATCAATTGCACTGTCCTCGTCCTCAATTACGATCACCTTAGTCAATCTTTCCTTCAACCAATCTGGGATATTCGATCTTGTCTCTTGAACTTGAATTTCTTTGTGTACTATTTCTTCTTGTCTGGGAGGAGATGTTACTTCATTATCATTATCTAAATCATAGTCTTGGAGAGATCCATCGGATGAAACATGCTGTGCCTGTCTTTCCTCCTGTCTGTCATTCTGTACCATCGACTCCATGGACTCTTCCACTCGAACTGTTCTATCCTCTGGCCTGGAAGAAGTACCTGGTGTTTGATCTTTGTTGACACCTTGCTTTTTCTTGGAAGGCTCTTTCTTTTCTGATCTTTCCTTTCTCTTTGAACCTCTCGAATGGAGATTGCCCTCACTGGCACATCGAAGGTTACCTTCACCTGAATTCCTAGGATTAGGATTGCCTTCACTAACACTGGCTCCACCTTCGGCTGGTTTCTCTTCCAAAGTAAAAGACATGGCTATGCCTTGTTCTCTCAACTTCTGATGCTGAACGTCTACCCATCTGCGAGTACAAGACAAGACTGGTGCCATCAAATCATCTAAATCCACGGCCTCGGGCTCATTCCAATTCAAACTTATTGTCTTGCTTTCTCTATCATATGAAGATTGGATGTGCCTGCCGTTGTCCTGAGGTTGGTCGGCTACTCTGTAAATCTTACATTTCCTGATGAAATCCAAAGGCAATCTAGAATGTATTTTTCGTTTCACTTCGAGATCATCTAGGAGATTCATCATAAAATCTTCAATTTGGTACTCATGTCTAAATCTTCTACCGACCGTCTCCTCTAAGTGTCCATGTGGATCAAAACTATTCCTCCAAGCAAAAGATGAAAAGGATACAAGGCTAACTCCTTCTCTGCGTCATCCATGGCTAAGACATTAGGACATACCTCAACTGAATTACCCAAAATAATAGGTACCTGAACTCCATTCTGATGTCTGTGTCTGAATGCCTTCACATATGCTGCCAACTGCCTTGTTACTTCAAGTAACACAATTCTATCTGTCGGGTACCTCGGCAACATGTATGGAGGTAAAGGACATCCATGCACTCTAATGTAAGTGAACTTGGGAAACTGAATGAACCAAGCACCGTACCTCTTGATGAATTCCTGGGCATCCTGAGATAATCTGTTGTGAATCCCTCCTTGCAACGTTCTTGTGATGTTCATCGTGAAAGTATCATTGATTAACTTGTAGTTCTTCCCTGGTGGATGATGCAAGTAGGTATAGGATTCACAAACTCTGACCTCGCCGGGTCCTCTTCCAATCACTCCTCTGTGAGGTAGTCCTACGTACTCAACGCTCCTGATTAAGGCATAGATGACGTATGAACTCATGTGGAAGGACTTAGTAGCCCTGAGTCTTCTCAACTGTACGTCCAAGCAATGGCTAATTATCCTAGCCCAATGTATTGTACCCTTTCCTTGAACAATCACCTGGATGAAGTAAAACATCCATTTCTCAAAATAGAAGGCATGAGGTGCTCCTGTGACTCTGTTGAGCATGGTAATTAAATCTCTGTACTCCTCTTGGAAATCAATCCTGTGTGGTGTGTTCGGTACTTTGCTCAGACGGGGACGACTCTTAAGTAGCCAGTTCTTGTTGATTATGCTTAGGCAAGCATCTGGATCATCATCATACACTGATCTGGCTCCTTCAATGCTCTTGTATATCATGTCCCTGTGCTCTGGAAGATGGAAGGCTTCACTTATGGCTTCCTCTGAAAGGTACGCCAAAGTGTTTCCCTCATTGGACACAATTGTCCTGGACTGTGGATTGTAATGACGGGCACACTCGATCATTAACTCGTGGCACTGAATGGCTGGAGGAAAACCGGCCGCCTTAATGATGCCACTCTCTATTATTCTCCGGGCGACAGGTGATGGCTTGCCGATGTAAGGGACCTCTCGGAACTTCTTTGTGCTAAAGTTCCCCAAGTTGGTATCTCCAATGTTGCTCCACTTGGACACGATCTTGGTCTCCACTTCTTCGGTCTTCTGATCTTCTTTCATGAGAGCCGAGCGACTGGTGGATGCTCCCGCCTTTGGGGTCGCCATACCTACACAACATTTCATTATAAGAAATAGATTTTGCAATAAATAACGTAAATAAGAGAGATAAAATTTTAGGAAACCTCATGATAAGTCTCTAGAGTTATCATTTCCTAAAATACAACGATTGAGCTAAGAGAAATTCAAGAATCAAAATTTCAAAATTTTGAAATATGACGATGAATGAATAAAACAATAACAATTAAATCGCCATACCTCGATAGAGAGCTAACTCTAGAATGCAAAAACAAAATTTGCCTAGGCAAAATTTGAGGTATAAAGTAATCTTCAATATGATCTCCTCAAAATTGACTTCGCCACCTCTGGAGAGAACGTGATCTTCAATTATCGCCTTGGACGTGGTCTCAAATGGATCTTCAAATTCGCACTTTGGCGTGGTCTCCAAGTCCTTAGCAAATTCGCCTTAATGTATCCTCAAGCTCGCACTTGGTGTGGTCTTCAAATTCGCACCACCTTTTGATTGCTTACGCCACCTTGGATGGAATTCGCACCTCTTCAAACACACTTCGCACTCCACACAAGATGATACTAGCGCCACCTTTGGTTTGAAATCGCACCACCTTTTGATAACTTAGCGCGCCACCCTTGGATGAATGAAACTCGCACTATATTCGCCTCTTCTCAATTCGCATGAAGGAAGGTAAAATAATGATGTAGAAAATGACAATTCCACTCCCCTTATATAGCGCGTTCATCCTTCCCCCCTTAGGCCGACTTGATAAAATATAACGATTTCAAACGATTTATAAATGAGTTTTAAATTAAATAACAAGGCCGACCTCCATATATGAGCGCTCCAATTCGATTTTTTATTAATTAATTAACTATTAATGCCTTGCGTTTTTTTTTTTTAATTTGCAAATTTCGAT
The DNA here is from genome assembly GCF_030272615.1 of Cryptomeria japonica. Taxonomy (NCBI): domain Eukaryota; kingdom Viridiplantae; phylum Streptophyta; class Pinopsida; order Cupressales; family Cupressaceae; genus Cryptomeria; species Cryptomeria japonica. The sequence goes on from NC_081414.1 coordinate 723,543,823, forward strand.
TTTAATCAAGGCGAAATAATTAATAAATGTTTAACGCCATATTAAATGCCAATTTAAATAGGATTTTCAATTTTTAAATCGATTTAGCATTTAAGGAAATTTGAATTGTTTAATTTGGCGCCAAAAATATGAAAATAAAGGGACGTACCTCATCGCTCTGGTCCCTTGGAGAGGGACAGGAGCGATCCATGATCTTGGTCTTGATTCTTGCGTTTTCAACGTTCAACTCCTTCATTTCCACGTTCCAAATCGATCATCTGGTGGTCCTTCGAATTTGAATTTCTTTCTTGTGCGAGCAAATGCATCTTCTGACCATCATCGCCCTGGTCCCTTGGAGAGGGACAGGAGCGATCCTAAGGTTTTTGCTTGAAATTCTCCATTTTGGTACGATCCTTTCCTTGTATCATCTTCCAAATGCTATTTAAAACCTTGTGCGTCTTTGTCTTAACGTGATTTTCAAAGAATATCATGTGTTTTGCCTAACATCGCCCTTGTCCCTTGGAGAGGGACAGGAGCGATCTCCATGTCTTCACGTTCATCTTGTATCTTTGATCTTCGAATTTCCATTGTAGGGCGAACAACCTCTATGCTCATGTCCTTTCGCGCTTATTCCATTTGTCTTCATTATGTGTTTGGACGTATTAAAAGGACCATCGCCCTTGTCCCTTGGAGAGGGACAGGAGCGATCCATTATTTCTCCTTGATCTTGGCAACTTTTAAACTTCGATCTCCTTTGCAATGTCCTTCAAACGTCGTCCTTCGCACTTCCTAACCTCACTTCGCCTTGATCTTTGAAGGAACGTGAGTGTTTTGATAGTATCGCCTTGGTCCTTGTCCAAAGGACAGGAGCGATATGGAGCTTTTACACTATTTGGCGATGTTTGAACGTTCAAAACCCTTGCGAATTATCTTCAAACGGTGCCTTGGACCATATGCAATCTTAGGACGTCTTGACTTAGCTTGAACTTGAAACAAACTAGGAATCCAAAGCAAATCGCCCTGGTCCCTTGGAGAGGGACAGGAGCGATATGATCCCTAGGTCCATTTTGGTGATTATTTAACGTTTGAAATCTTCATGCATCACCTTTCTACCCTTCCGTGGACCCTCTAAGACTTTGCGAAATCTTGTCCTTACGTAAATTTTGCTCAAAATGATCAATACATCTAACATCGCTCTGGTCCCTTCCTGAGGGACAGGAGCGAAGTTCATCATTGCGAGCTTGTTCTTGTTTTTACCAACTTGCAATTATCTTCATTGCGTGAAATGACGTCCTTTAAGTCCTCTTGGTAACTTAATATTTGCTAGTCCTTTGAAATCGATGCCTTAATGGAAATATCGCTCTGGTCCCTTGGAGAGGGACAGGAGCGATATGGGTCTTAGAGTGCACATTCCTTCCATGTGATGACCTTTACAACCTTGCGCTTGATGGAAATGCCCTAAAATGTCTTCGCCACCCTTCGTCTTGACTTGGATCGGTTTAAACATGAACAAGAAGCAATACAACCATTGTATCGCCCTGGTCCCTTGGAGAGGGACAGGAGCGAACTTTCTCTTGTAGCCTTCATTTCACTTTGTCATCTCCCAAATTTATATTCAATGGACTCGTCCTTCTTTACTCTATTCGTCCATGCCTCGACATCATTTGTAACTTTGCAAGAAAAGCAATTATATCAAAAATCGCTCTGGTCCCTTCCTGAGGGACAGGAGCGAACTAGGCATTTAACACTGGTATGGACGTCCCAAAAATCTTCAATTTATATTCAATGTGTTCATCTCATGTTCTCCTTTGTTTTTGAATGTAAACTTGCCTTGACCCTTGTCTGGATTTTGCAAAATGAAGGAAATCGCTCTGGTCCCTGGGAGAGGGACGAGAGCTACCAGGTACTTCGCCCTGGTCCCTTGGAGAGGGACAGGAGCGATTTAGTCAATATAGGTCATTTTCCTTCGTTTTTGCATATCAAATTATATTCATTTGGCAAAGTATCTTCCTTCGGACGTCCTCAAATCATTAAGCTCTCGAAATCTTGCAAGGACAAGGCGAAATTTGAATTGTAGCTCCGGTCCTTCACTGAGGGACAGGAGCGATTTTCCTCCTGGAGGCATTTCTGTGCTCATGAAAATCTTCAATTTATATTCAATGGAAAGATCTCGCCGTTCTCCATCACTTCAAACGTAAAATTTGTCTGGACTCTGCAAGGATGATGAGATATTTGAAATTGAGCTCCCGTCCTTCACTGAGGGACAGGAGCGATTTTGCTCCTACAGGCCAAAATAACAAGATTTTTCACATTTTAACACTTCACGAGGCGAAAACAAATTAATTCCAATGCCCAGGATCAAATTTCAAAAAAGTCAAAATTTGGTCAAAATATTCAATCAGACAAAAATTCACATTGACGGTCAACACTTAGACAAATTTAAGCTCTGCATGAACATTCCAATTGAAAATTAGACCATTTTGGCGAAATCATTGCATTCAAAATTTGCATTCTAGAAAAGAAGCTCAAAAGCTCTCAAAAAACGACTGGATTCTGGCTTGAAGAGGCAAAATTTAAAACCCTAAGGCTTGGCCCTAAATCCAGACAACTAACTGACTAACAAAACCCTAAAAACGAAAGCGAAAACGAGCGAAAAACAAGCAAAAAGAGGGGGTCCCCATTTGCGATGGGGCGATGTGTGAAATGGTCACAACAGGTCCCAAGGGTTTTAGCAAATTTAATTGGGTATATTTGAGGCAAGTTGGACATTTCTAATGTTTTCCTATTCTCTCAATTGCTACCAAGGCCTTTTTAACTCAGTTTAGGGTGAAACAGGTCAACAAAAGCTGAAATTTGAGATCTAAAACATGTGTGCATATCTTGTGTGAGACTTGTTTCATTATTGACCATTAATAGAGGCCACATTATGATTCTCCTTTGGGCATCCTTGCATTGATCATATATGGCTAAATCCGTAATTTGATCATCATGGTCACAAAACACTATTTTGATTTGACCTCAGTACAAATTTGTAGTGTTACATGTCCACCAAAATTAATATTTTAAAATGCCTTGGCTATAAAAGACAATTTATATTCCCATCGTCATGTTAATCTTATGGAGGGCGGTTAGTGTAATTGTATATATTTTCATGTCAATTCAAAGTTCAGAGTTATAAACAATGGTTATAGTTTATACTTACTTATAAGTGATCTATGGGAATGTTTTCCACCTATCTATAAGAAATCTATGATCATAGTCTAATCTCTAGTGATCCATGTGATCAAATCTGCTTTGTCCATTGCTAGTTTGCCTCCCTCGTATTTTCTATAAATAGGATATAATGTGTCTTAGTTGATTATGAAGCACAACTCTGTCATTAAAATGTTCAGGTTGTCCAAGCTTTGCCTATGTAAGATAAGCATTGATGTTGTGAGTTTTTGTTTATACAAAAGGGTGATATTTTGCCCCTAAATATCTTGTAGGCACTCCTTAGCTAATGTTTTAATTTGTTTTGATTCAGTACCTTTGATTTTTTTTAATCATAATCATATTTTAGTTATACTAAAAATAAGTATAATGTTCGGTGGACTCGGACTTAGACTTTTTGCCCAGACTTGGCAAATTGAAAAACCCAAGATTTTTAGATATTGTTAATGATTTAAAATGTGTTTTATGCATCCTTTAATAAATAAACCTTAAAGACACAATAATCTCATCAAATAGAAGCTACATTTATCACATACACAAGTATACATTGATCACGTAAGGATAAACACAAATTTTAGCTAAAGGTAATAAAACATTTAGATATATAAATATTGTCAAATTTATACGAAACTCATTGAGTATGAAATCGATAGCATCAAAATTTCGAAACAAATATCAAAACAGAAGTTATAGACATCTGTGGCTTAAAGGAGCCTATATTACTTGACTGGTCAGCCCTCCTGAGTGGGTGTCTAAGATAGGTCTTGGATGATGATGCAACTATGATATCTACCTATTTTTTAAACTCAGTGACATCCACACCAACATTGAAGGAGTCTTTTCATGCTTTGTCCTCCTCCTCTACCATGGCTATTGCCTCTACCTTTCAATCCACCTGATTAACCCATTCCAAATCATCATCGCTGAAGGTGGGATCATCAACCTTAGTGTTCCATTCTGACTGTGGATCAACCTTCTCTAAAGTGATAGGAGACAAGTCAAGGCCCAAGATCTATTTGACGGAGGCAAAAGTTCTCATGAACATGCACACACTTATTCAACCCTTGTGCTGACAGTCTATTATACTTTTTGGAGAGTGTGATTAAACATACTCCAATTGTGCTCACATCCTAAAGCACTACATGGCTGGCTCAAGACACGAATTGTAATCCTCTAAATATTTGGCATCTTAGCACCAACCATCTCCCAACATGCACATCTAAAATGAGAAAAAATAAAAACCAATTCCATTTTGTAACTTTGAGTTTCACTTTGAATATTAAGTTATTAACGTAAAATGGTAAAAGAGAGAAAAGTTTAATTTTTAAATTTAATTGTCTTTGATAGATTTTTTCTTGGTTGCAATGTTGTCCGACTTGCCTTGCATATCTCTTGTTCAAGTGTGAAGATCTCTATCTCATTGACTATCTTCGCTCCAACTAATTAATTAGCTGCCATTCGCTCTATAACTGTGTAGAGCCCACTCAACACGTCTTCATCAACCTTAAAATCTAAGTGAAATTGGAGAGTAGGATTAAGGAAGTAGGCAACTGCATGTAAAGGCTTGTGAAGATGAACGTGTGTAATGTCCCCTTCTCAGGCGTGATGTTTCAGTTGACCGATGGCCTATTTCGGAGACTTGTAGGCTACTCAATGGGTGAAACTAGGGTTTCCAGTTTTGGAGGTTCTTGTTGCTCGTGAATTAGAGTTTGGATCACGGATTCTTTCTGGGTTTTCAGAGGGCTTTGCAGTGGTATGTCTGGCTTTGCGTTTCGAGCACTTTTTGGAATTTACTATTTTTAGTAAATTCTATTTTTGGCAGTGGTCTTAATTATTTCGGCACAGTTGGTTCAGTTGGCTTCGTCACTTTTGGCCTTGGGATGTTTTTGGAGAGATAAGTTCATTTCATTTAAATAATGTTATGTTTTAATGTTATATTTTAAAGTTGACCCCTTGGCCTAGCTTCATCACTTCAAGTTGTTTTAAAAGGTGGTCTTCAAGGGTGGACGCATCATGGAAGGGATTTAATATTTCCTAAGGTCTAAAATCTTGCTTATGAAAAGGGGTGCCAACTTTATGAAGGGAAGGGAATTAAAATAAAGGTTAATTAAAGCTTTTAAAAGTGGCGCCATCTCTTGGAGGAAAATTCAAATGTGAAATTAGGGCGCACTTTCTAGAAGCCTCTAGAGATTCCTTGTTAAACTTATAAATGGAGGCCTCTTCCCTTCATTTTAGGACCTGATGTCTATTGAAGTGTTACTCTGCCGGAATGGTATTGGGGTTGCTTTGAGGAATGAATGCCTCCTAGCCTTGGCATTGCTTCTTGCTTGAAAGATAGCAACTAGTGGTGATTTAGTGTAGTTGTGAGAGTTTGTAGTGAGGATTGCATTGTAGCTTGATGTGTGGTGGAAGTTCAGTTATTTGCATTTCATTTCATTTTCGGGAGTTGCGGTTAGCAGGGCAGATTCGTAGTTTCACTCATATAATTCAAAATGAAAACATATTCAGTCTGGGTATTGCATATTTCCTCTTGTTTTGGTTAGGCGCTTCTTTGTGCAAATTTGCAGATTCTAATATGAAGTGTTTTATTTTATAGAGAAGAATCGCCATTCTTGCTTGGCGTCACTGCTGGGAATTGCCTTGGGGTTCGTGTTAAATAATCTGTTGGGTTAATGTCTGATTTCTTGGTATTGGTTTGTTCGTCTCCTCCATAAGAAGCCATTGCTTTTGGTTTTGGGTCATTCGGACTAGTATTGAGAGAGTAATGAGCATTTTAGTGATTCCATGTGTTGCTGATTAAGCATTTCAAGTGCAGGTCTGTCGTAAATCAGAATATTAAGATTGATCCTTGAGTAGAATTTCTTGGACTTATCATTTTTGTTAAGCCCGGGAGAGTCTTCTATATTGTTGTAGCATTGTATAGTCTTAATCTTATGATCTTGGCAAGCATTCACTATCATATTGTAAGCTGAACAGTAGTACTGGCAGCATTTCTTCTCATTTTTATTTCACGCTTGTTATTTACATTTAATTCCATTTCTAAGTTCTTAGCATCTCCGCCATATGGTAGCTCCATTCCCACCCTGGGTTTGAAAGCGCATGCTTGGTGTCGAGTTTTCCTTCCAGTAGTTGTAATTGTAAAGATCCTCTGACCATATGTTAGTCCATCTTGGGCACATTCTTGGTTAGAGTTGCTTTCAGCATGCACTAAGATCCTCTAACCATATGTTAGTCCATTTTGGGCACATTCTTGGTTAGAGTTACTTTCAGAATGCTTTAAGACCCTCTGACCATATGCTCACGCCTTGCCCAACCTGGGATCCTGGTGTACATTCTTGGTTAGAGTTGTATTCCACATCGTTTTGGTTTAAGTGCTAACCCTAACGGATGTGTGTTGCATTACTTTTTGTAATTGAAAAATTGAAAAAATTGGTCTGGGATATTTCAACGTGCCATCATTGATCAATGATCTCCCTTATAGAATAGTACTCAGCCTCAACCCCTGAATAAATAGATCTAATAGCCTCCTTTGCCTCGTCCATGCTCTCATATGTTTTTTCCCATTTGGGCTTCTCTCCATCAACAACTTGTTGGAGAACAATTAAAGGCTTTGTGAATTGCAATCATTGTGAAACATTAACAATGAACCTAAATAAGTGTGAACAAAAATAAGAAAATGAAATGGAAACACGAACAAAAATATAATGGAAAGTTACCTCTACAATCTCCTTGGCCAGTATCCAAAAACTTTGCTAATAAAAAATCCAATCAACCATGTCAACCCGTGCATTGGTCTTTGCATATGATGATATAGACCGCTCCTCACTTACAAACATGCGGCTCAAAGTGGCCTTGGACTGAAGCAAGGATTGCAACATGATAAAATTGGTTGCAAAGAAGGCTTATTCTTGGATGAGCCAACTCTTTCTTGTGAATTTCCTCATAAGGTTGAGGACCCAAGTATGATTTTATATATATATATATATATATTTACAAATATTTCTTGCACTCTCTATACATGTTTTGATCTAGGGGAGTTTGCCAAGTTCCTCTAATATGAGGTCAAGGCAATGAGCAACACAAGGAGGGGCGCCTATTCATAAGAAGTCTACTTGTAGGAACATAATTGTTGTATTATCTGTAATAGTTTGTACTATGTTCTCTTCATCCACCTCGGCCAAGATTGCCTCCAAGGCCTTGTTGAGAAGTTTTCACACATCACCCTATTGCAATTGGGGATCCCCTTTCTCGTTGAATAAACCAAGTCTTTTGTGGTCAGTGTCATTTCCTGACCCTAAGGAATGAGTTATAAGGTCTTGTTGATTTGGATTATGGCCTTTGGAGGTGATGAAATGCCGAAGTATGGAATGGATTTTAAAGAGTATAGAGCCTTGACAGTTGCGTCAAGTTGAGAATTAGATCTTTCAAAATATTTTCGAATTGCATTGCTTTTATTGATTATCCTTTGAACTTTGCATTTGTTAACTTGTGACTTGATTGATACTTGTAAGATTACAACGTTTTCTTGTCTTTTTAGGACTTATGCGAGAACAAGACTTTGGATGCTGAGAAGAGGACTTTGTTGAGTGGATGATATCATCGTCTAGGAAGAGAATACAATGGTAGGACAAGGAATTCACTAGCAGAAGGATGAATTGATGGAATTTTGACTAAGTGTTGAAAGGCCTGTATGGGAAAAATCCTTCACAAAGGTGGATTTACGCTCATGATAGAAATTCCTTCTCCACCCCTAAATTGCGCCCAAGGAAGCAGTTCATTACATAAATAGGATTTTGACCCCAAGGACAAAATCCTCCGTAGGGTCTTATTTGCGCTCTAAGTGTCAGTGCAAGGCAGGAAGGAGGTTTTTGTTCCAAGGCAAGGACAAATCCTTCATGGGGATTGGTGGTGGTGTTTTTCAGGGCTTCTGGAAAAATTTCTATTTTTAGCAGTCTATTTTAGCACTTACTATTTTTAGTAAGTTTTAGCGTGTCTTAGTTTTGGCCAGTTTGGAGTTTGGACACACTTTTTAGCAATGGCTATTTTTAGTAAATTTCACTGGGTCTCCATTTGGCCTAATTTTGAGTTTGGTCAAACTTAATATTTTTAGTAGTATCTATTTTTAGTAAGTCCTATTTTTGGGCTACAAATGAACGTCGATAATGAAGGAATAGGGAATATCCAGTCCAAGTCAGTTGAAGTGAAGGACTAAAGTGAGGAAATTTGGCTAAGGCACAACAACCATCCAAAAATACTTCACTGCCTCCCAGATGTGCCAAGGAAAGGGAATTCATCATGATCAAGAATTCCTCCCTCATCTCAAAATTCTCCTCCCAGCTCAAATTGTGCCTAGGGGCACAAATCCCTCATTACCAAGGATTTTCTTCCAGTTTCAAAAATCCTCCTTCATTGCTCAAATTGCGCCTAGGGGTGCAAAATCCTCATTGCCAAGGATTTTCGCCCAGCTTCAAAAATCCTTCTTCACTGCTCAATTGCGCCTAGGAGCGCAATTTCCCTTGTCAAGTGGATTTACACCTAAAGACATAATCTCTTTGGCTATCTCAAATGCGCCCATGGAAAAGAAGTGATTGGAAACATAAAATTGAAGTTCCTAAGGAGATATTTTGATAAAAGATGGCATTCTTGATGAGTCAGAAAATGATAAAACATCATTCATCTATTCTATCCAAAGAAAACATCAGGACATTAGGAAGCATGGAGACCCAATGTGAAGAAGTCTAATTTAAAACAATCCATTTCAAGGCATTCAAGGTTCAAAACCTCAAAGATCAAAGTTCAAGTACAAATGAAGAAGGAAGAATTTCCTTCGGGAATCCAAAATCAAAAGTCAAAAAGTTCAAGTGTGAAAGGTTTCAAGAATGATGGAATTGTCGACAAGGGAGTCCAATCCATTTCAAGAAGGTGAAATCCCAACAAGTACATGGAAGGAAGAAGATGATCAAGGAGAGAATTTCAGAAAAAGTTAATCAAAGTTAAAACCTTGATCACAAAATGACACAATTTGAGAATATTGCCCGTGATGAGTTACCAAGTCTACAATGGCACCCAACATGTTGATGTGGTGCCTACTCACCTTCACTGGCCAATCACGTGTATTCAAGTCGACATGACCTGATTCAATGAATCTGACTTATCCAAAAGAGCTTCTAGAAGGTGCTGATAATATTTTATTATTGGTTTATATTTGAAAGAAGGACAAGTACCCCCAAATGTAATTTTCTCATTGGTTGACTTGGCCCCACTTTTCTGTTCCATAGAGGCTATTGGTAGTAAAACCCTAATTAGGATTCCACCTTGTAATCTCGGCCCTTGATTTCAAATCAATCTTGGCTGTTCATTTGTGGGAGGAGCTTTATAAAAGGCCCTACCTTCTCATTTGTAATTCATAGATAGCTCATTAGAAGTGAAGAGCTCTTGCTGCTTAGAGTAGAAGTAGAGTAGGAGAAGGAGAAGACATTGTTGTAAGACTTGGAGAAATGAAATTTGATTTCATTGAAGATATGGTGGATTCATCGTTTATTTCAACTTGTTGCATGGTGTTCTTCCAATTTCTCAATTGTTAGATGAATTACTTTGGTTTTAATGGAGAATGCGATGGTATTTGATGAATTTCCATGGCTCATACTTTTGGCATCTTATTGATTATAAGTTGCAGTGTAAAGTTAGTCTGAGCCTTTTATATGGATGGTTAACTTCAATCATTGAATGTGCATTCTTCGTTATGATGGTGTTCATCATGATATGAAAATTCTTTGCAAAAGCCTTGGAAGATTGCACCGGTTCTTGTGGAGTTTTAGTTGATCTTGGCGAAGCAGAACTTGGTTTATTTGGAATTCGTCTATTAGAGCCCTATCCATTGATATCATTGTCCTTAGGAGTAGATTTAGATCCTTCTAACCCTTTCCCCTTTAATTTTAGTTCATTTCAGTTGTGTCCGTTTAAAAAAGAAGCATCACAAGATCGCAATATTTGATGAAGAAGTTCCAGCTAGTTGTTAAATTTTATGATCAGATTAGATAGAAGATAATACAAACACAATTGCACAGTATATACCCTGGGAAAACCTTCCAAGTTGAAGGTGAAAAACCCAGCAATAAATGTTTCTTATCATATTTACAACTTATCTTTACAATAGGCTCGCTTCACTCCTTGAAGCTAGACTCAACCAATTGATGACACAATCCAATTAATGATCACAATCTGCGGGAGATAATGTTTGATCTGCTGTAAATGGTTATCGAACGACTGAAGGTGTATGTTCAATATGCTGAAGGATGCCGATCTGCTGATGGATGACTAGGATCTGCTGAAGTATATTGTTTTTCGATGTAGTGTGAAGAGAGAGGAAACCGAACTAAATACCCAATCACGTCTTGTTCCAGAAACACGAATTCTACCAAAAGTTGGCTCTTCTTTAATCATAACTACTTCTTCAAGAATTGATTCAATGCCAAATAACACGACTCAATCAAAGATTGGTTTCATTATCACTAACACGACTTCCAAGGTGGCGGGTTATAATTAGTTATGTTTTGTTAACAAACTGCTTCATGAAATCGCCAATATAAAAATATGAAAGTCTAAATCGATCCACATAAATGTCTAAGGCTGATAGGCCACTTAGACATTTATGTTGGCCTGAAGGATCCGACTGAAGCTATATAACTTTAACACTAGCATTGCAAAAGAAGTGAAGAACGGTTTAAACGTAAGTTCCTTTGTGTTACCGGAATATCACAACAACCATTGAGCTTATCCACACATCAGGACCTGACAGAGAAGAACCTTGGAGTCACCTATATGATCTTTCGCAATCTTAGCATACACATGATTTTGCTCAAGAGAGGATAAGATACCTTGGTATTTTATTTTGTGTTGATGTGGTCATAAAACACTCGTCAACAGGCCTCACAAAGAAATTCAACATTTTTTTGTGTTTCTTGAAGCATCGATTGACTTAAAGAACACTGTGCCACCTAAAAAAGAAAAAAAATCATTGATTCAGTAAATCAAAAATTAAAAATCTTAATCATTAAATCTATGGATTTTATAAAGTACATTACCTACGGAAGAAATAAGAAAATTCAACAATGTTCTATCTGTCCCACCATCAATCATGATGGTGCAACCCTTCTTCCTCCATATGTCATGCTGCTCATCAATTTTGGCTTTCACATCACCCTCTTTTTGAGTCAAAATAGAGCCCTTTATCTCGTCATCATTAGATGCTTTGAACCTCGCACCACAAACAGTAATGACATCTATCATATTTTGCCAACAAAGAGATCCAAAACAAAGTAAATTAAGAATTAAAAAAATTAATTAAAATATGCCCCTCAATTTTTTTTTGATCTTTAACACAACAAGATTCACCTGTTAAGGTTAGGATAATCAAACTTGTGCAGAAAGGAAATGCTGAAAGTAAGCCTTTCACTTTCTGATCACCGAGAGCCCAGTATGGGAGGGTGAGAGCATACGGTGTCAAGAGGATCGTTAGCTCAAATAACTGCTGGAAATGAAATCTCAAATACAATATTGGGCGGCAAGCCAACCACTTCTGCTTATCGAGCGGGTGTAAGAACTTCTACAGCTGTATGGCGGTGCAACCAACCAATTAGAAGATTACAAAATTGAAAGAACAACAATCACCCGACCACTTATTCAGTGGGAGGACTGAAAATGAAAATACAATCAACTCAACCGCTTGTTCAATGGGAGGACATCATTACAACAAATAAGAAGGCGGCAAGCCAGCCTCTTCCACTTATGCAGTGGGACTAAGAGCAACAATCCAAGTAGATAGCTGTTAGTACTACTAAACATCTTTAGAATGCAAACATGGATTATCAGAATTACTAGAAATCGCTGTCCAAAACTAGGCGGCAAAGCCAGCCTCTTCCACTTATGCAGTGGGACTAAGAGAAATCAAGAGAAATTGTTGTTAGTACTACTAACCAACATTACATTATGATTCATAATGAATATTCAAGTGCTAATAACCTGACCAACAGCTGCAACAAATCACCAAGACCTCTCTCCACACACCCAAAAACCCACTTCAAACTCCAGAAACTAAATCTGATTTTAATGAACAGAAGGCTGGAAATGCAGACCAGCAACATAAAAACCCCCAGAAACATTTCTATCTCACTCCAAACACACCCAAATCGACTCTAATCACTTCCCCCAAGACCCAAGACATTCAACGATTATGCAGAACTGAGAAAATGACACTAACAATTCAGAAACAGCATAACACGCAACCCCAAAAACCTCCCAGCAAGCGCGTCTACAGAAGAAAAGTTCGATTTGCAATATGAAATCCAATACTTTGAGGAAATCAACAAAAACTTACAGGATGAATCACCCAAGACAAAGGGATTGATCAAACAAACACCCAGAATCAGCTGACACACACACAAGGAGCTACAAACACAAAAACGCTTCAGCTACATTGGAAAACAGCAACTTGGAACACACTACAACACTCCCAAAAATCAGAAATCCATAAAACTTCATCTTCAATGATCTCCAATCTGCTCTTTTGGATGAGAAACAATCTCAGATTCAGCTAGGCACTATCTCTCAAGCACGAAACTGAAGCACTAGGAGGTAAGTATCCCTCGAAGTAAAATGTTTGACATCATTTCAAGAACACTTCGTTATCAAACAAGAATGGTTACCAAAATGAGAGCCCAATGCCTGTATTTATAATTTTCGACAGCCAAAGTCAAATTCAAATTCCCCCTTTAAATCGAACTTTTGGAGATAACATAAAGTATATAAAATAATAATAATGTACTGCATTTTGGCATCCAACAAGAGGGTGAAATAATTCGCCCAAGTAGACTTGGGATAAAATTATCATTTTCTCCTTTTCCTAAGTCATCCATCCATAAAATAATCAGATATAAAAACTTATGCCTGAGATATTAATATATTAAAAATACCTTCTCCTCAAATACTGATTATTGCCAAATTGGGCTAGAGATTGAAGTGCTGGAGCCTGGAAATCACCAAATCTGAACTGCTAAAAATAGTCATCTGAGTGAACATAGGATCTTGCCAAAATAATACTATCAAAAATTGCCACTGCGCTGAACTGCAGAACCCCTACCAAAACTAGCACTGCCAAAAATAGTACTTACCATAAATAACATACTACAAAAAATAGTAAGTGTTTCCAAAGTAATTTTTACCACATTTTGAGCAGCTGCCAAATTTACTATAAATAGTAAGCCTTCAAAAAATTTCTCAGATTGGTTTGCATGTTATACCATCGCAGAGGTCTCAGAAAACCCAGAAAAACTCAGAAAACTTATTTGCTTTTGCCTCCACTTACTAAAAATAGTAAGTCAGTCAAACTCCATTACTAGCTATGCATGTACCCTCATTGTGAAGCTTTTTGAAAACGCAGAAGGAATCCAAAACCTAAACTGACAAACTCAAACATGCAAGCCTTCGAAAATGCAAAAATATCCTCCTAGAGGTAGGAAACCCTAATTTTTGCTTCCGACTAGCATATGGGTCTTCGGAATAGGCTAACGGTCAACTACACTGATTATTGTTGAGAAGGGGACATTACATTAATCATTTAATCTATGGATTTTATAAAGTACAATTACTTGGGGAAAAAGCAAGAAAATTCGACAATGTTCTATCGGTCCAACCATCAGTCATGATGGTGCAATCCTTCTTCCTTCATTTGTCTTGCTGCTCATCAATTTTGGCTTTCACATCACCCACTTTTTGAGTCAAAATAGAGCCTTTTATCTCCTCATCATTAGGGGTTTGAACCCCTCACCAAATAGTAATGACATCTATCATATTTGGCCAACAAAGAGATCTAAAACAAATTAAATAAATAAAATAAGTATTAACTTTAAAATCTTCAATGCCACATACTCTTTAAAGCAAAAGAGTCAATAGACAGAGAAATCAAACTATGTATTTTAAAACCAAAATAATAATAATTACTTGGCTGCATGGAATGGAATAGTGCAGCAGAACCAAAAGTCTCCAATTGCACTTTTTGTAGCTTCATGCTTGAACTTGTTCTAACCCATGCTCTCAAGTAATGGTTGGGAACCTGGAGTAGTGTGTGGATCAAAACATGAATATATATTGGACGGAGATTTACGAATTCAAGGCCTAATAATTATGCCACCACTACCACTCTCACTACTCTTAGATCTAGGAAATGGAGGAAATGAAGAACTCTCTCCACCAATGGCTGCCATTTCTTCCCTTTGCCTCTTTTTAAATCTTTTTGCTGACCAAAAGTCTTTAGTGGACTTTGCACTTCACATACAACTTCAAGCAGTGCTACCATGCATGGTTTAGCATGATGGCATGGTATGTGTGCAAGGTGATAATTTAACTAATTAATACTTCCCCCATTGTATTTTGTTTTGCAATGAACACATGTTACTTCACCTCTCTTTTTCTAGGGATGACATGTTTCCAACAAGGATCCTTTCTAACTGGGGTAGACATTATGCTTGAAAATTTGGATCAATTTATAAATGAATAGTAAGCTGCAATAAATTATAAATGAAGAAAAATTAACATTTACACTTCATTAATTTAAAATAAAAAATAAGAAAAAACTAAGAACAATTAGGGTTTGCAGCTAAAAACTTAAGAAAAAATAAAAAACAGCTAGGGTTTGATTATTTGATAGGTAGGGTTTCTTGTTTTTTTGATTAACTTAAACAAATGTAGAACACAATGGAAATTTGAAAAAAACAAAACAAATAATAATAAAAAATACTAACTTATCTCTTCAAGTTTTCTCCGAAATGAAGAAATGCAGCTCCAAATCGGTGGTGGCCTCTTCCAAATCCTTTTTAAGCTCCCCCTCTAGATACGTTAATGGAAGCTACGAACCTGCCTAAATGATCTCCACTCACTGTTTTGTCCTCAATCAATTTGTTTGTTTTCTCTCCAATGGCATAGAATTTTCGCTAAAAGGTTGTTTTTCTCTCCTTGTGTTTGAAAACAAAATGAATGGCTTCTTGGGGTGGAGGAGATAACTTTAAGCTAAGTTGCTGGTACGGGTACGGGCACGGGTACGTGGGTACGGTACGCTGGTACGACAATTTTTTTAAGGGGGGGCTGGGTACGTCCGTACAAAAAAATGTAAAAATCATAAATATATACATATATACAGTCTAATAAGTAGAAACAAAAATTAAATTTAGAATCCCACATATCATTCATATGCTAAACAAAACTTGGAACTATCATATATGATTCATATTGATATAACTATAACAAAATTACAAATTTACTATAAGTCTAATCTAATATGAAATATCCATTCGTCAAACTTTGAATGTTATGATAGATATTGAATTCATTGTTCATTGGCTCAACCGTTCAACAATAAAATAACACAACTAATAATCAGCAATAGCATCATATGGGTCACTAGGAAGATCAAGATCAACATCATCATTGACATTAGATGATGTAGGTAGAGTGCTGGAACCACATGCAGCCTCACTGCCACTTGCACTAGCAGCACATTGGCTATTAGACTCCCCAGAAAATAAAGATTGTGTGGCAGCCGAAAAATCCAAATCAGTTCGCTCTGGATCTACATCCCAAAACTTTGTGCTCCCATCCTTATACTCATTTTGTTTATGAGTAAGAAGGCGCAAGTTTGAATGCACATAAACGAGCTCTTCCGCTTTACTTGCTGCCAGTCGGTTGCGTTTCACTGAGTGGATAAAGGAGTATGTGCTCCAATTTCGCTCAGATGAAGAGGAACTAGCAACCTATTGAATAATTGACACAAAGTGAGAGGGTGACAATTATAAAATAGTAAAAAATCTAAATTTAGAGAGCAATAAAAATTAAGAAACTTACTTGCGATAAAACTTTGATTGCAAGAGTTTGAAGGTTTGGTGATGTATGGCCATTGAGGTACCACCAAGCATGAGAATCCTTTTTATACTTGTCACGGAGAGCGGAAACACTTTGACCATTGGAGGCTACAAAATCAGCAAACTCACTTGTCATTAAATCCTCCATTTCAAAATCGGGGAAGAGTTTAGTAAGTGCTGTCCTACACCCTTCACTGACTTCTGAATCTCTATATGGTGGTACCCTTGATGCCTTAGCAAGCATTTCATCACTATAAAATTTGGGAGTCAATGCAAATGCAAGAAGATGTAGTGGGGTGGTCATTTTGTTCCACCGCCCAACACAAATTGATTGAACCTCTTTGAAGAAAGTTTCTTCGAGATCTTGCTCTTTTGCATTGATGATGGCTTTCATTTTCTCAATCATCGAGTCAATGCCATCATATACCTCTCCCAAACATGGGTGATCCATGTCAGTATAACGGATCATACTCATGATGGGCTCAGTGAAACTCAAAAGATATTCCACTCGATCCCACCAAGTGTCATCTAGGATCATGCGCTTTACATTTGCTGCCCTTTCAGTATTGGATTGCCTCCATAGGGACCAACTTTGACTAATTACCATGCTAGCAAGTGGCTGTCACACCTTCACAAGTCGCCTCAAGATGATTGTGTTGGATGCAAATCGAGTCTCGGCAACCTATTAAAAAATTAAAAATAAAAATTCGAATACAAAGAAGACATGATAAAAAAATAAAAATTAAGTAACCATCAAAGTGAAATGTAGATTTTAAAAATTGAAGTGTTTCAATTACCTTTAGCAACTCCAACTGTGAAAATGATCTGAAAATGGCCTGTGACATGTTATGGTTTGTGATGAACAATTGGATCTCTTCAGCCTCAACATAAATTTGTTTGATCCAATGTATTTTCTTGCCTATCTTTTGTAGCATGAGGTTGAGAGAGTGGACAGCACAAGGTGTCCAAAATATGTGTTCAAACCGTGTCTCAATCAACATACCTGCAACTCTACAATTCTTTGCATTGTCCGTTATTACTTGGACAACATTTTGAGGTCCCACATTCTGAATGCATTGTATAAGGATGTTAGCAATAAATTGTGCATCCTTCACCTGTCCCTCACAATCCACAGCTTTCAGAAACATTGCCCCTTTAGGGCACACTGCAATTACATTAATTAATGGCCGATTTTTAGTATCCTTCCATCCATCTGAAATGATGGACACCCCTGTTTGTTTCCATGAATTTCTAATGGGAGCCAATGCATTGTCTATGCTTTTTACCTCCTTTGCTAGTAAGGTTCTACGCACCTTCTCATAACTTGACCCTGTGTACCCTTGTGGAGCCTCATTTACCTTTCTCAACATATCCTCCAATATGGTGATTGTACCACATTAAATGACAAATCGTTTGCATATAGACATCTTCCAACGGATTGATCTGTAATCTCTCTAGCATCATTCTTAAATGCTCTCTCTAATGGTCCCCTGCTTCTCTTCACAATAACAGGTTCTTCACTAATTGGGTCCAAGAATGGGTGGCTCTCTACCACGATATCAGGAAAATCGCTATAAGATGGAGAAGTAGGGGGCCTCTTTGATTTACTTCCTCTTCCTGTCAACAAAGGATGGTTTGAGGCACGACCAACTCTTACATCTGCTTCCTCTTGCTCTCTAATATATCCTGCTATTTCTTGAGGTGACATCCCATTTCCATCCTTTCCTAGACATGGTTTGATTCCTTGTTGGGGAATGGCATAAAAATGGGCTTTGACACGACTGTAGGAGCTAGTTTTTTTCGTACTATAGAAGTTGCATATCCATAAAAATGTTCCACCACCTTTTACTTGGTCTATTATTTTGACATATTTCCATAAAGGTGAATTTGGGTCAGTTTTGAAAGTCCGTTGAGGAGTAGAGCTAGTAGTCGTTGCCATTATGATTTCTACAAGAAATTAAAAAATAATTATTAATATTTAATAAATTAATAGTAAACAATAGATTATAAATGTTAAATATATAAAATTAAATTTAATAATTTATTTAAAATGAAAGTAATTAAATTTTAATTTTTAATTACAAAATTTATTATAGACTATAGTTTGTTTAAAAGTTTGTTAAATTGTTTGTTAAATGAAAACAAACAATTTAACAAACTATTAAACAAACTATAGTCTATAATAAATTTTGTAATTAAAAATTAAAATTTAATTACTTTCATTTTAAATAAATTATTAAATTTAATTTTATATAAACTATTAAATAAACTATAATAATATTTAACAAACTAATAAATTTTTTTAAAAACTATAATAAAATTTAATTATTTAACAAACTATGATAATTATTTTAACAAACTTTAATAAAATTTAAAATTTAAAACCTGCAGCGCCCGAAAAAATGGAGGATGCGCTGGAAAGAATGGGCGTTGGTCGTTGGCCGTCGCCCTCCTGCCTGGCACCTCCCGTCTCGCCTCTCTGTGCTGTCGTCGCACCTCTGTGCCGTCGCGCCTCCTGCCTGGCACCTCCCGTCTCGCCTCTCTGTGTCGTCGTCGCGCCTCCTGCCCTAGCGCCTCCTCTCACCTCTGTTGTTGCACCTCCTCTCTCACCTGCGTTTTTCGGTTTTCCTTTCACTATTTCGCGTGGAATGGTTTCGCATTTTTTAACTTTTAGCTTTGCTTTAGGGTTTAAAACGTGAAAAGACATGATTCAACCCGTAAAAAAACCCTTGAAATTTGTGACCGATGCGGATTCGTCAAAAAAACCCTATGGAATCGCCACGTCTACATCGGATGCGTCTGGAATCGTGACTCCAAAAACAGATACATTTCAGGAGGCAAAAATCAGTACCCTGTCCGAATCCACAGGGATTCCGGGGCGAATCTGAATCCGATATGTATCGTATCCGGATTTGGGGGCAAAACTTGAAGTACCGGTAACTTAGACTTTAAGCGTTTTTGTTTTGAGTTTTAAGCGTTTATTTTTATTTTTTCAATTGCATTTTAGACCCAGCTATCATGGCCAAATCTTTCCAGCAGGACTCGGCGGGTCTAGTGAGTCTTGCAGACTCGCCTCAGACCTGAGTATCGAGTCCCTAGGACACTTTTGCCTTAGTGCGCCTCAGGACTCATTGAGTTTGGGTGAGTCCTGTAACACTAATAACGATGCTATATTGATAATAAAGAAGAAAATTTAGATAGGGAGAAACACAAGTGATATTCACCAACAAATATAATGACTGTTCACTATCAAACATGACACCTATTACTGGTGATGGCATAACACATTAATCCTGGAAGTGTATTATCGGACCTAGTTCATGACCTTTGGCCAACCACCAAATGCACCTTCTGAATGCTGGCTGATGAATTCACTTTGCAATCTCTAGTCAGCAAGTCTTCTTATTATTGTTGACCAAAAAAAGGTAAACACAATTGTTAAGCAGTGAAAGTTGTGAGGCTTACATCTAACCCATTTTGAAATAGCTTATATGAGTCAATGGGTGGTTGAGATTGCTGCGTGTTGCTTATCTATGCTCACCAATGCATACACTGATCTCAAAAGATTAATGTTTTCTACAATTTTTGAAATAGCTCATCAAAAAAATTCTAAGCAAGAAGAAGACTCAAACGAAAATGATGCATAATTTCCACTAAATTTAGTTAGAAACTAGGGAATCAAGCAGATAAATTACCATTCTACTTGGAAATTCAACTTCCTGGAAGGAATTACAGAGTTGTTAACAAGAATTGAAGCATTGAAATCAAAAGAAGCAACACAACAGAAGATAAAGGATGGAAAACCCAATTAGTAGAGACATTTTCTCTTCAACTGGAGTGTATAGCTTAAATAGACAATTACAAATGCTTTTCAATCCTGTTTGCAGCTTTCTACTTCTCATGGCTATAAAGGGCTGTCTGATCTGGCATATAGTTTCTTTGTGTTGGATGGTGTAGTGATCGGGGCCTATTGGAGATCGTTGAAAAATCTTTGGTTCTCCACCATCCCAATGCTGTCTGCAAATGCATATTAATCGGAAACATTTCACATTGACTCAATCACCAATATTTGTTGTGACTGCCAATGAAATGCCACATGCAAAGTGAATGCATACTGCCTAAACCCATTAACATAAAACCATCTTGACATCTAATAACAAATAAAAACATGATTTTTTTAAAACCATTATGGATATGGCCAAGAAGAAACCATGCAACACAACTAATTGTACCAAACCACATTCAGATTTACAGAACTGGTTTTAGTGCAATTGGAGAGGAAATAAAAGGGCATTGTGGGAATTGAGAGAAAGAGAGGGAGGCTTTGCCGAGGAAAGAAGGTAAGTGTAATGTCCCCATTTTAGCAGACTTGGATTTTGTGAGATTAGCCTATTATCCTAACCCTCGTAGGCTAATGTGTTGGATAGAGGGGCTTTTGAGGATTGGTATCATCTCCAGTGTTCAGAGTGCTTCAGTTTGGTCTTCGTTTGGCATCATTCGGACATCATTTGCTCTACTTCCTATTTTTAGTAAGTCTTGGGATGTTAGAGATGGACCCCTACTATTTTTAGTAAAGGGGGTATGGTCATATGCAACTTCATCATGTCAGCTCCCAGTTCAGACGACGTTCAAAAATGTTGAATATTAATGGAGATATTAATGTTTATTTAGTTTAAATAAACATTAATGTTTTGAGCTTATATTATTAAGTTATAATATAACTTTATATTATAAAGCACTTAAATGAGGGTCCAAGTATCATTAAAGGGGACCATTTGATTAATTAATTGTGGCTCTTTTACCAAGGTGAAATATTAAATGACAAAGTGAAAATATTATATCATTAAATGTCATTTAATATCATTAATTGATTTAATGCCTTATTGGAGAAATCAAACCTTCATGGGAAATATATATAAAGCTTTTGAAAAGAAGAGAAGGGGGATTGATTATGTGATTGGAGTTTTTGATTGAAGTTTCTCTGAAGCATTGAAGTGTAGAATACCAAGGGTTTCTGCAGGATTCAAGGCTTGTTGGCATTGGAGAGCGTGGCTTCTTCATTGTAACAACATATAGAGGGTGTGCAATATCATCTGATTATGCTTGTGAGAGTTGGCTTCATTCAGAAGTCAATATTGAGCTGATTGGAGGGTTTATTTCAGAGTTTGTTTGCAGATTTAAAGAGACTACAGTGCGCTACAGTGCCATGAACAGTGCGCATGAACAGTGCCGTGAACAGTGCACATGAACAGTGTGCTACAGTGCCATGAACAGTGCGCTACAGTAGTTTGAGTTCTATAGAAGGGGATTTAGAAAGGTTGAACAGCTATATATATTTGACAAGGGATTTGCATATCAGGAGAATCAAACCAATATATCAAGGCAGCCATTGAAATACCAGGTTTTCTATCTATGGTCATTGTATTAGAAAATCATTACTTCATTGCATCATTTTCTATTATGATTATATCATGAAATACTTGGAGGTTGCATATGTTTAATGGAGATATAATTTGCATATTCCACATTCATGGTAACATTCAACATTGATCAGCCACTTAGCTTTCATGCCAATTGTTTGCTTAAATGCCTAATGGCTGTAGGTATACATTGGGATGCATGACAAGTGTTTGCCTTAATGTCAACTAGCTGTACTAGTTAATTTCAATCATTACATATGTGTGGAAAGGTCTAAAACAGCTAGTATATCATTTCTATAACAACTTTGCATTGTTAGAAGCTTTCCATAACTTCATTTGCAGCCTACAAACCCAAAGAAGACAAATAAAGAATTCACTACAGCGGCTTCAAACATTGTATGCCAAGTGTTTGACAATATTCCTTGGGGTTCAAATAAGCAAAACGGGGTCAGATTAGCCAAGGGATATTACAGTGGTATCAGAACGGTTTCCTGCCAACTTGTTGGGTAGATTGGTTCAGCTAGTTAATCATGGTTACTTCAAGTACCCAGAATCAATGGGACCAGAATATGAAGCAAGTGTATTCCTCATTGGAAAAGTTAAAACAAAACCAGAAGAAGCTGGATGAATTGATTTCACACCCTGCAAAACTTGATAGAATTGCTCGGTATATGACATCTATTTTTAAGGATAAAAGGGTGAAACTTGAAGAGAATGTGGTGATTATTGGCACTCAAGAAGTTGTTAACAGTCATGATAACAAGTCTGATTTTCATGACAGCAGCCTTGCACTTGAGCGTAATGATGATTTGAAAGTCATGGAAAGTTCAGAAAGTGTTGTGGGAGTGACCTTGAGTATTGGCACTCGTGATACAAGTGTCAAGAATGAGGATTGCATGGGAATTTTGGCTCATAAGAGTTCTGATCTACATGACAACAGTGATGAAATTTTGCATCAGCATGAGAGAGCAGTGACTACACATGTGCAAGATGCTTCTATTAAGTTGCCGCATAAAGGTACTCGAGATTTGGGTACTAATGGGGTAATGTGTGATGTGGATTCATGTCATTTAGAGTCTGATTTTTCAGATCAGACCTTAGAAAACAAGTTTGAAGATTCATGCTTTGGCATAGGATCCCAGAATCATGAGTTGGATGGCCATGTAGTTACATTGGAAGTGGAAGTGTGTGAAGATATTGTCATAACAACAACTTCTACCTTGCCAGTTGAGCCATCCTACGGGGTACATAGCAGCAGTACCTTAGATATTGATGTGTGCACAATTGATTGCACACATGATGTTGTTGATCACGAGGTGAGTGATGTTGATTCAGTTTCATACCATAGTGCAGATTTGGGTGGAAAGAATGAGTCACAGGGGTATCATCATCTGGTTGGGCAGTTGAAGGTTAATGATGATATGATTGCTACAGCTTTGGAGCATTTTGATGTCGCTCGACAAATGTTGGCGACCTTTGGTTGGAGTATTCCTGAGACATATGAGCACGGTGATAGTAGCCTTTCCCTAGCAAAGTTCCATGCACTCCGAGCAGCTATTGGGATAATGAAACAAAATTACTTGCAGTTACTTGCTGATAGGGATTATCTTCTTGAGTGGGATTGCACTTGCTACGATGCACTGAAGGGAAAGGAGGAGGAGGTTGATGAGCTCACCCATGAGCTTGAGGTGACTATGGACTCGTTGGAGAGCGCTCAGTCAGCCCTTCGTCAGTCATAGTCACAGGTTGAGGAACTTACCATGGCGTTGAGTTTAGCACAGTCTTCACCATCTGTGGATACAGTTGAGTTTCCTATAGCATCACTTGGTGATGAGTTTACACCCACGGGTTGTAGTGATGGGTATGTTGAGGATGTTGTTACATCCGTCATTGATGCAGGTACAGGTGACTTAGCTGGGATGAGTATTTGGGTTGAGAGTAGCAGAGAACCACTTGTTGCATCAGGTTCTCCCGAGGTTAGTGCTATGACAAATGATATAGTTCAGATTGTTGATAGCTCTTGTGTGGTAGTGGTGGACTCTCCAAAGAGTTGTGTGTTAGTACGCGACGTTATTCCATCCACTTCACATGGAATTCGCATAGTGTCATCTGGTTGGGAGTATGGCTCTCATGTAGATTTGTTTCCCTCTCCTTGAAGCAAATTTGTTACTTCATCCCATACAGCTGATTTTGGACGCCAACTTGTTGTTTCTCAGAGTCAGAGTGATCAGCTGCAGGTCTTAGAGGATAAGGTTGACTCAGCCTTATATTGTTTTTACTGCACAGATTCATTTATTGAGTACCTTCTTGAAAGTCCTGAGTTTCGAGAGGGTCCGTTTGGAGCCACCAAGGATACTCTCATCCGAGGTTCTATCGCCATCAGGCGTGGGAGTAATTATTGATACTCTGACTACAATGCTTCCTAATAGAGATTTTGTGATTGGGTTTGCAGAGAGGGTTACCAGAGTCCCTACCCAATCAACTGTTCGGGGTCAGAGATTGGAGCCATCTCATGATTCCAGTATTGTTAGAGATGAGCCCTTGACCGAGGTTGGAGCGTTTTATCGCAACTACATAGTGAGGAGTGCTCATCACTTTTCTTTTGATCCACACGTGGAGGACTTGATGATGCATCGATGTGGATTGGCTTCAGGATTATACCATCCATTGTGGGATGGAGAGTTACCATTTTCAGTAAATGGAACTAGTAGTTGCAAGTACCAGACTCAGTTGATTGTTGGTGGCTACTTGCTCGAGCAGTGTTCAGTTTCCCATCATGTTGATGTGTATCCGGTGGAGATTGTTACTCCTATGACACAGAGGCTATCTTTGGATACATGGCTTCAGAGAGACTATGGTGACAATGGGCATGATGGTTTGGTTGGATATCACATCCATGAGGGTTTAGCAAAGGTTGTGGAGAGATGTTGCATAGCAGATGTTTCCAGGTACTCCTATCTTCACAGTACAGATGGATGTGTGTATAGATTGCACTGGGATCCAGGTGATGACAGAGTTAGTGTTGCAGTTTGGATAGGTCTCATGGGTTGGCTTCACCAGATCTCGCATGGTGAAGTGGCGATCAGTGTTGAGCAGCGAAAGTCTGAGGGAGGTTTACATGGCAGATTTCTACCCTGGATTTGGAATCCAGGTATACTATGTGGGACACTAGCAAGTATGTTGAGGGATCCTTTGTGTGCATCCGAGTTCCGGTTAATGTTCCCTGTTTTGGGAAGCAAACATTGTCAATTTTCAGAGTTGCTTCCACTTGATGTTCATGTTCTTGTCACACCTGCTGTTGAGGTTAATTTAGTTTGGCAGGTCTTGTTAGTTGTGCCCTTGGTGTGGGCATTACAGGAGTTGCTTGGTAATACCAGGGACATTACACAGGTCTTCATTTGGGATCCAGGTGGAGGAGTTTCTTTGCAGTCGATATTGCTTGGGGACAAGCAATTTCAGGAGGGGCGGACTGTAATGTCCCCATTTTAGCAGACTTGGATTTTGTGAGATTAGCCTATTATCCTAACCCTCGTAGGCTAATGTGTTGGATAGAGGGGCTTTTGAGGATTGGTATCATCTCCAGTGTTTAGAGTGCTTCAGTTTGGTCTTTGTTTGGCATCATTCGGACATCATTTGCTCTACTTCCTATTTTTAGTAAGTCTTGGGATGTTAGAGATGGACCCCTGCTATTTTTAGTAAAGGGGGGTATGGTCATATGCAGCTTCATCATGTCAGCTCCCAGTTCAGACGGCATTAAAAAATGTTGAATATTAATGGAGATATTAATGTTTATTTAGTTTAAATAAACATTAATGTTTTGAGCTTATATTATTAAGTTATAATATAACTTTATATTATAAAGCACTTAAATGAGGGTCCAAGTATCATTAAAGGGGACCACTTAATTAATTAATTGTGGTTCTTTTACCAAGGTGAAATATTAAATGACAAAGTGAAAATATTATATCATTAAATGTCATTTAATATCATTAATTGATTTAATGCCTTATTGGAGAAATCAAACCTTCATGGGAAATATATATAAGGCTTTTGAAAAGAAGAGAAGGGGGATTGATTATGTGATTGGAGTTTTTGATTGAAGTTTCTCTGGAGCATTGAAGTGTAGAATACCAAGGGTTTTTGCAGGATTCAAGGCTTGTCGGCATTGGAGAGCGTGGCTTCTTCATTGTAACAGCATATAGAGGGTGTGCAATATCATCTGATTATGCTTGTGAGAGTTGGCTTCATTCAGAAGTCAATATTGAGCTGATTGGAGGGTTTATTTCAGAGTTTGTTTGCAGATTGAAAGAGACTACATTGCGCTACAGTGCCGTGAACAGTGCGCTACAGTGCCATGAACAGTGCACTACAGTGCCATGAACAGTGCGCATAAACGGTGCCGTGAACAGTGCGCATGAACAGTGCCGTGAACAGTGCGCTACAATAGTTTGATTTCTATAGAAGGGGATTTAGAAAGGTTGAACAGCTATATATATTTGACAAGGGATTTGCATATGAGGAGAATCAAACCAATATATCAAGGCAGCCATTGAAATACCAGGTTTTCTATCTATGGTCATTGTATTAGAAAATCATTACTTCATTGCATCATTTTCTATTATGATTATATCATGAAATACTTGGAGGTTGCATATGTTTAATGGAGATATAATTTGCATATTCCACATTCATGGTAACATTCAACATTGATCAACCACTTAGCTTTCATGCCAATTGTTTGCTTAAATGCCTAATGGCTGTAGGTATACATTGGGATGCATGACAAGTGTTTGTCTTAATGTCAACTAGCTGTACTAGTTAATTTCAATCATTACATATGTGTGGAAAGGTCTAAAACAGCTAGTATATCATTTCTATAACAACTTTGCATTGTTAGAAGCTTTCCATAACTTCATTTGCAGCCTACAAACCCAAAGAAGACAAATAAAGAATTCACTAAAGCGGCTTCAAACATTGTATGCCAAGTGTTTGACAATATTCCTTGGGGTTCAAATAAGCGAAACGGGGTCAAATTAGCCAAGGGATATTACAGTAAGTAAACTGTTATGAACCATTTGTTGTCAATGCAATCATTTGCATGCTCCATAATAAGCTAAACTTAAGGTAAGAGTAAATTTAAATTCTCATCTATATTTAGAGGTAACCATGGAAACCCCTTTTTGAGAATTTATTTCTGAGATCCAATTTCACACAATTGTAAACAATCAACTGGGGATTATATAGTAATCTCTGAAATGTAATTGTTATACATGATGAACTTCTTGGTACCCTTATGAAACTCAATGATTGTAGTATTGCTACTAAGTGTTTGTTTTTTTCATTGTTTTATCATCATTTTTGTGTCAAGTCATTGTCAGTGCTAGTGCTCCCTTGTTAGTCTGCAAGTGTCCTCATCTTTCCTACTAATGCTTTTTGCAGTGTAAAGATGATCACCCCAAGTTTGATAGGGAGTAAACAACAAAGTTGTTGTTCAAGGGCAAAGGAGTAGAACAAGGATATGAACAAGATAAATTTGCACTTGGCACCTTAGAAAAGCAAAATTGAGTTAGGTGCACTTTCTTTGGGGAAAAACTATTCAGAAGTCATGCTAGATAGTCAACAAAAAATGGCAAAATCATGGTCAAATCATGCCCAAGGCTTGAAAGAGTCTTTTCTGCTCAACAAGTTTAAAGTGTGGAAGAGAGCTTGGAAAAGTGCACATAAGGGCAAGAAGTAGTCACTGAAGTTGGCTGCTATTTTGGAGTGGCAAAGCCACTAGGAGGTCCCTTGCAAGCATAGAATAAGTGTCAAAGGTCCAAGTGAAGTGTGCCTAAGGAAAAATAAGAACGAACTTCATAACAAGCACACAATTCTAGTGGCATTGCCAAAAGAAATTCCCACTGAAATCAACTTAGGTGGCGAAGTGTGGATGAAAATTGAACTCCCATGTATAAAACCTTGTCTTTTTACACTTTGACTTCCAGTTGCTCATTGTTTTAATAGATGTCTTGTTATGAAATGGGTCCAAACTTTGCATAAAGTTGTTTCTTGTATGAATTGAAATGCTGTGCAAGGTTCTTGTGTTGAGTTTAAATCTATCCATGGTAGTGAACAAAGATGTAAGTGTCGTGTGAATATCAGATAGAATTGTCTATGAAGTTGTGCAACCTCCTTGCCATTGCAGGAGTGGAACATGATGCAAAGGGTAGTGCAAGAGTTGTAGGGCCTCTTAATGGGTTGTGTCACATGGTCCTTGGCACTTCACAGGTGTCACATGGTTGAGGAGTCCTGCACGAATGTGCAACATGATCTTGGTGTTGCATGAATGGTGCTTGATGCATCTTTTCAACATGTTATGGGGTCATAAATACAGGTGTGTTTTAGGCACAAAACTAGTAGAAGGGAGATATTTAAATGGAATTTCATCACATATTTGGATTCTGCTTGAAAAGTTCATGCCATTCAAAAATAAATGATGCCTCCTTTCATGTTTATATGCAAAAGTTATGGCCTTTTTTGTAAGTTGGTAGGAATTTTAGAATAGGTAAGTGGCAATTATTATTTTTTCCCCATCAATGGCAGTTTCATTTTTTACACCTACATAAAGAGATGGATTTGTAACTTTGCACAAAACAATCCTTTTGCAAAAGGAGGTGGTTTTGCTTCCTTCACCTATGTTCATTTTCATCACTTTCTTAATGCAGTGATTTCGTTTCCAATGATTGCATATGTGATAAGGAATAGCCTATGGACATTTTGTCTTCACGTATTGGACTTTTGAGCTTTTTTTTTTACCCTAAAGCATGTTGTAAGTATGCCGAATATCTTATGAAGGTAAAAAAATGTAATGTATGCAATACAATTCATAACTAAGTTTTGAGAAAATATGGCGAATACTACACATTGAAGATGGAGGATGGTAGTTGTTGTCCTCATTTTTGTTTTCAAAAATATGGACTATTACATTGAAATTTTTGTCAAAAAATGAAAATTTTACTCTAAGGCACACTTCTCGAGGTAGAATTTTTCTCTACACCTGGATTGGACTAATCCCCAGTCCATCCTCAAACCACGTTTCAAATTTCATTGCGTTTCAAGTTTGTTTTTTTTGTTTTTCTTTTAATTTCGGGTTTTTTCTCCGTGATTGCAGGTGGGACATTTTCCTTGAGTTGCAAGTTTTAATTTTTCCTTTGTTTTAGTGTTGTAGGGAAATTTTAAGTTAATTACAAGTTCACTTTATGAAAAATAGAACTTGTAACTTACTTTTTATTTCCCTCTTGTTGCTTTTTGGCTTTTTAGTCATTGTAGGAACTTATTGAACATATTACAAGTGAACTTTAAATTTTAAAGTTAAAACAAAACTTGTAATACATTTAAAAAGTTCTACTTAAGTGATTTTAAGTTATGGTAGGGTTTTTTCTCCTCCATTGCAAGTTTTATAAAGTCACTTTAAGTTGTAATAGGGATTTTATTTTCCTATTACAAGTTTTATTTTTAAGTTATTTTTGTGACTTGTAAAAGGAATTTTATTTTCCCTTTTCTTGTCTTTTGTTGAGTTGTTTAAAACTTGTAAAGGGAGTTTTATTTCCCGTTTACATGTATTTAAACTTGTAGTTTGCTCTCACAAACCAGATTTTGCCTTAATGCATGAAAAGTGAACATTTTTAAACTTGCAAATGGGTTTTAGAAACCTGATTTTATGTTTTTTGCAATTTTAAATTTGTTGGCCTTCACCAAGAACGTGACTTGTTATAGAAGTTGGATTTGTTGAAAGATTACAACGATTTTTGTGGAGAAATTCAAGGAGGAGGAAGGCGTTTTGACTTCATAACTATTCTCATGCATTTTGAAACTCTTTTTGTGCCATTCAGAAGATGTTTTGCTGATTTAATGGCATTCAAACAGCAAACACGTGTTTCATGAAATGCCATGATTTTCTTCATGAAGTGCCACGAATCTTGATTCTCCTAAGTCGTTTTGGCTTCTTGTACCTAGGCGTGGAAATTGAATGCATTATTTGACCAATTCTTCATGCATTTGATAGGCGTTTTGCTACATATGGCGTTTTTTCAAAAACATGGCTAGGGTTTGGAGTTTAGTTTGTTGTCTATTTAAGAGATTCTTTTTCTTCTTTCAAGGATTGCTTCTTGTTCTTGGGAGGTCGTTTTGTTGATCAAGGTATGCTTTCTTCCCTTGTTCTTGTTTTCTTTTCTTATTTTAGTTTGTTTTGGTTTTCTTCATCAATTTGTATATATGTTAGTTTTGTTTTGTTCTTGCCTAAAATCGGTTTTGTGAGAGATTTTCCCCTTTGTTCCAAGTTTGCAAAGCAATTATTGAATTGCATTGTCTTTCCCCATTTTCCCTCTTTGCTTGCATTCGAGATTTAAAATCCTGATTGCAAGTGAGATGAAAATAGTTGATCTACCCCTTTGGTTGAAAAACCTTAACCATCTTTGATTGAGATTCCAAGTTTCAAAATTGGAAAATGCTCATCCTTTCAAAATCGGGTTTTTAAAACTTGATTACAAGCTGAAAGTTCTTCCCATTTTTATAAAAATGATCTTCCCAAAACCTTTACATTTTCACTCATATTCATTGCCTTCATCCGTACATACCATTCCCACCATTTCCTACATGTCAAAATTTCATTTTTCACTCACTACTCCATTCTCCTTTTTACAAGTATACTTGCATTTGGGTTTTAAAAACCCGATTGCATGTGTGTTCTTCCCCACTTGTATACTTGTAAAACGTTCCCCAAGATCTGAAATTGGTGAAAAGCCAAGTTCCAAGCATCCTTATTTATTTCCCATCTTCCCCTCACAAAGTTTTGAAGTGCGAGAGTTAGAATTTTTCCCATTTGAAGAGGAAAGATGATAGTTGCAGCTGATCTTGATGTTGCTTTGACACTTTTGAGTCTTCATTGCAGCATATCAGGTTGTTCTTCAATGTCAGATTTACCATCATCTTTCGTTCCAAAGAAGGTGAAATATAAATTTGATAAGTACCAGAATGAGGTTTCCCCTTCACAAGTTTCCTCTCCTATGGATCATATCAAGGATACAAAAATATGGCATGTTGACATGTTAGATTTCATCAAAAGCGTGGAGGATCCGCAGGATAGCAATATGCAGCGATTGTTGGACAGCCACATTCACCATGCTTCTTCTTTTCTAGTAGCTGCCCTAGAACCCGAGTTCGTTCTTGCTTGTGCTCACCATTTTGATAAAGAGACAAGAACTATCAAGAATGATGATGGAGAAGCCATAATCCGTCTTGACACGGACACCATTGAGAAAGTTTTCAGAATACTGTCAGCCCCTGTGTATATGCAGATTTCCAAAGGTAGTGCAACTGATTACTGTGTCAAGAGGGAAAAGGATTGCAAACACCACATTAACAGGTGGATCCATGAGCCACGAGCTGCTTTCACAAGATGGGCTAAGTTATATTGTTGTGACGTCAAGTGGGAAATTGGAGACATCATTACTCTCCTCAATAGAATGTTGGGTCTAGAGAATTCTAATGTTTTTGAAACCTGGATGTATCAGTTTATCATGTTTATAAGGCAGTCCCATCACATCTCATGGGGTGAAATCATTAGTGACGCTATGTGTGAACAACTTGCGGCAATTCCTATCACCATGACGTTCTATATGAACTCATATCTTGTGTATCTAGCAGCATCACTTAGACACTTCCCTGGTCTTTCTACCAAGGGTGATCGCTTGCTTATACCTGTGTGGGAGTACTATGATCAGCTGCCTTTGAGATCCAGCAGATTGTATTACAGGAGGGTTCAGGATGCATTCTTTGGTTATTTTATTGTCAATTTGACAAGACACTAAAGAATAGAAGAGTGTCAAACGAAGCATGGGAGAAGGTGAATGAGTATGGCTGTTTGTTCCTTCAGTTCTCAACTTTCACATACATGAGAGTTGGATGTTACAGTAGGCAGCCGTACATGCTTCCTAGATTCCCAATTGATAAGATTATTCTTATGGAATTGGGAAGACAGATCATGGCCGTTCATGCACATCAATTTGTTAGGCATAAGGTTGGGATGGGGATTTCTACAACTAACCCATTGAAGATTGGCCGATACTCCCTCATTACATCCACCAAAGCCAAAGGTATGGAGACCGAAATGCAAGGGATAAAACTCAAAAGGTTCAAATCAAGGGCAGATTTTGACTAACAAGGCATGAAAGAAAGGATCAAAAAATCCTTTATACATGTGCATCGGATAGAAGTCATTTTGGCGGATCTTCGTACAGAAAAGGAGGTTCATAAGATCGATTATTGCAGGCTCACCCTTGAGCAGATTATTGATTTGAACCTGGTGGACATTCGGCAAGGAAAGATTGATGATGGGAATGTGCTTGATCCGGACTATGTTTCACAAAGAGTTGATGAATCCCCACTCTCATTAATTCAATGGTCACACAAAGAATGCTTATCCATTCTTGAGAGATTTCAGCCTATCCTAGCTAACACCAACACTTGGCTCAAAGGTAATGGTGTTAAACTTATCAAGATCAAAATTGGTAAGGAAGATGACTCTATAGGACCCCTTGGTCACAGGTTTGAGATTTAGATAGATAAAAAGGAAGGTGCATCATCTTCGGGCACAAGAATTAAGTTGCGGGTGAGTCGGGCAATGGTACTTCCTCCTAAAGAGGTGACAGTTCGTGGGAAGGAGAAATCCCAACTTCAATTCATGTGATTGATCTTGAAAATCCAGAGGAAGAACAATAGTCAAATGATGCTCCTAAGTCACCAGCTTCGGAGTCACCTCATGAGGTTCCTTCCTCAATCCCCATGGAGCTACCTTTATCTCCTCCTGACACAGTTGTGGATGCTTCTTCCACTATTCATGATGTTCCTATAGTAGTGGACGAGTCTCCTCAAAACGTCATTCCCATTTCAACAGTTGAGCCACCTCTTGATCATCCATAAGAGAGTTTGCTAGAAATCTTCAAGGATACTCCTGCAGGTATCCAGTTGTTAGAAATTGATACCTCTACTTCTGGCTTTGAGGAGTTTATGAGACAATCTTCATGTCCTTTGGTTACCGAGCAAGCCATGGTTGCCATCCAGATAGATACTTCCCCCAGGATGACCATGGTTGTTCAAACAAAAACTGCTTCTCCTCTGCTTTTAGCTGCTACTAAAGGAGAGCTAATGGCTTTACCTCCATGGCTTAGTTCTTTCACTCCCAAGAGAAAGAAGCAGGAAATTTCTCCTGATGTCTTTGATTATCAGCAACTTAAGTAATCTAGGCCTAAGGTTGCTAAAAGAGCCAAGACAATCTCAAGGGTAATAGTTGACAACAACAAGATGAAGGTGGCTGAAATTGTTGAAACTCTTGTAGACAAGCCACATGAGGAGATGTTAGTTGCTGATTACAGGGTCACAAGGGTAGGGTTGGGTAAGCAAACACATGAAGTAGTCGAGCATGATGCCCAGCAGTCCGTAGCTTCACAAGAACAACAATATGATGAGCTTTTAGCCAAGAAGGATGAGCTAGAAGAGGAGAATAGGCAACTTGTTGCAGTTGTTCAAAAGATCACCAAATCCACTAGTGAAGGGAGCAATCCTTCAAGTTCTTCCGGTCCATAAGAATCAATTCAAGGATGTTGTCGGCATAAATTGCCTATTGTTATGTTTGATAATATTTGTTATCCAAGAAGGTATTAATTAATTGTATTGAGTGGGTTGTCAGTCTCGGGTAGTTATGTGTTGGTTGGTTGACGGTTGTGTAGCTCTCGGCAACTGTCGGGTCCTTTAAATATGTCGTGTACTGTCAAGGAAGTGGCATGGTATTTTTGGATCTATTGTAATCCTTGGCCGACCATCTTTGGTTTCTTCTTTGTAATAATTGAATGTGCGAATAAAGATATATTTTACTGCCGTGTTTGGTATGCATCGTCATGTACATTATTATTTCTTGTATTTAATTTACCAGTTGTAGCGGTAAACATTTTGGCGTCGTTGCCTAAAAGAAATCGGGTCAGTCTTGAGTGATTCATGTCCATAGATCCCATCAAAGGTGAGAAGAGGCCCTGGACCAAGCGATTAGGTGATCTGCCAACCCTCGACAGGAGGGAGCACAGAGACGAGTCAAAGCCTGAAAGTACTCAGAGTGTTGGGACGCTGTTGGTGGACGTGTAGAGGACGCGCGCATGTATAAGAGCGCAAGGAAAGCACCGGAACGTAGCGGTCGTAATAGTTCACTCAGGTCCGACACACCTGGAAATACTCGGAGTGTTGGGGACGTTGAAGGTGGACGTGTAGAGGATGCCTACGTGGCCGAGAGTGCAGGGAAAGCACTGGAACGTAGTGGTCGAAACAGTCCACCCAAGTCCGGCACACAAGGCGAATACACACGTACCATCCGAGTGAAAACAATGTTGAACACTCAGGAGAAGCAGAAACTGTCAAAGTTCACAGGGGACGGGTCTGAGGACCCGGTACGGCATTGCAAAACATGCATAACCATTTGGAAGGCAAATGGCCAAGATGACAGGGACTACTGGCTGAAGGCATTTCCCACCACCCTTCGGGGGATCGCCATTGATTGGTACACAGACCTCGACGCCCAACACAAGACGAGATGGAGTGATCTGAAGAGGGCGTTCTAGGAGGAATTCAAACTCTTGAGGGATGATAATGAGATTGTGGCCGAAATCTATAATACTAAGGAAGGGAAAAATGAGAGTGTACGCGCTTACAACCGTAGGCTCAAAGAACTGTTGAACAAGATGGAAAACCAGCCAGCCGACGAGTTGAAGAAGAGGTGGTTCACGGAGGGATTGATACCTGTTGTGACGTTTTCACACATCGCCCCATTGCAAATGGGGACCCATGTTTTTTTGCTTTTTAGGGTTTGTTTTCTAGGTCTTTTAGGGTTTTGTTAGTTAGCCTTTGCATTTTGAGTGTTGTCGGGGAGATCAATAGGATAGCAGGTCCTGAAAATTTGGCTAAGTCTGGAATGTCCTGAAAATTTGGCTAAGTCTGAAATTCCTGATCCTGAAATTTGGCTAAGTCTGGAATGTCCTGATCCTGAAATTTGACTAAGTCTGGAAACTGAAAAACCTCAAAAAACTAGATTTTGCAATATAACTCCTAGAGGTCTGAAACCACTCTCAAACATCCTGAAAGTATATATGGAATATAACTTAAACTTATACTTAAATGTTATATTCCATAAAAGTTATCCTGATAGAGAGTTCAAAAATTCAAATTTCGCTCCTGTCCTTCACTGAGGATCCAGAGCGAATTTCGCTCCTGTCCCTCCTAGGAGGACCAAGGCGAAGCGCTCCTGTCCCTCACCAAGGGACCAGGGCGATAATACTTATTTGAGCCATTCCTGACCTTGTTTGGACGAATTGAGACATCAAAGGCATGGTGAAGGGCAAAATGAGCATGATGGAGCATCCAGACTTGATCAAAAGCAATGAAATGATGAAGTTTTTGCCTAGAAGGTCAAATTTGCTCCTGTCCCTCACTGAAGGACCAGAGCGATTTTATTCATATGCACATTTTTAGACTTTGTTTGGACATTAACTTTTATTCATAGCATGAAGCAGGATGATATCTTCCCTAGCAAAGACATTTCATGGTGAAAAGTGAAGCATTTGGGCCTGGAGGACAAAAATCGCTCCTGTCCCTCACTGAAGGACCGGAGCTTGAAATCCAGAATTGCCTTGTCCTTGAAAGATTTGAACG
Organism: Cryptomeria japonica; assembly: GCF_030272615.1. NCBI lineage: Eukaryota > Viridiplantae > Streptophyta > Pinopsida > Cupressales > Cupressaceae > Cryptomeria > Cryptomeria japonica. The sequence continues at coordinate 723,579,074 of NC_081414.1, forward strand.
ATTTCGCGAATTGAGAAGATCAAAGGAGATGCATTTTATCAGTTGAATATAACTTGAAAGCGCAATCATGAGGAAAATTGACCCTAGAAGCAAAATCGCTCTTGTCCCTCACCAAGGGACCAGGGCGAAATTCAGTGTTGCTCCCGTCCCTCTCCCAGGGACCAGAGCGAAATTCCTCATAGGGCAAACTTTGAGTGAAGATTGAGCAAGTTTTGAGTTTGAAGCAAGAAAGGAGGGTGAAATGAACCCGTTGAAGACAAATTGAAGATTGCAAGATGCATGATGAGACCCATATTGGCCTAGGCGCTCCTGTCCCTCAGTCAGGGACCAGAGCGATTTTTGCCTTAGGCCAATTTCTCGCCAAGTTTGAACAAACTCCCGGCCAAGGATGAATGAAAGGGGACACAACGAGTCTATTGAAGATAATTTTTGAAGTTAGCAAAGTGTGATGGAGCCTATAAGTACAAATTTGCTCCTGTCCCTCAGCCAGGGATGAGGGCGATATGATGGTTATGTTGCCTTTCCTCTAAGTTTTAACCTCTCCAAGTCAAGGTGAAAGGTGGCAAGGACGTTTTGAAGCGTCTCAATGAAGAACGAAGTATCAAAAGTCGCCAATATTGAAAGAATTACACCAAATGTCCCAGTTCGCTCCTGTCCCTCAGTCAGGGACCAGAGCGAAAGTGTTCAAATAAGGCCAAATTTGGGTTGCTATTCACATTTTGAATGTTTGAAAGGGAGTAAAGGACATCGTTTTGCACTTTGAAGACAATTACAAGTTAAGATGATGGAAAATTTTCATTATATACCCAAGTTCGCTCCTGTCCCTCAGTCAGGGACCAGAGCGAAATTTTCATGAAGGCCTAAATTTTGAAGGTTTATCAAGTATCAAGTGTCCAAGGGGGATCAAGAGACTTCATTTTACACGATGAAAGCAATGGCAAGTTGATGAAAGCAAGCATGAGCCCAGGACATTGAAGTTCGCTCCTGTCCCTCAGTCAGGGACCAGGGTGATATTTACTATATTTGCTAATTCATTCAAAATTCACGCCAAGTCAAGGTTGTACAAGGATACACAAGATCAAGGACATCATTTAGGAAGCAATGAACAAAGAACAAAGGTTGAAAGATAGCAAATTTTGGCTAGAACTTCAGGATCGCTCCTGTCCCTCTCCAAGGGACCAGGGCGATAATCTATTTAAACATCAAAATGCCTTGTAGATGCCAAGTGAAGTAAAAGTGGAATGAAGAAACAATGTTATTACTTGCCATATAGTGAAGATTGAAGATCGAACAAGCAAGATCAAGGAGAAAACACCAAGATTGCTCCTGTCCCTCTCCAAGGGACCAGGGCGATATCACCTCAAGAGGCACTCATTCGCACAAGCAAGTCAATCAAGCTCGAATTTCCCAACGAAAATGCCAATTTCAACGTAAGGATGAAGATTTTGAACGTCAAAAGCACGAGATTCCAGGCTAAAATGGTAGATCGCTCCTGTCCCTCAGTCAGGGACCAGGGCGATGAGGTTTGTACTTTTCCACTTCTCCAATTTTTTGGCGCTAAGGCAATTTTTTTTTGAATTTATTTTAAATGCTAAAATCGACAAATTCAAAAAATTCAATTAATTAGCATTTAAAATTGCGCTTGGACATTAATTAATTGATTTTTTGCCTTTTAAAATCGAGTTTATTAATTTAAAAAACAAAGGCATTTAATTAATTGATTATTAATTTAATTAAAATCAAATGGAGCGCTTGGTATTTATTTGTTTATTTTACAAAAGTCGGTCTTTTATTTTATTTAAAATTTGCTTTTAATTACCAAGTCGGCCTTAAAGTGAATATGAGGTGAGCGCTTATAAAGGGAGGGTGAAAATTGTTATTTTCACATTATCATTTTATCATCTCACATGCGATCTTGGAAGGAGAAGTGCGAATTGTGTTTAGAGAGTGCGAATTTCATTAAAGCATGGTGGTGCGAAGCATTATCAAAAGGAGAGTACGTGCGGACCTTGGTTAGAGTTAAGGCAAGCTTGCCAAAGACATTGAAGATCACGTCAAAGCCATCTAATTTCAAATTTTGCCTAGGCAAATTCCTTGTTTTGCATTCTAGAGTTAGCTCTCAAGTGAGGTATGGCGATATGGATTTATTGTTTTGATTTTGATTGTTGATCGTCATAGCCTTCAAATTTTGAATTTTGAATTTTGAATTGTAATAGCTCAATCGTTTTTTAGGAAATAATAACTCAAGGATTTATTATGAAGTTTCCTAAAAATTAATCTAATCTATGTTATATATTGCAAAATCATGTTTCTAATTTTGAAATGTTGTGTAGGCATCAAATGGAGATCTTCTCAAGGAAAATCAAGCCAGATCAAGGGCGACCTCCTCCAGCCTAGCATCGACAAGGACGGCCTTCTTTGGACTAACGTCATCAAGGGCGACCTCTTCCAAATCCAGCATTCCAAGGCAAGGTACATCAATCGTCTTGCACATCAAGGACAAAAGGAGTTAGAACAAGAGTTAATTAAAGATAGCCTCTCAACGACATCAAATTGAATATCTAGCAAGCTACAAGTGTCAGATGAGGTGGCATCCCAGTCATCACTCCTCCAGTCAGTGTGGTCCACCTCAGCATGTCCAGATTCAATGTACCTAACTCATGGAAGGTGGCACAAACTCCGATGTACCTACCCCGGCTATCCATTGGTCGATTTTTCTAGAGAGGACATGTGTCCAAGCAATACAATTTTATCATTGGTCAAGTATTAAATGTTATGTAATGGTTGTAACAAACCCTAATTAGGGTTTTCATTGTAAAATCTTGGCCATTGATCTCGAATTGATCTAAGCCATCAAATTGTATTGAGGGCACTATATAAGCCCTGGCATTTCATTTGTAAAGGCTAATTAGCAATAGTTAGATAATAGCTAGAGAGTTAGAAGATAGTTGGAATAGTTAGAAGATAGAAATAGAATAGCAATTAGAGTAGAGTAGAGAGAGAAGGCAAAGATTGTTGCCAAGAGGTTGTTGTAAAAGACTTGTAACTTCATTGAAGAAATGGTGAAATTTATGGGTCGATTCGACAATTTGCATGGTCTTTATACTTCTCGTATTTGATTTCATGTTATTAGATGAGTGGAAGAAATGTGCTTGATTGATGGTGGAATTCGTACATCCATACTACTAGCAGTTTGTTGATTGCAGACTTGCCTTGCGTAGTCAACTGGAATCATTCAGCTTAAGCCTAACTTCAATTGTCGCTTCTTCATTGATATGCATCAACCTGATGGTGTCTATGCCTGCAGTGATGATTTGAACATCATAAAGCTTCCCTTCGAAGATCGCACTAGCCTTGTGGAGATGGTCCTGCGATGTCAAAACAAGACCTAGTTAGAGTTTCATCAAAGATCAATCATTGCTCCTACATTCTTAGTATTAGGATTAGATCCTCTCTTCGCCCTCATCCTTTTTCCATTTTTTCAAATCTAAGCTAGTGAAAATCCTGTGTTCCAGCAATATTCAAAGCAAATCAGAAGTTCAGGCATCAAATGTAAGTCCCCTTGTGATTCCAGCAAATCACATCATACCACAAAGAGCTTATCCACACGTAGAGACCCTACATAAAAGAACATTGGAGTCACCCTGATTGATCCTTTTTGCGACATCTTCAGCAATCAGAGACTTTATTCAAGAGAGGATAAGGTACCCTTGGGTATTTTATTCTGTGTATGATTGTGTACAAAATACACGTCAACAATACCCTCACTGCGCAAGAAGATGAAAGTAGTGCCTTCGTCCTCATACGCCGATGCGTACAATTGAGCTATGGACATCAAGAGTGAAAATAAAACCTCCTCTTGAGAGAAGAGGAAGACCGATGATGATGAGAGCACCGAAGGTAGCAGTGACGAAGAATCCAAAACCGTACGAGCCCTTTGACGGGATATGTTGAAAATGATGAAAGAATTGAAGGCTGAGAAAGGAACCAGCAATGAAGGTAATGAACTATGGTGTATTGAGTGCAAAAGGGAGGGGCACACGAAAGGTAATTGTCCTAGAAATATGTTTTGTGAAATTTGCCAAGTGTTGGGGCATTCAATCAAGGAGTGCCCATATAGTTTGAAGATGAGAAGTACACAAGTACTCTTCACACAGGGAGAGTCTAGCCCATTGAAATCACAGAATGTATCGCCAAGTGGTTATGGAAATCAATGAGGGTGAAACCAAATAAAATACGACTCCAGAGGACGTCCTATCATACAGTGTTGACAATGTAGTGAATGTGGACACTTTGCGAGAGACTGCCATAACAAGAATGACAACATACAATTATTGTGCAAATGGTGTGGACCAGGTGACCATGAAGACACCAACAGGCCGAATCAGAAGGGTATTCATATGCTGGACATGGAGGAACAAGAGGACGTAGTTTTGGCAATCACAAGAGCACAAACAAAGAAGGCGATGTATTCAAACTCTGGTACGGAAAAAGGAACAAGCCGAAGTAGAACAAGTGTTGGCGAAGGAACAAGTAACTTCCAATGGAACTGTAAGTATGTCATTGCGGGAGTCAGAGAAGAACATAGTCTAATAGGTGCTACAAACAATCGTACCCATCAAGGTGGCAGACCTTCTTCAAACTATGCCGCAACTGAGAATGGCAATTGCCAACACAGTCAGTGACGACACAGTTATCCAGAAACAATGTAAGCCACACGAGGAGGAACTGACGGGAAAACCATCAGCCGAAGGGAATGAGTCCAGTGATCCAATGTTGTTGATGGTGAGCATCGGGTGGAAGCTGGCGATCATCGAGATGGAAATAATGGGGAAGAAGTTGACAAACACCATTGTCGATGGAGGCTCGGGAGTAAATGTACTACCAGAAGATAGATGGAAATGTCCGGGGAAGCCAAAGCTTTGGCTGCCAACCTTCCACTTGGTAGGTGTCGACCAACACGACATCCAACCATTGGGAACATTGATGGCACAAAAAGTAATGATTGGGTCACAACAATTTTTCTTGGACTTTGTAGTCATCCGGTTATAGAAGAAGGCATCGATGCACTCCTCGGGAGGGGATGGTTGATTACTACCAAGGCGAATCATAATTGGAAGCGAAACACACTCTCGATTGAGAGTGATGGGAGGAAGCACATCATTGACTTGAGGAACCAGGCGGTGAGTGAAGAATTGGCATGCTCGGACTTTGAGTCTGAGGGTGGAGAGTTAAGTATGGACAGAGGGAGGAAAGGCATGAAACCCAACGATGAAGCGGTCCTCGAACTAGAAGAATGCTTTGAGGATGAGACGAGTTCTCTTAATGGATTATTTCACTGGCAGATGGAGGATTATGAAGTCTTCCACCTCGACTGTAACATGCTACAGATTGGTGAAATTGAGGAAGTGCAAAGTCCAACAGGCTCGAAGGAATTGTATGGGGTTAGGCCGTATGAGAAGAAGAAAAAAAGTTGCAGGAATAATGAAGCACGTCATCTGTATGCTATAGAGGGGTTGTATGAGAGAAGGCTGTACAAGTTGAAAGCACATCATCCGTACGGAATTTGGAAGCACACCATTTACCTCGAAAGGATCCGTACACCCTGTTGAATACTACCCAAGAAGAGTTCCGTACCACAAATCTGTACAGAGGTGAAATTCAGAAAAGCCACATAGACAAACCGTACATTGGCATGGTCCAAGGTTGGACGAAGGGAATAAGGCTCAACCCGTACGAAGGAGTCCGTATGGAAGGAGACACGAAGGCAAGTAAAGACCAAGACGACATCACATCAAACTTCCAGGAGGAAATTACCACCGTACGGACATCAAACTGCCAAGAGGGAATCACCGAACGGACATCAAACCCCCATGAGGGAATCACCACCGTACGACCACCTCCTTGCCACGTACATCACCTCAGAACCGTACTTCCAACTGTATGACATAATTGTGGAATAATCGTATGGACTTCACGACGGTCATTGCTTTGTATTGTACGACTTTTAGCTCATTTTGTACGGCATGGCAAGTTCATTCATCTCGTACGGTATCACATGTGCATTCCTTCCGTACGACACCTAGTGCATCGTTCGCTACTGCCAACGCACATTTTGAAGTTCCAAGGAGTTATTGCTGTACCTCAATTCCGTCACGTACAGATAGATCATATTGCCCACACCATACGGAGGATACTTCATCTCGTACGGACAATGCCTATTGTTGACACCGTACGGCCATAGCATTTCTTTCACATCGTACAACAATGGTTGCATCCTGTACGGGAACACCAATCAGCCGTACATCATCAACCTCAGGCTGCGTGTGGAGTTCTTATTGTGTCATATATGGTACAATCCTCTCAATGCCATCATTCCGTACATCAAAGTGGTTTCTTCACGACATGTTGCAGATGTTGGTTAAAGCTCTTTTTTGGCGTCTTAAAAAATCACGAAAATCATGTGCGCTATGGAGTTCCGTGTGGTTTTGAAGGTTGCGCTGCCCCTTGACCCTACTGGGGGCGCTGCCCCTAGACCCCCGCTGGAGGCATTGTCCCCAAACCTCCATGTGGTTTGGCAGGTACACTACAAGTTGGGGTTGTCCAGTCGAAGTCGTTGTTTGTTGTTAGTCTTCCCGAACATTACTTGATGTTTGCTTGTCGTCTGGAAGACAACTTTTTCTTTTGGGGAGATGATGTTGTCGGCATAAATTGCCTATTGTTATGTTTGATAATATTTGTTATCCAAGAAGGTATTAATTAATTGTATTTAGTGGGTTGTCAGTCTCAGGTAGTTATGTGTTGGTTGGTTGACTGTTGTGTACGTCTTGGCAACCGTCGGGTCCTTTAAATATGTCGTGTAAGGTCAAGGAAGTGGCATGGTATTGTTGGATCTATTGTAATCTTTGGCCAACCATCTTTGGTCTCTTCTCTGTAATAATTGAATGTGCAAATAAAGATATATTTTACTGCCGTGTTTGGTATGCATTGTCATGTACATTATTATTTCATGTATTTAATTTACCAGTTGTAGCAATAAACAAAGGAGTTGAGAGAGCTGCTCAAAAGGTACAAGCATTGGAATCTTGGGTAGATAAACTTCATGATTTATGTGCACAGGTCTTGAAGGACGTTTTTCAAATGATAGTCAAATTGAAGACCATTGAGGAACAATTGAACCAGGTTTCTAACACTTTCAAACAAAACTTGGGAAAGGTAGAAGATAGCTTGACAACATGGCTCAAGATTCCTCAACAAAGTTGAGTGTTCTTCTAGAACATCAGGTGATTCCTTCGAGGGTTGTGTATCTAGAATACGAGGAGCTTTTGGAGAACAAAGCCCTTGTTCTCAAGTCAATTGTTGAAGACATTGATGATGCCATGAGATTGCGAGTGGAAGTATTTCAAGATATTGTTTCTCGTTGTGAGAAAGTTTCTTGTAATATCATGAATCAGAATGGAGAATTATTATTAGAAGAAAGGGTTCTCTCAGATCTACAGTTGAAGATTCATCATGAGTGGAAGAGTGAACCATTTTCAGCTGCATCTATTTAGGCTTTGGTTACATACCAAGTCTTCTTACAAGAAATTCAGTCTTCCTTTGAGAAGAATAATGCCACAATCCTTTGTTGCAGCGAATGTTAGTGTGAAAACCATGATCGTGGCAAAGAATACCCATGAACCGAATCCTGATGAGCTGCAAATAATCATCCAGAAGTTTGAAGGATTCATGTCTACACATGCTGTAACCTAATTGTTTTTCAAAACTTAGTTGCATTTTCAGAATTGTAATCTCTTAGTTGTAATTTCTCTTTTGACATGTTTACTTGTAAAACTATTTTGTAAATTGCAAGTCAAGTCATTACTTGCACTTTTGCAATTACAAGTAGATGAGTTACAAGTCAATTTAGAATAGGACTTGTAACTTTGAATAAGTCAAAGTTAGTTATTGAAAAAGTCTTGGTGGTTGAGAGAATTTCTCAAGTTAGTTAGGATCCTCCCACTTTTTTCTCAAGATTAATCTCCTATAAATACTTGAGGGGGTCTATTGTATTTTTCTTATCTTTTTGGAAAGCAAGCAAAAACTCTGCCAAATTTGCAGCAAATAAGTCTTTGAGCTTTGATGTGTAAATTGAAGAATTGAAAGAAATAGAAGAAGATTACTCAAGTGTTGAGTCTTTGTGCTACATTCTTGAGTTTGTATTTTATATTATCTTTCTTGCAAGTGTTTCTTAAAGAGCTTAATCGAATTTGATTTGTAGTCTTTGTGCTGCAAGTATTGGAGGTTATTATAAATTAGAGTAAATATTCTCTTGGAAAGAGTTGTAAGTCTTTGTGCTCACACTTATTCTTGAGAGAGAGATTAGAAGTAAATTTTATAATAGGAAATAGCCGTGAGACTTTGAGCTCACACTAGTTCTTGTTGTCTTATGTAGAAAGGAATAAGTTATTTCAGACTTTGTGCTGTCATATTTTGTTCTTGTTATTATTAGTATAGAAAAGGTTAGATAGGACTTCACATATTCAAGACTTTGAGCTTGATATTGCTGTCCCGTCCCGAAGGAAGTGATGACAGTCTTTGAGCTTTCAAGAAACTTTATTTCCTTTCTCTCATTTCATTTCAAAAGTTGTTACTGCTGTTTTACGTTAAATTGCTATCACTTTTCTATGGAGAGAAAAGGATATTGGCTTTCTTGAAAAAAGAAGAAAGACTGTTGTTCCATCCCATTTTAGTTTTAGTATTAGATAGATAGGGGGAGCCTTCCCTTAATTAGGAGAGTATCATACTCACATTGTGGTTGAAACCACAATTTTCTATATTTCCCCAAGTCTACAAAATTTTCAACCAACAGTAGTCAAGTTTTTTGAGAGCGCAAGTTATCCATTGTAGATTGCAGAGAACATTTGCAAGTGTTAGGATGCTATTGAAGAAATTTTGTATCCTTAAAGGCCTCAATAAGGCAGTAAGCTTGTAAAAATGCAAAGAACATAGTGGGTATAAGTAGCATGTTTCACTCTTTTGGAGCTTTCTTGCATTCTATGGTTGCATATTTCCAGTTACTACAATTAATTCACCATCTTGGACACCGAAGGGAGCATAAGAAATAGGTTGAATGTATGCGGACAAGCACATGCTTAATTCCTAAAAGCAATTGGGATTTTTACTACGTTACCAGGGGACACATCTCCTATTTTTTTTTCAGGTGTCCCCGTCCTGAGGACAGTGGACTCTTAGGGGACGTCCCCATAAATTTTACATCTTGATAGTGAATTTTGACAATGAATTCTATAAGCAATTTGACTTTGACTCTCAATTTAACACAAATTTGGCATGAGAACTCTGCTAGTTCTTATATGTTAAGGTTCTTTAATGTATATGTCAATGCTTTATCCATGTTTTCATATGAATATTTTAAATTTCTCTATATATTTTAATTTTTGCTATTTTTATATAGTCCTCCCCTTTGCCGTCCCCTAGCTGTCCCCAAAATTGGCAAAAAAAATCACTGTCCTGGAAACATGTACCCCCGTCCCCTGTCGTCCTTGTTCTAGAAACTCGGGGTAGCATAGGATTTTTATCAACTCTCATATGAAGGGAAAAATTAACACATCTCTATACACTAGTATTTTATGGAATTGCATTAAGATTCTCATAAATCGTAGTAGCATAGTTGAGATTTCAAACATGATGCTCGATGTATTTAGCATGTGTGGATTTTCATAATGGAATGCATGGTGTATATGGCTGTAATGCCCACCAAGAAACCCTAGAGAGAATTAAGCCAACTAACAACCTAACTAAACATCTTAGAGATAATTTTTTTAAAAAAGAGATGCAAGATCACATTATTCTTAAAGGAAATTCATACATTTACACTAACATGATTACGTAACATCAATGCACCAGCGGAAATAAACTCATGATATTATATCTACGTCCTCTAAGGTATCCTAATGTCATTACTGACAATGCATCAAATATAAAGATACATGAAACATCCCTACTTAAACTAATGTCTAATCAATACACATAGCATAAGAACGTACTCATTTTAAACCATAGAAATAATAACCATGAGATATAGCACAATTACTAATTCTAAGATACTTCATTCATTTTAAACACCAACGCCAAATGTTCCTATCTTGTCAAATCTTACAAACATAATGAATCTAGTGTAATGTCCCCATTTTCATGAGGATCACTCTGCAGAGGAGTTTGGCCTATTACTTGACCCTTGTAGGCCAAGGGGATTGATTAGGGGGTCGACTTGGTAGATATTGGTGGCTTCACATTTAATGTCTACAAGATTTTATGGTGAGATAAGGAGATTATATGTATGATGTCAAGTGTGCACTTTAATTATAATGTAATAATATTTAAAAGTGCAATTAAATTGTAATATCCCAGTAATTATTTTTTGAATTTTCAAGGCCGACAATAACATCAACAAGGAATTAACCCATTAAGGTTAGAAAACATAACTGAAACCATACTGGAAAGTAACCCTTCCACTTTCTGACCACCAAGTGCCCAATGTGGGAAGGTGAGAGCATACGGTGTTGAGGGAATCATTAGTATAAGAAACTGAAACATAATGCAATGCTTGGGCGGCAAGACAGCTCCTTCCGCTTATCCAGCAGGAGAACAAGGAAACTTGGCGGTAAACCAGCCAAGTGAGATACACAAAATAAGAATCACTCAACCGCAATATTTCAGCGGGAGGACTGCAATTACATAATAACCTCAACTCGACTGCTTATGCAGCGGGAGGACCATTACACAAGCTATCACTCGACCACTTATTCAGTGGGAGGACTGAAAGTTACAAAATTGCTGAATGTTAGGAAGCAAGCCAGCCTCTTCCACTTATTTAGTGGGATGAGAGTTACAAAAATAGAACTCGTTAGTAGTACTACTACCTAACCTTACAATAATAGAGATGAGAGAAGGAGAGTAATGCAGATTTCCACAATAAGAACATAAATTTTTGTTACAACCAATCTGCAGGCTGAAATTACAAATCAGTAGCCTATGGAAATGCCAAAATGCTCATAACTCCCTCATTATACATCCGAATCAATTCAAACTAGTCCCAAACCCACAATATATCACTCACAACAACAACCAATCAAAACTACAACTCAAACAACCCCTTATTTATTTTGCATGCATCCCAATGCAAAAACAAAAACCCACGTTATACCTAGGAATTTCGATATAGCATAACAAATTCAAAACTCAAACAAACATGCTATAAACTCACAAAGTTTATCGCAAGTGTTGGGAAGGAAGAAGGAGATGATACCAATAATCGTAAGTCGCTTCAGCAGAGAGGTATGAGCGAAAAGATACTTCAGCCACAGGCAAACCAGCAAGTCTCTAGCATCACTTCAACACCAAAAATGCCTAAGCAAACTCTGAGAATGTAGAAGAATACAACGCACAACTAGGTACTGTATTTCAAGTACGAAACCGGGAAGCACTAGGGAGATGCACTCCGAAGTCTTACTTCTGTTGCCAAACCAGCAACATAACATTACAATTTTTCAAGATAATGCAAATGGGAGCCCAAGTCTCATATTTATAACTTCACACCCTCAAATCCAAATGCAAATTCCCTCAAATTCACTTCTCTCATTTGCCTTTCATTCCACTCTACGTGGACCCCAAGAGTGGCGCCATATCCTCAACACAACCCTCATGCCAAAAAGCATGGGCCCACGAACTTCACTTGGCACATTAGAGATAAGTCATAAAATAATATCTCCTCCAATAATTTCAACATCTCTTTATTTAATATGAAATTTGCCAAATACTTAGGAAAAAATAGACATTAATCCCAAATTCAATAATCAGCAACCAATAATCAGATTAATTAAATATTAAACCTTAGGATAAGGAAATAATATTTAATCGTGTCACATAAGACTCCCGTACTGATTATTATCACAACTAGGATGAAATTGAGCCAGGAAGACCACTGTACCGCTGCAGAATCAGGACCCTGTCCATTGCCAAAAGTAGAATTATTCCACATTGTCACTTACTAAAAATAGTAAGTCAAGAACTAATGCTCCGAAAAGCATGATCTTCGCGCTCAGAGACAGAGCATGGAGAGCTCAGTAGGACAGTATCACCAGAATAGCCATTCCCTGACTTACTAAAAATAGTAAGTCCTTGTTTCATCAATGCTGGACCGCTCATTCTTCATTCCACCTAGCCTACGGGTCTCAAGGATAGGCTAATGGACCACTGGAAGGTCATCAATGAGAAGGGGACATTACAGTCCGCCCTCCCCAAAATTGCTTGTCCTCAAGTAACTGTAAGGCTGGATGCAGTAAAATCTCCTCATTTTCCCATGTAGCATCCTCTGCTGGTAGATTCTTCCATTTGATCAAGTATTCCCTGATAACGCTTCTTCTCAAAGATCGTTCCCTGAATTCAAGGATAGCTTTAGGAACCAAAACCAACTCACCCTCCTCATCAAGCGGAGGTAACTCTGTTTGCCCTCTCGGGTAAACGGTTAAATGCAGAAAGTAAATGCACAGAACATAATGGAAATACATTAAATAACCAGTCTCTATATTAATTCAACAGTCCATGTACAATAAGTGCTTATAACATTACATCTGACACGACTAACATGATCATACTTCGAAGAAAAGGTACAAAATATATAATACCCGAAGGGGTATGATACAACCGTCGCGACTCCAACTACCTACCCATCGGCTAACTAACTGACCGCCGTAACCCATTATTACCGACGACAACATAAACATAATATAACAACATAACATAATGATTATTCCCGTCAACATCATCCCCCCCAAGAAAAGAAGTCGACTCCGACGACTTAATACAAAATAGAGATGAACGGCAGGAACTACTGACGCCAGTCGGGCCCGGATCTTATACACTTGCTGCGTCCTCGCCTGAAAACCCTTTTCTGCTACCATCCGATGTTCAAGTGCGGATTTCACCAATATTGCTTCCTTTGCCATCACAGTCCTCCTGTGCCTAACCCAAACTTGTCTGCAAAACACGTTTTTCAGTCTCAGCTTCCACCAACTGCTACTCAATTGATACTATCTCCCTAGCCAATTTTTCCTCGATGGCCACCCGTGCTGCTCTCTCGGCATCCAACTCCTGGGTACGCTGAACTAAGTCTCATGCGACTATTGCCTCCAACTTGGTGGTCAGCTCCTCCCGAGCCCTCTGTGCATCCACCAAGGCAACCTCACGTCCAACCGAGACATACTCCGAGTTCCTTAAAGTGTACCAGTCATGCCTGGAGGTGGCCACAATCCGCTGGCACAAATGCTAGGAGACTGTAATATCCCTTGGCTAATCTGACCCTGTTTTGCTTATATGAACACCAAGGAATATTGTCAAACATTTGGCATACAACGTTTGAAGCCGCTGTAGTGAATTCTTTATTTGTCTTCTTTGGGTTTGTAGGCTGCAAATGAAGTTATGGAAAGCTTCTAACAATGCAAAGTTGTTATAGAAATGATATACTAGTTGTTTTAGACCTTTCCACACATATGTAATGACTGAAATTAACTAGTACAGCTAGTTGACATTAAGACAAACACTTGTCATGCATCCGAAAGTACACCTACAGCCATTAGGCATTTAAGCAAACAATTGGCATGAAAGTTAAATGGCTGATCAATGTTGAATGTGGAATATGCAAATTATATCTCCATTAAACATATGCAACCTCCAAATATTTCATGATATAATCATAATAGAAAATGATGCAATGGAGTAATGATTTTCTAATACAATGACCATAGATAGAAAACCTGGTATTTCAATGGCTGCCTTGATATATTGGTTTGATTCTCCTCATATGCAAATCCCTTGTCACATATATATAGCTGTTCAACCTCTCTAAATCCCCTTCTATAGAACTCCAACTACTATAGCGCACTGTTCACGGCACTGTAGCGCACTATTCACGGCACTGTAGCGCACTATTCACGGCACTGTAGCGCACTATTCACGGCACTGTAGCGCACTATTCATGGCACTGTTCATGCGCATTGTTCATGGCACTATAGCGCACTGTTCACGGCACTGTTCATGCGCACTGTTCACGTGCACTGTTCATGCGCACTGTAGCAGCAAGAACAAACTTGCAATCTGCTCTTAAAACCTTGAATAATTTGTTGCCAAATAAGGATGATTCACAACCAACTATAAATGTTCTTCAACAATAAACTTCAAACCCTTGTAGAAAACTTCACCAATTTGCACAAATGAAAGAACCGAAGTATTCTTTCCCACAACTGCAATAATTCAGATGTTATTTCACACCTTCAAAATTGCTATCAATAGGAAGTTTTCGTTTCCTATGATCAAAGAAGAAAATTGCGAAAGCCCTAGGCTTCACAATAAAAATCAATCAAAATACTATTCATCAACTGGATGCCGAGAATGAACTCTTGCCTTTCCTTTTATTCTTTCCTTAAGAGAGCTCAAACACCTTCCTGGCCAATGTGGGATAAAAGATTTATTCCCACATTAAATTATTCACTTAACGCACTTTATTATATTAAAGTGACTTTATTATTATAAAGTTACTTTAGAACTTTATAATAATATTAAAATATTAAATAAATCACTTAAGTCACTTAAACTTTAATATCTCTTGATGTACTTGTCTGATTGCTAAGCCGTCTGAGCCAGGAGTCGACTCTCCCTGTTCTCCATGTGATTGGATGCCTGTCTAAAAATAGAAACCCTGAATAGTGACTTACTATAAATAGTAAGTATGTGGAACTAAGTCTAGAAATAGCTGCAAAGGCCCAATCAAGGTCGACACTGCCAATAAGCTCTGATCAGGTGTCTTTCTATTAATAGGAACCCTGACTCTCCCAAAATAGTAACTTACTATAAATAGTAAGTGTGCCAATCTGAGTCAAAAAAACCTGTGCAAAGGCCAAAACCTGAATCCAGTTGAAGAGTAATGTCTCAAATCACCAAGTAGCTGCCACACGAGGCCCTCTATCAATAATTATTAGCCTACGAGGGTCAAATGATAGGCTAATTCTTACAAACTCTAATGCTCGCAAAATTGGGACATTACAGAGACACCTCAAATCCTCCATCACACTCCCCAAAGGCTAAAAACTGAACTGAATAACTCCCTGGTGTCATACAACTGCGCAGACCTGCAATGCCTTCCCTCGAACTCTGTTTGTTCCCAACCTCCAAATCCGTCTCCCTCTATGACTTATGGCTTCCCCGCCAATGCTTAGCTGCAGGCTTCTTTCTCACAGTACGAACAACCACAACACTTCCCGTGGTACTCTGTAGCTCAAAATAAATTGGGGGTCTGGGGGCAGTGCCCCCAGCGGGGTCGAGGGGCAGCGCCCCTCGCGGGGTCTGGGGCAGCGCCCCAGCGGGGTCGAGGGGCAGTGCCCCTCGCGGGGTCCTGGGGCAGCGCCCCAGGTGCGCTCCCTGTCGCAGTACAGGGCAGAGTCGAGGGGCAGCGCCCCCGCCGCCAACACCAATTTACAACCTTCAGAACCCCACGAAAGTCCATGGCGCGCATCATTTCTGTGATATTTTATGATGTCAAAACCCTTCTTCTACACTCCAATATTTTCAGTGTCTAGGCTCCAGACTTCAGCAAATCATTTTAAATCTGGCCGTCGTCGTCTTTTTTTTTTTGGCACTGTAATGTCCTCGATGGCACCCCGGCCATACAACCTCCCTGTACGGTCAACAACAGCACTAGCACCTCCAATCGTGCGGTCGACACCCTTATCGTATGGACACACCTCCGGTCAACAACAACACTGACACCTCCAATCGTGCGGCTGCTTGGTCTACCTGTGGCGGTCGTTTTGCCCTTACGTGGCTGTGTGGATTGTGCGGGCTTGGTCTCTTTTTTTCTTTTTCCTTTTGCGGCTGCTGCGCGTTGGTGTGCGTAACCCTTGCTGTGCGTGTTGATTGTGCGGTGCGTCCCTTTCCCTGGCTGGTGATGTGCCTTCGACGGTGTGCGGGGTCTTTTCCTTTACCCTTCGCGCCTCGCGGTGTCCGGTGCTGTGCGGTGTGCGGCGTGGTGGCTTCTTCTTGCGGCGTGGTGACTTCCTCGTGCAGCGTGGTGGCTTCCTCCTATCCTCGGTGTGCGGCGTTCCTTTTTTTCCCTTGCGTGGCGTTTTATCCTTGCGCGGCAGTGTCTTCGTGCGGCGTTTTATCCGTTTTGCGCGGCCTTCGGTGGCTCCCACCGCACGGTGTGACCACCGCACGATGGTGTCACCGTCGGTGATTCCACCGCACGGTGGGGCCACCGTCGGTGGTCCCACCGCACGATGGTTCCACCGTCGGTGGTTTTGATTCCACCGCACGGTGGGGCCACCGTCGGTGGTTCCACCGCACGGTGGCTCCACCGTCGGTGGTCCCACCGCACGATGGTTCCACCGTCGGTGGTTTCACTGCACAGTGGTTCCATCGTACGGTGATGCCACCTTCGGTGGGCCCACCGTACTGTGGCCACTTTCTCTTCCCCACCATGCGGTGGCCTTTTTTTCTCCTTTTTTTTTTGACCGTACGGTCGCTATTGTACGACCGTGCGATTTTTTTCTTTCTTTTTTTTCTTTTTCTTTTTTTTTTTTGACCATACGGTCGCTGTCGTACGACCGTGCGATTTTTTTCTCTTTTTCTTTTTTTTTATTTTTATTTTTTTTATTAAGTTGTCTAGAGAGTCTTCGGCTCGGGTCCCCTGTCTCTGGGATCGCTCTTCATCCTTCTCGGTTGTCCTCCCCCAAAAGTCTCCTGCTTTTGTCCCGTGCCTCTCGAGTCGCTTGCCCGGCCTCTTAGGTCCCCTTCCATCCTCTCGGGTCCCCCTCCGGGCTCTCGGGTGTCCGTCCGGCCTCTCGGGTCCCCTGTGCGCT
Organism: Cryptomeria japonica; assembly: GCF_030272615.1. Lineage (NCBI taxonomy): Eukaryota > Viridiplantae > Streptophyta > Pinopsida > Cupressales > Cupressaceae > Cryptomeria > Cryptomeria japonica. The sequence goes on from NC_081414.1 coordinate 723,595,987, forward strand.
TCGCGTGGTAGGGTTTCAATTTGTACCCGTTGGTGGCAAGTCTATTTTCAATGGCCATAGGAAGACCTGGAACCACAAATTCTATAGGGACCACGATCTCCTTCCCGTACATAAGAAGAAGAAGAATGATAAAGATTTTGAAGACTGCGGTCTTCCACACAGGGTTCCAATCGTTGCCAACACTCTTCGGATTATCTGCGTTGCCAGGGTTTGGGGCATCTCCCTTCCAATATTCTTTGTATTCCGGCAGGTACACCTCTGTTGGTTGCTCTGGTTCCTCTACTTCGAGCCTGTAGCTTTGGAACATTTCGTAATCCTCCATTTGCCAGTGGAAGAGCCCGTTAAGTGAGCATACCTCATCTTCAGAACATCCCTCCAATTCGAGCACCCCTTCACTGTTCGGCTCCATCACGTTCTTGCCCTTGCTTTCATCGGGACCCCCTTCCCCTTTATTAGAGTCCTCTGAGTCCGAGTCTGAAGAGGCGAGCTCTTCGCCGACATCTTGGGTGTGTAGGTCAATGGTATATTTCCGCCCTCCCTTCTCCATGGAAAGTGTATTTTTCTTCCAGTTGTGGTTTACCCTTGCGTTGATCAACCACGCTCTCCCCAGGATGGCATCATAGCCTTTCTTCTTCGAGGGAATAACCACGAAATCTAACAAGAATGGTTGCGTACCAATTGTCACTTGCTGGGCCATCAACAGGCCGAGTGGCTTAATGCCGTGTTGGTCCGCTCCCACCAGGTTGAATGTGGGTGGCCACAGGGTGGGCTTCCCCAGCCGCTTCCATGTTTCTTCTGGTAGTACATTCACCCCAGATCCACCGTCCACAATGGTGTCCTTCAGAATGGTCCCACGGATACCCATTTCTACCATAGCTGGGTGTCTACCACTGCTCAAGGCTAGTAACATCGGGTCAGTCGAAGGGCTGATGGAAACCTCCACCTGTGGTGTACTCTTCGAAGCGGTGGCGGGAACCCCTACCTGTGGTGCACTCGACACTGCGGTGGCGGGAACCCCTACCTGTGGTGTACTCGACGATGCGATGCTTTGCACATTGGTGAGGATGGCAGTCCTCAATTGTGGCATAGAGTCTAGAAGGTCTTTTACCTTTATTGGCACCTCCATCTGCAAGATTTGCCCAATGATGTTATTTTCCGCTTCCCTACGGGATGATGTACTCGCCACCTCGTTGTCCCGTCGTTTGGTCGTCATCTCACGTTCAATATTGGCCTTTGCCTCTCGTAATCTCTCCTCCGTACGGGGGTCGGGATAAGTGGCTTTTTTCGTCTGGGCGCGGGTGATAGCCAGCACTTCTTTCTCACCAGTCTTCTCAGCCTTCTCAATGTTGAGGAGATTAACCCTTGCCTGCGGGCAATTTGCGTCCTCGTGGTCGCCTGGCCCACACCAACGGCAGAGGTGCTGAGGGGTGGCTTCCTTCGTGCAATCACGGGCGAAGTGCCCCCACTGATTACAGGCCCTACATTGGATAATTGGCCGGCCCTTGGCGTCATACTGGATACGGCTTCCGTTATTGTTATTGTTGCTATTCCTTCCGCCGCCGCGTCTGTTGTCCCGGTATCCTCCAGATGATGCTGTTGTGTTAGTATGTTGGCCGGTACCCGCTGGTGCGGATGTTGTGGCCTGCTCCGTGAACAACACCTGGTTCATTTGCGTACCTCGAGTTTTCATGTTGTATGGGCACTCCTTGGTGGAGTGTCCCATCACTTGGCAAATCTCACAGAATGCCTTCTTTTGGCAAGTACCCTTTGTGTGCCCTTCCTCTTTGCACTCAGTGCACCATATGTCCCCTTCGTTCCAACTAGTGCTTCTCATTATTTTGAATTCCTTTCTCATTCGCTCCATGTCTTTCTGGAGCTCTTGCACCCGTTTGCCAGCCTCGTCGTCACTGCTGCTTTCCTGTGAAGAGTCATCGTCCTCAGATGAGGATTTATTACTTTTCTTCTTCTTTGATGTTTTGTGTTCGCTCTCCAGGTCCATCACCCTATTATAAGCGTCATCATATGACGTTGGGGGTACAATTTTCATCTTCCTCCGTAGGGAGGATTTCAACTCTTCAACGAACCATCGTTTCTTCAATCCATATGCGGGTTGGCTTTCCATTTTACCCAAGAGTTCTTTCAGCCTCCGAGTGTATGCCCGTACTGTCTCCCTAGTACCTTGTTTGGGACTGTATATCTCCGTTACAAGTTCATTGTCATCACGGAGCAACCGAAACTCCCCCGTGAATTCCTTCTGTAGATTGGCCCACGTGACCACTTTTTGCTTGTCCACATCGGAGTACCAATCTATGGCAACTCCTCGTAACGTGGCTGGGAACTGCTGTACCCAGTCATCCTGGTCTGTTACTCCGTTGGCGGACCAAATGGTTTCACATGTACGGTAGTGCCGTAAGGGGTCTTCCTTGCCCTCCCCTGTGAACTTTGGCAATTTTTGTTTACTCGCCATCCCACCGCTGGGTCTTGCTCCTCTAATTCCTTGTGTACTTGTACCTGGCGATCCTCCGCCTCCTGCAACTGAACCTCCACTCGTGGGTCCTCTGGAAAAAGTTGCTGACACCGAACCAACCAAATTGCCTCCCGTACGGTACCCTTGTGCTCCCTCGGCACCTTCGGTCGTACCGTCACCTTCCGGTGTCTCCCTCCGGTTGGTTGTCTCCCTCCGGTTGTCCTCTGAAATGGACAAATTCTTTAGCAAGTCTCTGGTAGCGTTGATCAGGTTTAGACTTCGCCTTGTTTGTTCCACCAACTCTTCGCGGCTTCTTACCCTACGGTGGTATTCTGGCGAACTATAGAGTTCTCCTTCGGCACCCTCCGTGACTCCTTCTGGCAGCCCTACAACAGTGTAGACAGTGTAGTTCTCTCCATTTATCTCTGCCTCCGCAACCTCCGTGACACCTCCTGGGTTCCCTTCGGGCAACCCCTCGGCCGGTCGTCCCTCGGCAAGCTGCCTTAGCCTACGCCTTCATTCTATCTGCTGTCTGAGATTCAATGCGGTTTGTGCCACTTCCCATTCGTCACTCTGTATCTTTTTATTTTTGTCCTTATTTAGTCTATTGGGCATAAGTCAAAGGTTCAATTTCCTCCTGGCCTGGCGCCATCTCGTTCCGTTTCCCGTCAGCTGTTCTCTTCGTAGCGTTGCAGGATTTGTTGTCGTCGCTCTTCCTGGGTTCCCTTCGGGCAACCCCTCGGCCGGTCGTCCCTCGGCAAGCTGCCTTAGCCTACGCCTTCATTCTATCTGCTGTCTGAGATTCAATGCGGTTTGTGCCACTTCCCATTCGTCACTCTGTATCTTTTTATTTTTGTCCTTATTTAGTCTATTGGGCATAAGTCAAAGGTTCAATTTCCTCCTGGCCTGGCGCCATCTCGTTCCGTTTCCCGTCAGCTGTTCTCTTCGTAGCGTTGCAGGATTTGTTGTTGTCGCTCTTCCTGGGCAATCTCCTCCAGGTGGGCTTGCTATGCCAGCGATGCCTGTGCAAGCAACCGGGGGAGGTGGTTCATTAACCGGTTTACTGCCGTGCCAGCGATGCCTGTGCAAGCAGCCAGGGGAGGTGGTTCATTAACCAGGTTTACTACCGGGCTAACCTCCAGCGCTGTCCACACGGCACTTGGTGGGATTTCTGCCTCCGCCGCTTCTCGTCGAACGTATGTCTGAATGGCTACCTGGAGCAAAATCGAAAATTATCGCGTTGCCGTGTCTTCTCCTGTGTAAAGTTCTGTCCACGCGTCGTCGGCCTCCGGGTTTACTTCACCAACGGGTAGGCCCATTGTGTCTGTGCGCCATCCGTGTCTCCCGTTCCCGAATCGAAAATTCTCGCGTTGCCGTGTCTTCTCCTGTGTAAAGTTCTATCCACGCGTCGTCGGCCTCCGGGTTTACTTCACCAACGGGTAGGCCCATTGTGTCTGTGCACCATCCGTGTCTTCCGTTCCCGAGTACGTCTAGGCAACGGCGCCAAATGTTTGCCCTCTCGGGTAAACGGTTAAATGCAGAAAGTAAATGCACAGAACATAATGGAAATACATTAAATAACCAGTCTCTATATTAATTCAACAGTCCATGTACAATAAGTGCTTATAACATTACATCTGACACGACTAACATGATCATACTTCGAAGAAAAGTTACAAAATATATAATACCCGAAGGGGTATGACACAACCGTCGTGACTCCAACTACCTACCCGTCGGCTAACTAACTGACTGCCGTAACCCATTATTACCGACGACAACATAAACATAATATAACAACATAACATAATGATTATTCCCGTCAACAAACTCAACTGAAGCAACAACATTATTTCCTAGAGCCTTCTTAAGGTGAGACACATGAAATACAATATGGATCTTGCTGCTTGCTGGCAATTCCAACTCATACGCCACTTCTCCAACCCTTCTGCTGACTCTAAAAGGCCCATAGAATCGTGCCTTCAACTTCTCAACCCCACTCTTCTTGAGAGTAGACTGTTTGTAGGGCTGGAGCCTCAAATAAACCAAGTCGCCCACCTCAAAGGTGCGCTCAATTCGCTGCTGATTAGCATACAACTTCTGTTGATTCTGTGCATGTTGGAGATTGTCCCTTAGAATCCTTAGAATATCTTGACTTTGCTACATTATATCCTTTGCTTGAGGGGTTCTGCTATCACCAAATACCAAGTCCGCGAAGCTAGGAGATTCATAACCATATAGTGCCATGAACGGTGACATCCGGATGGACATGTGATAGGAGGAATTGTAACAATATTCCGCTAGGTGAAGCCATCTCACCCATGTATTCTGCTGCTCCGAGACATAGTTTCTAAGATAACCTTCCAACCATTTATTCACTATTTTGGTCTGCCCATCAGTTTGAGGTTGGTAACTAGTGCTTGGAGTGAGCATAGTACCGCACAATCTGAAAATCTCCTACCAAAAAGCACTTAGGAACTTGCTGTCCCTATCACTTACAATGTTCTTCGGTAAACCATGTAATCTGAACACCTCTCGGAAGAACACTTCAGCAACTTGTGCTGTTGTAAAAGAGCTGGTGATGGCGAAGAAATGAGCAAACTTTGTAAGTCTGTCCACCACCACATAGATACTATCCTTCCCTTGAGCCCGAGGCAACCCCGTGATGAAATCCATGGAGATACTCTCCCATTTTTGACCGGGAATAGGCAAGGGTTGTAACAAACCAGCTGGTAGAGTGTGCTCATCTTTGTTCCTTTGACATGTATGACACTCCTTAATGTACTTCAAAACATCACTTTTAAGTCCCTTCCAAGAGAATCTCTCCCGGTTCTGCTTGTATGTTTTGAAATAACCTTGGTGACCAGCAAGGGGGACGTCATGGAAAGTCTTCAAAATCTTTTGTTTTAACTTAGATTCAGCTAATATGAAGATTCTTCCCTTGTACAGGATCAATCCCTCAACCAATTTGTACCTTTCATAATGAAAAGTACCTTCTATAAGGCTGGTTGCAAACTGATTTTTGGCATAATCAACAAGCAACAACTCTCTCCAATCAGCAAGAAGCTCGCAAAGTGAGCTTAAATGGGGTCTTCTGGATAAGGCATCTACCACAACATTGTTGTTACCCTTACCATACTCAATGTCGAAATTGTAAGCCTACAGCTTACTCACTGTTGACGTGTCTGAAATCGCATTGCTGCAAACTCCATACGGCCAACGCAGAATAGAATAGCCGACTGATTATCCTACTCTCTCTTGAGATAAGGAAGTCTCTAATGCTGTTTTCTAAGTTTGATCAAAGGAGACTACCTCAAGGTTTCTTTTGTCAAGTCTTGACTGTGGGATCTCTCAGTGGCTTGATGTGTTTATGCTGGAAACACAAGGGGGCTTACGTTTGATTAGTAATTTCATATGCGAATTCCCAGGGACCTCTTTTGGTTTTCTTTCAGGTGATGTTGATTTATTTGAAGCTGATTTAGCAAGACTGGATTTCTAAAAAAAAGGATAAAATTGGGAGGAAAGAAAGGAAGGGTAGAGAGGGAGAACAGTAAATATTAACTAGGACAACAGATTTACCCAAGCAGACAGACACCTCCAGGAAACCAGGTTAAGCATCATCAGTCATTCAGACACAATGTTTGCATAAACTTAGTGCAATCTTCAAAGGAGAAACCAGATTTTCATATTACCAAATACAATATTAGAACTTCTATATTCATGATATGTGTACTTTTGATAATCGAACTGAATCATAAAATAGCCCAGATTAACCATGCAGAAAGGAAAAAAGCAATCAGCTATCCTCTAATGGTATGGACTGTGGAGATTCTATCAGATGCTTGGTAAGAACTGCTGTGTAAAATGAACAGACATAATTAAAAGCTTTCTAATTTAAATGAAGAAGGAGACCATGCACTCACAAGGAAATTTGAAGGTAATTTCAATCCATTGTATTAATTCCTGCAAAATTTCTTCAGAGCTTTCGCAACAATTCAAGAACTTCCTCCTAAATGAGGGAAAACCAGTCCCCTTAAATAGGTTTCCAAAAATGGATGAATGGCCAAGATCTAATCTAAACAAGTGGCCCAGATTCATCCTTACAAAAAGAGGGACCCACACTCATAAATAGGGAGATAAATATCTACAACTACCCAAAAAGGAGCAATAACTACCAAAGGATAATTACAACTTTGAAATAATCCAAAAAGGGGAGGTGCACAAAAAACTTTACAATATGTTGACCAAAAGTCAACTGTCACCTTTTTGGGACAAAAGTGCACTTTTTAAGACTTGGAGGGAAAAAAGCATTTTTGAGAAACTGCTTTCTCTATTCTGGTTTCACATTCCTTTTGCAGAAACTGGTCTTCGCCATGCAGGTATTCTCGCCATAAATCACGACCTGCTGCTCGTTCCTCGCGGACATATTCCTGAAACTTGATGCATAATTGGAAGAGGGGATTAAAAGGTGGCATGGGAGGGTGGCGAATTTTGTATTGCATGCCTTCGAGATACTGGTCCACGTGCCTTAAACCGTCCTTCCAGCTGGAGCGATTACGCTCGAAGCATAATATGTCTGAATGGAACTGACCAGCAAAACTCAAGTCTTCGATGGAATAAGAAGCCTTATCTGCTCCCAATCTTCCCTCCCAATCCGGCCGGATTACACTGTCGGACAGGTCATTTACCCACCCCGAAACCATTGATCGGAGGATGGTCTTGCCTAGTTCTTGCATGTTCCCCAGAATCGCCTCACACGCGTCATTTTCTTTGTCAATAATTTCCTGGGCGTCGTTCTTCATGGTGACGGTCCAATACCATTCCTTGAGAACACTGATGCTATGGGGATTCAAGATGTCAGGCAGTGTGGGAATTTGTGTATGTGTCCAGAAAAGAACTCTTAGGAGGGGAAGGGTAGAGGCCGCTACTTCATGCATGTGAAGGGATTCTCTCTTTACTTCCAACAACCTGACGAGAGTGAGCTCTCGATGGAGAGCCATTTCCTTTACTTCTTTGAGGATCTGTTCTCCCTTTTTCTTGATGTCTTGCACCCATTCCTTAACGGCCTTTGCGGTATCCCGGATTCCTTCAAATTCAGTTGTGGTCCTTTGCGCCAATGCCATTGGGGGAATATGGGATTCAGAGGGGTTGTGTAGTGGCCGTAGGAGCTTATCGATGTATCCCTCGGCTTGTTCAGCACGAGCCCGATACATGTCCTTTTCAGCCGTGATTTCCTCGAGCTGTCTGAGTATGTTTTGCACCGAGTCCTTAAATTCCTCCTTTTCTTGCTCTTTTGTAGCTCGTCCGATGGGGACAGTTGTAATGCTATAATCTGCCAGGGTTATTTGATCTGCTAGCTTGTTTACGGGCGGGGTAGCAATATGAAGAGTGCGGTTCCTTTGCCCATCCTTGGTTATCTTAGAGTATGTTCTCGGTTTCTTCTTCCCTTTTGCTTTTGTTTGATCCATTCGTGAGAAGATGTCTTCAAGGTTGATGGGCGCCTTGGTGGCGGCCTTGCGCTGAGCTCTGGCGATCAGCCACTCTTGAGGCACTGTCTGGGTTGAGGATAGGGTTAAGTTAGCACCTTGTGCTCCCATACTTCCAACTGGCTGATCACAAATTAACAGCTGTCCCGCCATCGGAGGGGTGGAAGAAGGAGGAAGCTCTTTGTTTGCATCTGAGTTCTCCCCTATCTCACTGAATAATTGTCTGACATCTTCTTGTGATGGTGGCTCCTTGGTTCCCTCGAGCTCATGGATCTCGTCTGTTCTTTGTTCCCCTTCGACAGTTGAGTCGTCCTTGGCTGCATGGAGGAGTAGTAATTCATGGCGGCTCTGCTGGGTAGGTTCATGCACTTCGATCCCCTGGGTGGATGGGATTTCTCCTTCCTCTATCTGGTCACCCGGCTTAGTCGGATTGGGGCCCTTTTGCTCGGTGTCCGGCATATCTGGAGCAGGAGGATCATTGGCTTGGAATGCCTCTATGTCGCTCTGGGAAGGCGGAGCAGGTATGCAATCCAAATCTATGGCATCATCGGGCGAACTGGGGTCTGAAGATGAAGTGGTCTCTGGCCTTCTTATGGGAATCTTCTCCCTCCTTGTTCTCTTGGACGTCCGAGTCCCTCTGCAAGCCTTAGTTTTCTTCCTTTTCTCTGGTTTTTCAGCTGATGTCCTTTCATCTTCGGAAGACTGAGAGTCGAAATTGCCCATCAGATGGTAAGTAAACTGGACCCCTTCATGGACTAGCCTCTCGATCTGGTGTTGTAACCATTGATCTGTGTATCTTGCCGGGGCTGCCATGACTGCTTCGAAATCCGTGATTGGGTCTTGAGACCAATCAACGCCTGGCAAGAGATGCCTCACTGCTTCGAATTCCCGGACTTGGAGACAGTTCCCCGAGTCTGTGAGCTGATCCGGGACCCGACGGTACTCAAAGAGTCGCATTTGCTGCACACTCAATCTAGAATATTCCCGTCGCCTGACTTCGTAGTCATCGGAGCAATTTTTCCAGTAATCTTCAATTGACTCCTTTGCTCTGTAGCGCCTACCGTAAGCTCTCTTTGCCAAATTGTCATGATCAAAACATTTTCTTGGGAAATGTTCCTGTAGGCCATAGGAGGCTAGCTCTGCAAGGGACTCTTCTGCTAGGGTGGGAGTTCTCAATTGGACATCATGGTTGCCTATGATCATTGGAAATGCGAATCCAGCTTGCTTGCTTTCTCGTAATAATATGCCGGCAGGGCGTGATTGTCTTGCCACCTCTATGAGGACTACTTTATCGGTTGGGTACCGCGGAAGTCGAAGGGGGGCACCTTCAAAGCCAGCAATTCGGATGTAGGAGAATCTTGGGAACTGAATAAACCAGGCCCCATACCTCTGTACTAAAATGGTAGCTTGCTCCGAGAGCCTTATGTGTAACCCTCCCTGCATTAGCCTGACTAGGCGCATTGTGAAGGCGTCGTTGACACGTTCGTACTGTCCAACCGCGTAAGCCGGGCTGCTCTTTTCCCTTTGAGCTATATCCTGGTAGTGCAGCTGCGGGTAGCAATCATAAACCTTTACCTGACCAGGCCCATTCCCGATCTCACCTTTCATTATTAATCCTGGCAGTGGCTGGTTCTTTGCGAACATATAGACCAAATAGGAGGTCATGGTGAAATACTTCTTTGTCTCAAGCTCAATCAGCTGAGCGTGGATGTTATCACTTATGATCTGAGCCCAGTCAAACTTAGACTTTCCGGCAAAGACCTGTTCTGTAAAATAGAATATCCATTCTTCAAAGTAGTTGGACTTAGGGAGTCCCATGACTCGGCTAAGTAAGGTGACCATATCGCCATGTTCATTATGAAAGTCACTTCTGGGGGTCTTTTTCACAATCCTGGTGCTTGAAGGCCTTTTTTCTTTGAACCATTCTTCGTTAATTAGTGCCCTGCATCGAGCTGGGTTCATATCATACGCCCCCTGTGCCTCGTCCATTGTTGTAGCTATGGGATTATTTGGAAAGGGGATATCAAATGCATCGCCGATAGCCTCAGGGGAGAAGTCGGCAATAGTGATATCTTCCAGAAGCACCAATCTGGACTTTGGCTCGTAATGCCGAGCAGCTTCCACTACTAATTCATAGTTCTGGATTGCTGGAGGAAAACCTGCTGCTTGGGCGATGCCACTTTCCAGCATTTGCCTAGGCCTGCCATATGCATTGGGTGAGAAGACCCGATCCCTGAAATCCTGAATATCAATGTGGCCAAGGTCGGTGTCACCAATGTTGTCCCAGATACTCTGGACCTTTGACTCTCTTAGCCCTCCCCTCTGATACTGATACTTCATTCTTTCAACTTTCCGTGGGATGTCTGATTTGGATGCTCGTGAGGTTTCTGCTGCAGCGGGTGTTTTTGATGATTCTCCCACTGATTTAGGCATTTATCCTGCACAGCCAGACACGGATTACAAGGTGACACGAGAATGACGATGCGGGTTAGATAATAACAGAAGTGTTTCAACAGACCGAGATTAGTTTAAATATCACTCTGGGCTAACAATCTGATTAACTTCTACAGCATCATATTCCTGAAGATTTATGACTAAGCATTCTTACTCTCAAATTTTTTGGATTAATTTTAACAAAGGCAAAACATGAGAATTTTGAAAAGAGATGCAGTTTTCGGCCAAACTCCGGGAATAAGTCCCAAATTTTGGATGCTCGAATGATGGAGACGCAGACTCTAAGCATTTCAAATTTTGCGTATTCGCGTATTTGATCCACACATTTTAAATGACCGTACACGATAAGGCGTACTTACCTGATCGGAGCGAATGATGGGTGATTGCCCGACCTTGTTGCGCGGGGCGAGCGGATGATCCTGCAAAATTTGAATCCCAACGGTTATCCTTCCTGTTTAAATTTTCGTGGTTTGGAGGATGAAAGAGGATTTATCAATTTCACATGGTTCTGTGCCTAGCAACCTGAATTTCAAATGGTTGATGGGAGGATGATGCAGTGTCTTACCTCCTTGTTTTCGGATTTAAGAGTTCCTTTCGAATTTTGAATTGGAGGTTTTCGAATCTAACCTTCGCGGGTTTGCTCGTCCTGACCTCCGCGTTACACACCGTGCCTTCTGCGTTAATGTTTTGCTTGCGTTTTGGACTTCGTTTTTAAACTTTCGCCTTGGAATTTCGGACGCTTAGGGTCCGAAAACGCTGTTTGCCCGATGATGTTGAAGCTCGAACGCGGGGGTCCGAAGTGCGTTTTGATGTTGTTTTAGAAGCTTATACTGTCTTTGTTATTCGGACGCAGGGGTCCGAAGTGCGTCTCGACGTTGCTTTTGAAACACCACACTTTCCCTTTCGGAGCTTAGGGTCCGAAGAATGTTATTTGATATGTTTTAAAACTTACACTTCGTCCTTTTCGTTCGGACGCGAGGGTCCGAAGTGTGCCATGCGCTGCGTTTTTAAAACCTCAGTTCGCCCTTTTCATTCGGAGCTTAGGGTCCGAAGAATGTTATTTGATATGTTTTAAAACTTACTCTTCGTCCTTTTCATTCGGACGCGAGGGTCCGAAGTATGTATGATGTGCGTTTTTGTTTTTTTAAAACTTACTTCGCCCTTTTCGGAGCTTAGGGTCCGAAGTGTGTATGGTGTGCGTTTTGTTTTTTAAAACTTACTTCGCCCTTTTCGGAGCTTAGGGTCCGAAGTGTGTATGGTGTGCGTTTTGTTTTTTAAAACTTACTTCGCCCTTTTCGGAGCTTAGGGTCCGAAGTGTGTATGGTGTGCGTTTTGTTTTTTAAAACTTACTTCGCCCTTTTCGGAGCTTAGGGTCCGAAGTGTGTATGGTGTGCGTTTTGTTTTTTTAAAACTTACTTCGCCCTTTTCGGAGCTTAGGGTCCGAAGTGTGTATGGTGTGCGTTTTGTTTTTTAAAACTTACTTCGCCCTTTTCGGAGCTTAGGGTCCGAAGTGTGTATGGTGTGCGTTTTGTTTTTTAAAACTTACTTCGCCCTTTTCGGAGCTTAGGGTCCGAAGTGTGTATGGTGTGCGTTTTGTTTTTTTAAAACTTACTTCGCCCTTTTCGGAGCTTAGGGTCCGAAGTGTGTATGGTGTGCGTTTTGTTTTTTTTAAAACTTCAACTTCGCCCTTGGTCGATATTCGGACGCGGGGGTCCGAAACGTGGTTTTTTGACGTTGCTTAAAAAAACTTTAACTTTGTCTCTTTTCGGAGCCTAGGGTCCGAAGACGCTGTTTGATATGTTTTTTTTTAGAACTTAACAGCTTGTGTTATTCGGACACGGGGGTCCGAAGTATGCTATTGCACTGTGTTTTAAACTTAACCTTCACTAAAATTCGGACCTAAGGTCCGAAAACGTTGTTGGGCAGTGTTATGTTTTGAAACTTTAATTTTTTGGAAATTTCGGACCTAGGGTCCGGAATGCGATTGCCACCTTATGCTTTCAAATTTTGAATTTTCACCTTCGGACGCTTACATCCAAAAGGGGGGGAGCGCACAACGTTTTAAACTTAACGGCTCATCTTGACTTTCGCCAAGTTCGGACCTGGAGTCCGAAAAGATGCTCGCATTGCGTTAAGTTTTGAAATTTTGGAACAAACTCTCGGTATTTACGCCCGAAAGCCAGATCAGTCAAAAGGGCTCATTGGTTCATTACTCCAACGTTGATCAGCTTACGGACTGATCACGAACTCGCTCGAGGAGACACGAGAAACTCTGATTCGATTCTCGGGATGACGATCAAAAAACTCAAAACTGGAAAGGGGGACCCTGTCGGCGACAGGGGGCGTGTGCAACGCACAACACTCACCCATTTCTGCTGTCTCTCATTCAGATCTTTCTGATGCATGAAGTGTTTAAGACTATTGTGATCAGTCTTAACAATGAATTTACTCCCCACCAGATACTGCTTGAACTTTGCAAGGGCATGCATTATGGTAAGCATTTTCTTGTCATAAATAGAGTACAGTCTCTCAGGACCTCTCAACTTTCTGCTCTCAAAGACTATAGGATGCTTATCTTGCATGAGGACCGCACCAACACCTTCTCTAGAGGCATCACACTGTAGCTCAAATGGCTTGGTGAAATCAGGCAATGCTAAAACAGGGCAGGAACTCATGATCCTTTTAAACTGCTCAAATACTGTTTGTGTTTTTTCGGACCATTCAAAAGCTCCTTTCTTTGTAAGATCTGTAAGGGGGGCAGCCAGTTGAGAATATCCCTTCACAAACCTCCGATAGAATCCAAATAACCCCAAAAATCCCCTCAAATGTGTTATGTTTTCAGGAGTAGGCCAATCAATGATGGCTCTAATCTTTTCAGGATTCACCTTCACACCACCTGCACTGATAATGTGACCAAGGTAGAGCAACTCTTCCATTCCAAACTCACATTTGGACTCCTTGGCAAACAGGGATTTAGATTCCAATATGCTCAACACTTCATCCAACTGCTGTAAATGTTCTTTCCAAGATTTGCTGAATATAAGTATGTCATCAAAGAATATCAAAACAAACTTCCTTAGTTGTTCTTGGAAGATTCTTGACATGCATGACTTAAATGTAGCAGGTGCATTAGTCAAGCCAAAGGGCATGACTAGGAACTCAAAATGCCCAAAGTGGCATCTGAAAGTAGTCTTCTCCACATTTGATGCTCTCATTCTAATTTGATGGTACCTCGACCTGAGGTCAATCTTGGAAAAGAACACTACCCCATGTAGCTCGTCAATGAGCTCATCAATCCTTTGAATAGGATACCGAATCTTTATGGTTTTTTGATTTAGGGCTCTGTAATCCACATACATGCGCATGGTTCCATCCTTCTTTCTCACTAAAACAACAACGGAAGCAAAGGGGCTTTTGCTAGGCCGTATGTAACCCATGTCAAGCAATTCCTGAATTGCTTTCTCAATCTCATCCTTTTGCTTCTTAGGATATCGGTAAGGAGTAGTTATGACTAGCTTAGCTCCTTCTTCAAGCTCAATAATGTGTTCGACACCTCTTTCAGGAGGCCTGCCAGGAGGTGGATTTTCGAACACCTTGCTTCTTTTGGTTATCAAAGCTTCAATGTCTTCAGGATAATTCCTGTGCTCCTTTTGTGGTTCTGAAGGCATGACCATGATCTTGCTTCTATCCTTGATCATTGCTGAAATATTTGAGGAATAGCTGCCCTTATCTACCAATGGATTGGAAGGCATTATCAAACACTTTGCTGCCCACTCCACCTGATTATGGCGGATCAGCCTTTCCATTCTTTTCCAGGATACCACTTTAAGTCATGTTGACGTGTTTTTTATGACAGTGTCCAACACAGAATAAAGTTGCCCAACGGTCACTTCACTCTCTCTTGATCAAAGTGCGATTGCATGCTGATATTGTAGGAGAATGAGACAATCGACTCCAAGGTTCCTTTATGCTACGGGTGTGACTTAGTTGGCTGATGTGATTGCTAGTAATCCAAGGGGCCTTATGTATGTCGAAGAAATTTATGCAAGCTCAAGAATTTGTCGACACGGATGATTTGCAATGAAGCTCTAAGTTTTAGATTTTTTCAGATTTTGAAATATGCAGAAAGTAAATAGGAATAGGGCAGAGGAAAACTAGACTCAGATCATCAAGAGAAACCATCAAATCGAACAACTTCTTCTGATAATCAAAGTTAAACTTACACATAAAACGGAGGCTCAGGCTAACTTTGCACGGTATGCAACAATCAGCTGCACACCAAAAGTATGAGCACAAATTTGGCGACAAGCGATCCGATCAAATCCAGTTCGTCTAATAGCATGAAAACAAATCTAATCTATGAAGAGAACGAGACCATGCGAGTTCCAAAACAGCACAAGAACACACCAACAATTGAACAATGTATTAAGTGTTTGCTTCAAAAACTCTTAGCAACAATCTCTGACGATAGTCTCTCCTCATTACAAATGAGGGGGTCACCCCCTTATATAGGCCTCAAGCCATGATTACATGCAAAACCCTAATTAGGGTTTGCCCTAAAGATTCCCCACTCAAGGTGCAACAAGGTGGGAATCTGCATTAAATAACCCACTACGCTCATTTACAATAAATTTAAAAGAGCCTAAAATAGCGCCCATTAGCACATTAAGTGCACCCCATGATGATGACCATGCCCAGAATATAACTGACGTCGTCATAAATGCCTATCACTCTCTAAGCGACGGTGACATGCAAGAAGAATCCGTCATAAAACCATAATGAGGGGACGACATGCAAGAAGATTCTCTATCCTGTGGTGGCATGCGTTGACCGGTCCCACGCCTGGTCAATGTTCCTTCAGCCATAAATACACCATCACTATTCAGTCAAAACACTTTCGTCCAAAAATGGACGACCATTATCTCGTTCATTAATGGCATATGCAATGAACCTACCGACGACAGCCTCTAGTTCTCCGATGGAGACACTTGGCACATTCTTGATGTTGAATTCCATCAAGGCAATCTCCTCTTCACTTCTGGAAAAGAAACTTTCCCAATCTGCCATGGCTTCTTTTGTTTTCTTCATCATACCAGAGAATGAAGAAACATTTGCAAAGTGTTCCTTAGGAAATGAACCGACGAAGAAGAAATCATGCAACTGGGATTTCAAGGAGTTCACCATTATTCCCCCGTCGCTGAGTTTCCTTGAAAATAAAGCTTCCATGGCACTGAGGATTTCTTCTTGTATCCCTCTGATAGATTCCTTCAAGGTGATAGAATCAATGCTGAATTTATCAAGGGTGTTCTTTCCTGAACAGATGGCGTAGAACCATCGGGGAAAGTCATAGGCTTCATTCTCTTGGATCACTTTCTTGTCCACCAGTGTTTGCCTTGGAGTCTTCATTAGAGCCCTGAGTCGGGAAATGGTTAAGTCTTGGTAGACATCAACATCTTCCCATAGTCCTTCCGCTGTTTCCAATCTACTTAGGAGGGCCACGAACCTCGAATGGAGCTGAGCTAGATCTTCTACAAATTTCCCTGCCTCAGCATAAACATCTTCTACCCATTCTCGGGAATTTTGTGCCATTGCCTTTGTAAGTTCTGCATCATCAATTACTTCCTTGGGAAGGAAGGGAGGGGGAGTGGATGAAGGGCCTGCTTCCCTGAGGGGCCTTTTGAAACCCCTGACGTATTAGCATAGAAATCTGTTTTCCTCCTTCAGCCGCTTACATTTTGCCGTTGACTTCAGTAATTTCTCCTTCATGGCAAAGGAAGAATCGTCGAAATCTCCCATTACTTGAGCGGTGGAAGCATGACCAAGATCCACCTGTCTGATGACGTAATCTTCCTGTCTAATGTCACTCCTGTCCTTATCCACTGCAGGTTCAGCAATGTGCAAGGTTCGGGCTCCAGATTCTTCCCTAACTATCTTGGAGAACTTCCGGGGGGCCTTCCTTTCCGGTGGCTGATCCATCCTCTTCAATAATTCTTTTAATTCCTGAGCAGGATTGGTCCCTCCTTCCGCCTCATTTCCCAATCTGCCTACCAACCAATCTGGCGTGGGGATGGAATGGCTGTAATCCTCTGCATGCTCTCGTTCCTGAGATTCTTCTTCCATTTCGCCAAGGATAGTCTCTATGAAATTATCCTGGCGAGCTTCTTCCAGGTGCGGGGAACTTTCTTGCCTCTGACCTCTTGGCTGATGGCGACCCTGTGAAGCATTGATACTAAGTATGTTAGGTGCTGGAACATTCCCTGGAAGTGGGCCTGTGGGATGTGGGAACATCTCTACTTCTTGTACGCTCGAGGAGCTAATTGGTGAATGCTCCCTTCCTGTCCTCGTTCTCTTTTGTGGGGGTTCCTCTTGCTGGGCCTCCTGTTGAACCTCGTGCGGGATTTCCTGTTGGGTATCCTTCATCTTTGTTACCCTTGGCCTCTTTGGGGCACTCTTTCCTTTGTCCATCCGGGCCTTTCTTCCTGCTTGACCCTGTGAAGAGCCTTCAGTTGCCTCGCTGTGAGAATCTAGATTTCCCATCAGCTGGTATTTTAGATGGACATGGTTTTCCACCAACTTTCTTGTCTGCCTGTCAATCCAATGCTTAGTGAATTTTAGCACTGGCCTAGCCAAAATGTTCAAATCATCTACCTCAGGCTCCGACCAATCTGGCAATAGGATAGGTTGATCCTTTATCCTCTCGAATTCTGGTTGCATCAAATCTAAGTCTTCCTTCACTTGGTCTAGTACCTGATGAATCTCACTTATTCAGATGCTGTCGAGGGGCAGTCTGGAGTGCATTCTTCTCCAGACCTCAAAGTCATCCTCAACACTTGCCCAGTAATCCTCCAAGTGAAATCTATGTATGAATTTGACACCGGCAACCTTCCTAATCTGGCTGTAAGGATCATATTGGGCCCTGGAAGTGTAAAATGGTAGGCGATAGAACAACAATTCGCCTGCTGCACTTTCAGCGGCCTCCAATCCTAGGCATATCTCCATGAAATCTCCCAAGACAATCGGAAATTCAATAGATTGCTTCTTCTTCTTCTTCTGCAGCTGATTGTAGGCAGTCAACTGCCTCATGAGCTCGAGTAATATAAGCTTATCTGATGGATATCTGGGCAATTTGTAAGACTGGAAGGAGAAGCCCTGCGTCTTGATGTAGGTGAACTTGGGGAACTGCAGGAACATGACGCTATACTTCTGGACCAAAGCACTTGCCTGTGAAGACAACCTCATGTGCAACTTATTTTGCATAAGTCATGTTAGGTACCTGGTAAAGGTGTCATTCGCCAACTTGTAAGAATTCACGTTGTGGAGATGTAGTTGAGGATAACATTCATACACCTTTAGCTGAGCTGGCCCGCAGCCCATGACTCCTCTTGCTGGAAGCCCATCGAATCCTTCCCTTCGTGCAAGCATATAGAATAGGTAGGAACTCATGGAAAAGGACTGAGATCTTTTCTCCTGCAGGTTCTTCAATTGTTCATGCAAGTAGTGGCTGATCAATCTAGCCCAGTCAATCAGTGTCTTCGAATTCATGATCTCGCGTATGTAGAAGAACATCCAAGGCTTGAAGTTCACCGAGTGTGAGCATCCCATTACTCTGCTCAACATCTTTATCATGTCCACATACTCTTGCTTGAACTCGAAGATTGTGAGAGTTTTGGGCATCTTGGAAACGTGTACTCTAGGCTTCAGCAACCACTGCTTTGTTGATCAAATCAGCACATCTGGCGGGGCTGCTTCATAGACTGCTTGAGCTCCGCTGTTGGTCCTGTACGTCATGGAGTAATGTGAAGGGATTCCGAAGCCTTCACCAATTGCCTCTGGAGTCAATGCTGCCAGTAATTTGCCGTTTGGTGTTGAGATTGTCTTCCGCTCCAGATTGTAATGTGCTGCACATTCCAAGACTAGATCTGGGCACTGAATGGCGGGAGGAAAGCCAGCTGCTGCAACTATTCCACTTCTCACAATTTTGACAGCTGTCGGAGATGGATTGTGTCCTGCAGTTCCGAACATTCTTATCTTAAATGCAGCCAAGTTGAACGTGCCGAAGTTGGTATCGCTGATCTCTTCCCATCTTGAATTCAATTGAGAGTGGGGAAGAAAACCTTTCATCTCTGCTTTGATCAATGCTTGCCTAGAGATAGTAGCTGCCTTGCTAGGTTCCGCCATCTTGGGAATACTTCGAAATGATGGAAATAGAGACTAAGTATGAAAACTCTTTGCTTCTTTACTCTTTCTTTCCTGAATCTTGCACGTGAAAAATGAAATGTTTTTTCCCAATTTATATAGAATTCCTAAGAGGCATCAAATTAGTAATTGCATTTATGGTGCATCATACTTTCCTTAATTACTATGCCATGGAAGGCAATTTCCCATGCGTGTGAGATCAAATTTAGAACTTTCCTTAAATGCTCCAAGTCATGCGTCATACTTGGAAGATTCCTCCTGCCAACTCATTGATTTCATTCTTTCCAATTCCGAAGGATCTTTCTTAGGATTTGCTCGATTCCACTCCAACTTGCCATTTCCTGCTTTAGAAGGAATTTTCATGCCTCTTCTTCACATCCCTGTTTTTTAGGGATCTTCCTAAATTTTAGGAGTCAAGTTCATTGGATGGGGAATTTCGTCCCGATTTTGAATCTATAAAAATTTCCATATTTGGTCGGGATTTGATGTCTAAAAATAGCATAATTGAAAATTCGCCCGAGGGGAATTTTGCTTTTATTGCTCCTGGATTCCTTGGATTCCGTGCCTTAGGCAAAATTTCAATTTTTTTTTTTGTTTTGCGTGAGTGAAATTTTTTCACTATGCCAAGGATTCATGAATTTTCCCTTTGTAAATGCATTTCTAGTTTTGGCTCCCTAGCCTTGACCTGGGCGCATTTTGGAGACGTCCATGGAGAGGTGGAAAATTCCACTTGTGAATGGCTTCATGAATTCAGCGCCCTAGCCCATACCTGGGCGCATTTTGGCCATGTCCATGGAGAGGTGGATTTTTGCACGTGTGAATGACTTCATGAATTCAGCGCCCTAGCCTATACCTGGGCGCATTTTGGCCATGTCCATGGAGAGGTGGATTTTTGCATGTGTGAATGACTTCATGAATTCAGCACCCTAGCCCATACCTGGGCGCATTTTGGCCATGTCCATGGAGAGGTGGATTTTTGCACGTGTGAATGACTTAAGACTTAGAATATTTTGACCTTCCACTTCAGGGATGATTTTTCAGATTTAGCCATTTTAGACCCCTGTCTGTCTGTTCTCAACTTTCCAAATTTAGAAGTGATTGTGCATGTTGATTCTTTGCTGTCTGCTAGCTTGATCCTACCACAAATAGACTTTCCTGAAATAGAAACTTTCCAAAATGTCAGAGTTAGAGCCCAAGACAAGATGCAAGATGACTTACTAAAAATAGTAAGTTTGATTTTTGGCAAAATGGCGACATTTCGGGACTCGGAAAAATCCCTAAAAAATAGGGACTTTCTAAAAATAGAAAGTTGCTCCGTTTGGGCTCAAATTTCACTGGGAGGTCCCTTGAAGGGTCCTGATTCCAGTCGTATGCTTAGTTTTCCTGAAATCCTAACAGGAACCCCTAAAATCTAGGACAAAAGGCAAAGCCCTAGAAAAAGGACGAAACAGGCCCTAGACCTCATAGAATTTGCTTGACAGAGAAGCAGATTAACCCTAACTGACTCCCAAACATCCATAATGCGGAGAGATTGAAGAGATTGCCACCGACACACACAAAAACGAAAGCCAAATGACCAAAAGGGCCTAAAAGTTAGGGGGTCCCTATCTGGGATGGGGTGATGTGTGATTAGGTCACAACAAGTCCCTCATGCGACATTCCTCTCAACAATACCTTCTTCCCTTCAGACATGAATTTCAGCTCCATAGTTTGTAGGTTTAGTGTGATCTCACCAAGAGATCTCAGCCATTGAATCTCGAGGACTGCATCATCAGTCCCTCCAATGCTCACCACAAAGAAATCATCTCTGATTTCATGATTCCCCAACTTCAGAGACATGTTGGAAATCATTCGGTTACAGGATATAGTGGAGCCATCTACTACCATGACTTTGAAGCCCTCAACTTCCTCTGCCACTAGTCCCTTTTTTGCAACAATCCTCTCGTCAATGAAGTTGTGTGTTGCACCTTTGTCAATGAGAGCAATGACATGATGCTCTCCAATCACACCCCGAACTCTGAAGGATTCATTTTTGTGAATGCTCAAGAGTTGAGCAACCACTCATCTATCTTCTAACCCAAATTTAGGCCCTTCAAGAGCCTCTTCATACTCGCTGCCCTCAACTTCAGTTTGTTGTTTTGAAATTTCAGAATCTGATCCATCTTCTGAATAGCACTCCATCTGATGCAAATTCCCTTTTCCATGGCACTTATGTCCGGGAACCCAAGGTTCTCTACAAGAATAATAAAGATTCTTTCTCCGGAGCTCTTGACGGAGCACATCATCCATACGTGGAGGGAACCTCTTGGTTTGATTTGTGAACTTCTTCTTATCCTTTCTGAAAGGGAAAGGCTTGGACTGAATTTTACTCTTTGGGTCAGCCAACTCCATACTTCTAGATTTTTTTATAGCTTCTGCCAAGGTGGGCGGATCAAAAGCTTTGACCCATCCTCTCAAAGGTTCTTCAAGTCCTTCAGTGAAAAGGACAACCAACCGCTTCTCTTAGATGCTACTCATCATGATTGACAGGTTTTGGAATTCAGTCACGTAAGTGTCCAATGAACCTTGTTGTCTGAGTTGTGCAAGTTCTCTAAACTTCACCTCTGGATCCCTGGTGTCGAATCTCTCAATCAGCTTGTTGGTGAAATCAACATAGGTGGTGATTAAGTTATGACCAAGGGTGACCAACCCATGGTACTAACATTCGTGGGCCACTCCATCGAAGTGCAAGGTAGCAAACTTGATGGCATCCTCCTCCGGCATAGGCCTCAAGGACAAGTAATTGTCCAACTTCTGTACCCATGCTCTAGCTGTACTCTTAGCGCTTCCATCAAAGTGTGCTAAGGTCACTCTTCCAAGAGCTTGCTGATAATCTCTTGGGGCAGCAGACTTATAGTCATTCCTCCTTCCTCTCTTCATTTTCTGATTCATAAACTGATCCAGAGTTAGGATATCTCGGATCTCACCAGGAAGAGAAGCATACTCCATGTAGTTGTTCCTAATTTCATCAGCTGTGGGTATCTCTGTTTCAGTTTGTTGTACTTCTTTTGGCAGAAATACAGGTTGTAAAGGCCTTGGGGCTGAACCTCCATTGTTACTCCCGTTGTTACTCCCATTTCCATTGCCTATAGGAGTGTTAGAAGTGCTGGCTTCCGGTCCATTGTTGGGCTAATTAGGGACCCCAACAACGTTCTGGTTGAGCTTGGCCAGCAGTAGAGACATCATGTCCATCATGGCATTGAATTGTCTCTCTGCCTTCTTATCGGGTGCCTCATTTGGTTCTGTAGTCTTATCTACCATTGAATCCATTGAATCTGAGGTATCTAGATCCTTCCCTCTGCTTCTCTGTACTTCTGAAAATGTGTCCTCTTCGGGCACTATAGGAATCTGAAACTGTTGTCTCTTCTGCTCTCTGTTGTAGTATCTGATGTCTCTGTCACTCATGGAGACTTCTGAACCCACTGACTCTCACAGGCTGGTAGGAAAACCAACTCTGATACCACTGTAATATCCCAGTAATTTCTTTTTTGCATTTTCAAGGCCGACAATAACATCAACAAGTAATTAACCCGTTAAGGTTAGAAAACGTAACTGAAACCATACTGGAAAGTAACCCTTCCACTTTCTGATCACCAAGTGCCCAATGTGGGAAGGTGAGAGCATACGGTGTTGAGGGAATCATTAGCATAAGAAAATTGAAACATAATGCAATGCTTGGGCGGCAAGCCAACCCCTTCCGCTTATCCAGTGGGAGAACAAGGAAACTTGGCAGTAAACCAGCCATGAGATACACAAAATTAGAATCACTCAACCGCAATATTTCAGCGGGAGGACTGCAATTACATAATAACCTCAACTCGACCGCTTATGCAGTGGGAGGACCATTACACAAGCTATCACTCGACCACTTATTCAGTGGGAGGACTGGAAGTTACAAAATTACTGAATATTAGGCAGCAAGCCAGCCTCTTCCACTTATTCAGTGGGATGAGAGTTACAAAAATAGAACTGGTTAGTAGTACCACTGTCATAACCCCTCTTTGGACATTGGATTAAATAAATACGATAATTAAAACATTTATAAATTAACATTTAATGATATTGGAAAATCGTCTCATTTATGAGACTTCACGATTTTCCTCTAATATATGATTATTAATGTTTATTATTTATTATTATTGTTTTATTTTAATGTAACGTGCATATTTCAATTATTAATATTATATTAATTATTAAAGAAGTTTTCCCATAAAATACTATTAAAACATAAAATAGATATATTGAATACATTACAAAAGCATGATAACATAATGAATAATATTATAATAATACAATTGAAATATATATAACCAGATAAATGAATAACCATTTATCTCTATAATAATAAACTATTAAATACCATTTATCTCTATAAAAAGAAATTATTAAATACCATTTATATCTCTAATAACCAATTATTAAATAAAATATTAGCTTGCAGTCAATATCAATTACTATTAAATAACTATTAAATAAAAACATAATGGCAGACCAAATTTGACACATGTCAGATTTGTCTGCCTTTGCATACTTGTATAAAAGAAACCATAACTAATACATACGTTAAAACAAACAATATATATAGAGTCAAGAAGCTTTCCCAATATCGATGGAGGCAACAACCAAACCGATCAACACTAATATCCACTCTCCCTTATCGCTGGATAAGAGAATATCAACCCGGAGGGATTAGTTAAGCTAAATCAGCATGCGAGTTACCCAGTCTATTTATTGCTGGCTGAGGACCCGATTTAGTATTAAGGAATCTATAATCCATAGCTTAACAACTCAACAAATCATCGTTGATTAATAACTTAAACTCACACAAAGGATGCGATTAATATTCATGAAGAGCCACGATTAAGGAAAGGATATGACTATTCTAGATCAAGAGATACGGCCAGTCAGAATTAAAAGATATTTAATAAGTCATACAATCATCTCAAAGGAAAAAAAAAAAAGGGCACCATTAAGACAAGAATCCACTCAAAAGGAAAAGGGATTGAAGTCTGCGTTAGCAAAGAATCAAGCAATTCAAATCAGAAAACATATCAAGTGATTTCATTGAAAAGAAGAGCGATCCAGATCAGAACAGCGATCACCCCTCTTGTCTTAAGATGATTATAAAGTTCATATTTAAATAATAGCATACATCGATAATAATTGCTATCCATTGATAGCTATCACTATTTGAAGTTAAAGTTACAGGAATTATTCACCAAGTCAATATCATAACCATTACTTATTTACATCCACACTTTATCTCAGTAGGACATCTGCATATCTACAAGTTTGATATCTGCCTATGTTGCAAACTGATATCGACTACATCGTGGTGAAGATATATTATTCCACATAGACGTTACTGCGGATCAAAAATAATATCCACAGTTATGGCTGGGGTAATATACGCCCTCTAAAATTATCACCACTGATCCTTAAAATTGAAAGAAGTCTTACTGCAATTTGGGAATATAGGCCAAAAATCTTAGGAGCCCAAAAAAGGGGACATTACAACTACTACCTAACCTTACAATAATAGAGATGAGAGAAGGAGAGTAATGCAGATTTCCACAATAAGAACATAAATTTCTATTACAACCAATCTGCAGGCTGAAATCACAAATCAACAGCCTATGGAAATGCCAAAATGCTCATAACTCCTTCATTATACATCCAAATTAATTCAAACTAGTCCCAAACCCACAATATATCACTCACAACAGCAACCAATCAAAACTACAACTCAAACAACCCCTTATTTATTTTGCATGCATCCCAATGCAAAAACCAAAACCCACACTATACCTAGGAATTTTGATTTAGCATAACAAATTCAAAACTCAAACAAACATGCTATAAACTCACAAAGTTTATCGCCAATGCTGGGAAGGAAGAAGGAGATGATACCCATAATCGTCAGTCGCTTCAGCAGAGAGGTATGAGCAAAAAGATACTTCAGCCACAGGGAAACCAGCAAGTCTCCAGCATCACTTCAACACCAAAAATGTCTAAGCAAACTCTGAGAATGTAGTAGAATACAATGCACAACTAGGTATTGTATTTCAAGTACGAAACCGGGAAGCACTAGGGAGATGCACTCTGAAGTCTTACTTCTGTCACCAAACCGGCAGCATAACATTACAATTTTTCAAGATAATGCAAATGGGAGTCCAAGTCTCATATTTATAACTTCACACCCTCAAATCCAAATGCAAATTCCCTCAAATTCACTTTTCTCATTTGCCTTTCATTCCACTCTACGTGGACCCCAAGAGTGGCGCCATATCCTCAACACAACCCTCACGCCAAAAAGGCATGGGCCCATGAACTTTACTTGGCACATTAGAGATAAGTCATAAAATAATATCTCCTCCAATAATTTCGACATCTCTTTATTTAACATGAAATTTGCAAAATACTTAAGAAAAAATAGACATTAATCCCAAATTCAATAATCAACAACCAATAATCAGATTAATTAAATATTAAACCTTAGGATAAGGAAATAATATTTAATTGTGTCACATAAGACTCCCATACTGATTATTATCACAACCAGGATGAAACTGAGCCAGGAAGACCACTGTACTGCTGCAGAATCAGGACCCTGTCCATTGCCAAAAATAGAATTATGCCACACTGTCACTTACTAAAAATAGTAAGTCAAGAACTAATGCTCCAAAAAGCATGATCTTCGCACTCAGAGACAGAGCATGGAGAGCTCAGTAAGACAGTATCACCAAAATAGCCATTCCTTGACTTACTAAAAATGGTAAGTCCTTGTTTCATCAATGTTGGACCCCTCATTCTTCATTCCACCTAGCCTACAGGTCTCAGGGATAGGCTCATGGACCACTGGAAGGTCATCAATGAGAAGTGGACATTACATAAATAATGTGTAATAAAATAATAGCGTAATAAAAGGATATGAGTTTGTTAGAGAAGAATCTTCTAGAAGGAACCAATTGATTGGAGGAGAAAAGAATAAATAGAGGGGGTTGGTTCATTGTTCATAATTGGTTATTTGATATTTTCTCGTGTAGATTTGTAGGGCCAAGGGTTTCTACAGACTTAATCATTTGGGAACAAAAACTCCCTATAATTTGAATAACTGAAGTGGTGACAGATCTTCCGAGGGGTTGCAGGTGAGAGTGGAGGATAATCTCAATCATTCACATTGTGCTTATTGAGCTCATGTGAATCTCATGATAGACATCTTTGTGGTATTTTCAAACCATCCATATTTGTTATATTAGTGCATCGATTTTCATTGGAAAAGATGGGCGATTTTACTAGAAGGCTAATTGAAGGTAGAATTGGGATATAATTGATGGTATAGCAGGTCTGAGGCAAATCGAGTTCCATCCTTCAAACCTAAGACTTTGCTCTTATCTCCTCATTGAAGCATCATAACTTTCATTGGAGGTCAGCGCTGGCATTGTGTAATGTCCCCTTCTTAGTGATGATGCTTTCAGTGGTCCACTGGCCTATTCCGGAGACCCATAGGCTATGTGGAAAGGAGAATTAGGGTTTCCAACTTCTGTGGAGTTCTGCTCCAGCTTGTCAAGGTTAGTCAGGAGGGAATTCTTCAGTCCTGCTTGTGATTTCCTTCTAGCTTTTCCATGAACTCCAGTGTGGCATAACATGCAGTTGACTCTTTGGTGAAATGTGAACTTACTATTTTTAGTAAGTTAGGGTTTGGCTGTTTGGATGGTGCAGTTTTACTGAGCTTTCCAAGCTCTTTCTCTGGATGCGAAGATCATGATTTTCAGAGTAGTATTTCATGACTTACTATTTTTAGTAAGTGGCAATTTGAGCATTTCTATTTTTGCCAGTCTTGGATATGGTCTTGATCCAGCGCAGTTCAGTGGTCTTCATTGCTCAGCTTCATCCTTGATTTTGTGATAATCAGTATTCGAGTTATAACTTATTTAATTAAATATTATTTCCTTAACCTAAGGTTTAATATTTAATTATTTTATTACTGATTATTGATATTGGGAATTGTGCATAATATGATTTTCTTCCTAAGTTTGCCTAGGCGAATTATTTAGTGATTGAAGGGGGATGCCAAAATGAAAGGAGACCTTATTTTATATTTGACAAAGTATATTCTATGTTAAAATTGTGGTCCCCTTTGCTAGGCGTGATTTTGACTAAGGGGTGGCGCAATGCTTGGGTCCACCAGTTGAAATGAAATGCAAATTGGAGAGGTGAATTTGGAGGGAGCTGAATTTGAAATTCAGACTTGAAAATCTATATATACAGGTGTTTGGCTCCTCATTTGATTATCCAGAGAAATTATAATGTTATGCTGTCGGAATGATTCCAGACTTCTTCGAGGGTGAAAACCTCCTAGACTTTTCCATTGCAGTTTTGCGTGTGAGACATCACTCTAGCTGAGGTTCATTTGTGTGGATTGCGTGTGTGGATTTGAGAGAGTTGGTTTGCTGCTGCAATTTTCAGATTTTCTGGTTCTTGTGTGGCTGAAGCAAAGATTTGATCCTACCTCCTTGCCTGTGCAACCTGTCATTCTGGGTATTGGCTCGAACTATTCCTATTCTTTGGGCGATGTGTTTTGTAAGTTTGCAGTCTTTGATTTTATATTGCAAATTGTACTTTCAGCTTGGGCGTGGGTTTTTGGGAGTGCATTGGGATGCATGCTTGGTATTTTGAGGTAGTTTGGAAGCTCTTTTTCAGTTTGTTCTTAGTCGCTTGGTTCTTAGTGTTAGTTTGGGTGAGTTTGGGGAAGTATTGAGTGAGTTTGAAGAGAATTGGAAGCAATTTTAGTGTGTTTTGTGTTGCTGGTTATGCATTTCCAGCCTGCTGTCATTTATATCAGATCTTAGGATGTTGGTGTTTGAGTTGGTTTGGTGTTAGTATCTTCTTCGATCAGCATTATTCTCCTATTCTATCTTTCCTATATTTTGTAAGGTTGAATAGTAGTACTATCAACCAATTCTAGACTGTAAGCATACCCGCTGAACAAGTGGAAGAGGTAGGCTTGCTGCCTATTTTTTGGTATTTGTAACTCAGTCCTCCCACTGAATAAGTGGTCGAGTGATAAGTTTTATGTATTGTCCTCCCGCTGAAATATGCGGTAGAGTGATAGCTTTATGTAATGTCCTCCCGCTGAAATACGCGGTTGAGTGATTGAGTTTAAGTTTCTTGTTGTTTTCCTTGGCTGGTTTACCGCCAAGAAGTTTAGTTTCTATCCTGCTGAGTAAGCAGAAGGAGCTGGCTTGCCGCCTGTGCATTGTAATTTCAGTTTGGTTTATGGTGCTAACGATCCCTGAAACACCGTATGTTCTCACCGTCCCAGGTTGGGCTCTCGGTGAACAAAAGGTGGAAGGGTTCCGTTTCAGTTGTTTGGATTATTTTTCTAACCTTAATGGGTTATTGTGTTTGCTCTGTAATTCTTATTGAAAAATAAAAATAAAATTAAGGGGGTTTATTATAGTGGTATCAGAGCCACACATCCTGCCAGCCTGTGTGACTGAAGAGTTCCATGAGTGATAGAGATATCAGATACTACAACCGGGAACAAAGAAGACAACAGTTTCAGGTTCCATTAGTACCAGAAGAAGATACTTTTTTAGAGGTATTGAGAAATAGAGGGAAGGAAGTGGATGCTGTAGATTCAGTAGATTCAATGGCAGAGAAGGTTGCAAAACAGAATGAGGCACCTTACAAAAAGGCTGAGAGGCAGTTCAATTCCATGATGGATATGATGTCTGTAATGTCCCCAACTCCGCAATCTAAAGAAAACATATAAACAATGAATTTCAACGATTGATTCTTGGATATGAATGATTTATCTAGAGTGTAATTAGCCAAATTCACTTAAGTCATTTGTTATCAATAAGTCAATTCCCATATTTGGTTCCTAATGAGATTGAGAGGACTAGCTACCATAGGATGCCCGTAGCACTTATCAGGCCCAAGGGCGGTACACTCCCCCTTGGCCCAACTGCCAGTAGACCTTTAGTCAACTGGAGTGGGTGGCCTACCTGACAGAGGCCTAGTTCCTGCTATCCCTGTTGCTTAATTCCTCATCTATCTCACCAGGTTTGGATATGCAATTGCCTTATTCATCATCTTGGTAATATCTTAGTTCCTTCCTACTTGTCCTTAATTGAATAATGCTATTTATTCCCCAAATTATAGTTGTAATCTGCTTATTAATTTAGCACATGTAAATGTATTCATATTGTATACCCATATATATATATATGTTAATAGATTATATTTGTTTCCATTATATAATTTCCATTTATGTAAAAAATGTATTTTAGCCACATCTAAGTATATGTAATAATATTGAATTAACAGCTACATAAATTTATGCACCTATGAATGAAATATTTACCTATCTATAAGTATGAAACCTCACTGATTTATCAAAATATTACTGCAGATTTAAATAAGTGCGGTAAGTGTCTTACCTGAGTCTCCTGCCGCTTCTTTCCTTTATCCCTTTCCCGTGCGCTTTCTTTTCCTTTTCCTCTTCCCCACGCGCTATGCCTTTAATACCATCGGGGGGTTGGGGCGGACCCAGCCATGGGTCATGACTGCTGAGGGAGGAGTGAACGGGGGTGACTGTTGGAGTCACTGCACCCTGGCCCACCCGAAACTTCTTTCGGCGCCTTTCAAGTTATACGCACTGCATCACATACAATGTGATTGCTGGGTGCAACACCCCCGGTAAAGTTTTAGCGCTTATTTAAAATGCATTATAAATATTTTATTTATGTATATTGATATGGGGTCTATTTAATGTTATCGTATAGTGATAAGATCTCATTACTTAATCATAATGTTTATAATGCATTAAGTTTTTTATATTGTATATTTATATTTATTTAGTAACACATTATATGCATCAATAATTATATTCAATTAACAACATTTTATGGTAAAGTTAAATTAAGAGTTAATAATAATTAAAACATGATCATCGATTAAATAATGGAAGGTATAAATGTTATCTCTAATTAAATAATTACAAAAATGTGGGGCTATGACAATGTCTCAGTTGCTAGCCAAACTTAACCAAAATGTTGTTGGGACCCCTAATCAACCCAACAATGGCCGGGAAGCTAGCACTTGTTGAAAGATCCCTGATGGATCTCTTTTGCTAATCTGCTGTAACTTTGTCATGTCCCCTCTTTAGTATGACATGACACTTTACGTGGATTTGCCTATTCCAGACTCTCGTAGGCAGATGGTTGTGATGAGAGAGTCATTTTGGTGTTTATTTGGTGATTGGATGGCTCATTATGCTCTTGGAGACATTATATTTATTATATTTTATTATTACTTTATTTTGGGGCCAAAATGTTATTGAGGTGCACTTTTTATTTTATGAAGTTACTTTTTATCTAAAAAGTGCAATGAGGTTTTAAAAGACTATTATGGATACTTCTAGAAAGCTAAGAGGCTTCTAGAAGATTCTATTATGGATACTTCTAGAAAGACTAAGAGGCTTCTAGAAGATTCTATTATGGATACTTCTAGAGGAAGATTCTAAAAAGTGTATAAATAGACCCCATGGGTGTCTCATTTGGCATCGAAGTCTATTTTCTCTAGTGCATCTACTTGAGCATTTGTGGAGCTTGAAGGTCTGCAAATATCATTGATCTTTGGGAACGATAACTCCCTTAGATTAGCATAACTGAGGAAGTGAAATATCTTCTGAAGGGTTGCGTTATTGGAGATGGTACTCAGCCATTTCATGTTGGATTTCAATTGAAGGTTGATTTGAGGGCTTGTATTTGGTGAATAAGGGTTTTGAATTCATCCCAGCTCAAAATTTGGTACTGCAGCCGCACAGTACGACCCAGGTACGGCCTGCAGCAAGGACAGTACGGTAGTGACAGCAGGGCATTCTTGGGACAGTCCAGTCCTCCTTTCATCAGCATTTCATAATCGGAGTTCAAGGAGCGATTTTCAGGTTCCATTGCATGGTTTTGTTGTCAATTTTTATGATAGAAGTGCACAGTTGTAACAGTCATATATGTATTCAGAAAATAGTCCATTGTAATCAGACATTGCTATCTTGTAGTTGGATTGATATGGTAGAGAAGGTGCATTGCAAGGTCATTGTTCATGTGTGATAGTTTATACATTCTCTTGTCATAAATTCAGTGCTCATGTGTAAGAGTTTGTAACAGTCATACATTTTTAGAAAATTAGTCTACTGAACAATGCAATCAGAATTTGGGAAATTCATGATATATTAGCATTGAAGTCCTTGCATGAATATTTAGAGTTTCATTATTGTTTATTGTGTTACATTTCAATATTGGTATTGTTATCTCAATTGTACTTGATGCTCAAAACAACTATCATATTGAAACACTACATCACAAACAAAACAATTCAGTGCATGCCAAGTGTTTGACAAATTGTCTCAGTTCAGATTTGGGGTTTATTAGTGGCCTTTATAGTAAGGGTCATTACAAACTTTTATTATTTTAAATTGATTTTTCCCATTTATTAATATTTTCTTTTAGAAATAGACAGAAGTTGCAGACGGGTTGGATTCTTTTTGTGTTTTGATGATTTTTCAACAAGTAATAAATTAAGTACAAGTACATGAACAAAGTATTGAAAATGAAGTTCATATACAACCAAAACAAAATTCGATTCAAGGTAGATTTTTGAATATAAAATCAAATATTTGACCAGATGAAGATTTCCAATAATCTCAGGAAGATTACAATCTGGAATGAACCCAACCTGGATACTGAAAGAGTAATATAACCAGGAATGAAGTTGTGGCAAGATTCCAGCCCTCCAAGTGGTGCACGTGGGAAGGAAAGTGGCTGCCAGGTACAGCCGTATGACTGGCAAGAACACCCAACTGGATAGAAACCCCCAAACCCCACGCTGAACTCTGTTAGAATCACTGAAACCTCCAGAAAGTGTGTCGTACAATCTCCATGATGCTAATAACTGCAAGCAAATCCAAACCACTGTATTGGGGGCTATGTCCCAAACAGGCAAGGCATTGGGGTTGGCGTCCCAGATGTTGAAAAGCTCTTCCAGAGCCAAAATCTCAAATCTAAGATGTAAAATGTGTAGAAGATACCCAAGAATTAGGTCTCAACTTCCTTATAACACCTTCCCACTTAGCTCGAACCCTAAAAGTGACTCAATGTGGCGTTTAGGGTTAAAATGTTATATTTCTCATTTTAAGTTGCCAAGTGCATAGAAAATGACCCTTTTTCAAATATAAAGAAATCTGTTCAACGAAAGGATCTGAGTCAAGAGAGAAATATTTAGAAAAGTCCAAGACCTTTCCAACGAGCTATTACACCAAGGTATACGCATCCAGATGAGGCCAAAAACCCCTTATTACTCCAAAATGGCTATAAACATAGCCTTATTTAAATGATAAACACTAACTTAGGAAATATTAAAAATATAACCCAAATAGTTGCAAAATGCTCAAATGACACCACAAACCAAAAAGTCAACCTGCCACCTGTCTGTGACTGAAGTCGGAAATCAAGGATCCACTGACAATCTCATCCCTAAAATCTAGGGATGCTCCTAGAAACTAGGAAACAAACCCAAATCCTCTAAAACTGAACCCAAGGAATAATCTCTAGGAGATCCAACCCTGGGTATGGTCATAACCTCCTAAATAGTAGGGATATCCTCCATAAACGTAGGAATTGCCTCCTAAAAATAAGGAACTACTCCAAACTGATCAACTACTGCCATAACACCAAGTCGCAAACACTGTATAACCACACTAAGTCTCTATCCATCACTGTCACCCTACAAGACCCTATAATTAGCTGACTCACATGTCTCTGCTAGACAGAGCTAAAGAGGGGACATGACAGTCCTCCCCTCTCGGAGATGCTTGCCCACAAGCAACTGTAATGCTAGATGTTGTAAAATGGCCTCACCCTCCCAAGTGGCATCCTCTATGGGAAGATCTCTCCAACGTACCAAATACTCACGAATCACCCTACTTCTCAATCGTCATTCCCTCACCTCAAGAATCTCCTCAGGAACCAAAGTCAATTTACCTTCCTCATCCATGGGAGGCAAATCGCGTGAAACTGTAATATGCTATCCAAGGGCCTTTTTCAGGCAAGATACATGAAACACATTATGAATCTTGCTGCCTGGTGGTAACTCAACCTCATAAGGAACCTCTCCAACTCGCCTCAGTACCCTGTATGGTCCATAAAAACGTGGTTTGAGCTTCTCAGCTCCCCCCCCTTTAAGGGTGCTTTGCCGGTATGGCTGTAGGCGCAAGAAAACCATGTCATCCACCTCAAATGCTCTCTCAATCCTATGCCGAACAGCATATATCTTTTGTTGATTCTGTGCATGCTGTAAATTCTCCCTGAGAGATCTCATGATATCCTGGTTCTCCTGTAACCAATCCTGAGCCAAAGGAACTCTACCGTCACTCAGAGCTAAAACAATGAAGGATAATGCCTCATAGCCATAGAGAGCTCTGAAAGGCGTCGTACCAATGGACATATGGTGCATAGTATTATAACGATACTCGCCCAAATACAACCAACGTACCCATGCTTTCTGCTGCCCTGACACATAGTTACGCAAATATCCCTCAACCCACTTATTGACTATTTTGGTCTGTCCATCTATTTGAGGGTGGTAACTAGTACTAGGTGTCAACTCAGTGCCTGCTTGCTTGAAAAGTTCCTGCCAAAAGGAACTCATGAATCTGCTGTCCCTGTCACTCACTATGGTCCTGGGAAGACCATGGAGTCTAAACACCTCTCTGAAAAATAGCTCAGCCACCTAAGATGCTGTAAAATCAACTGCAATGGGAAAGAAGTGGGCATATTTTGTTAGCCTATCCACGACCACATAGATACAATCCTTCCCTTGCACTCGAGGAAGACCCGTAATGAAGTCCATAGGAATCCCAGTCCACTTCTGTTCCGGTATAGGCAAGGGCTGTAACAACCTAGCAGGATAAGTATGCTCCAACTTGTTCTGCTGACAAGTCATACACTCACGGACATGCCGCAAAACATCATCTTTGAGACCCTTCCAAGAGAATCTCTTTCGAACCGCTCTGTAAGTCTTAACATACCCTAGATGTCCTACCGTAGGAGTATCATGGAAAGCATGCAAAATTTGTTCCTTCAACTGTGAACCCGGAACAAGATAAACCCTACCATTGTAATAGATAATATCATCTACCACACTGTATTTGTCATCCACTATCAAACCATCCATGACCTCACAAGCATGCTGATTTTTGGAATACTCAACCAAAAGTTGAGCCTTCCAATATGCTGAAATCTCGCTCAATGAACATAGGGCAGCAAGTGAGGGTTTCCTAGAGAGTGCATCAGCTACAGTATTATTCTTCCCCTTTATGAATTCGATATCGAATTCATAAGCCTAAATCTTGCTCACCCATTTTTGCTGTCGATCATGGAGCTCTGTCTGATCTAGGAAATATTTTAAACTGTTGTGGTCGGTTCTTACCACAAATTTGCTGCCAACAAGATACTGTCTGAATTTGGCTAAAGCATGCATAATAGCCAACATTTCCTTATCATAGGTAGAGTACAACCTCTCATTATCTCACAGCTTCTGGCTCTCATAGGCAATGGGATGTCTGTTTTGCATCAACACAGCTCTTATGCCCAGACCTGAAGCATCACACTCTAGGACAAATGGCTGCGAGAAATCAGGTAATGCCAAAACTGGACAAGTGCTCATAACCTCCTTGAGTCTATCAAAGACTCCCTGTGCTTGTTCTGTCCATTTGAACGCCCCTTTCTTTGTGAGGTTTGTCAAAAGTGCTGCCAACTGAGAGAAACCTCTCACAAATCTTCTGTAATAAGCACATAAACCAAGGAACCCCCGTAACTCAGTAATGTTCTGAGGGCGGGGCTAATCCCGAATCGCCTGAATCTTCTCCTCATTCACCTTCACCCCATCAGCACTGATCACATGGCCCAAATATAAAACCTCCCTAAGTCCAAACTCACATTTGGACAACTTAGCAAATAGAGACTGGCTCTCCATAATGCTAAGTACCTCCTCAACATGTCTGAGATGGTCCTCCCAAGTACGACTGTAAATCAATATGTCGTCAAAGAACACTAGAACCTACTTCCTCAACTGCTTGTTGAAGATATGGTTCATACAGGACTAGAAAGTGGCTGGTGCATTGGTAAGGCCAAAAGGCATTACCAGAAACTCATAGTGCCCATAGTGACAACGGAAGGCAGTCTTGTGTACATCCTCTGCTCATACACGTATCTAATGGTAACCTGAACGAAGATCAATCTTAGAGAAGTAGATAGCTCCATGAAGCTCATCCAACAACTCATCAATGCGTGGAATAGGGTATGTGTTCTTGATTGTCTTCTTGTTCAAGGCTCTGTAATCTATACACATCCGTAGAGTCCCATCCTTCTTCTTAACAAGCACTACAGAAGAAGCAAAGGGGCTAGAACTAGGCCGAATGAAACCCATATCCAACAACTCATGAATAGTCTTCTCAATTTCATCCTTATAGGCTCTAGGATGACGATATGGGGTAGTAATCACTGGCTTTGCTCCATCCTCCATCTCTGTACCATGCTCAAAACCTCTATCTAGAGGCACTCCAGAAGGTATGTCACCAAATACTCTCCCATGACGGTCCATCACTGACTAAATATCAACATGAAATACCCTGTCATCCTGAGGTGTAGGTGTTTTGGACTTCACCAAACAATGTGGAGCCCAAATCACATCATTATGTCTAATAATAGTCTCCATCCTGCGAGAAGACACCTCCTTAGGTCCACCATTTGAAGCTGCCCTCGAGATAGTCTTCTTCCCCCCAGAAAGGAACTCTAACTGTATACAGTGGTGATCAATAATGTAACGCCCAATACCCTGTAACCACTGCATGCCCAAGACCACATCATAATCCTCTAATGGAAGCACATAAAAATCATTGGTCAGAGTATAATCCACCATCTGAATACTAAGCTGTGGAATTTGTTTAATACAGCCCAAAACTGCACCATTTGCCACCTTCACTCCAAAACCACCAAACTCCTCATACTGTAATCCACGCCTCTCCACTAACTTCTGATCAATAAAGTTATGCGTGGCACCTGTGTCTTCCAAGCTCATGACCCGCTTGCCCTTCAGTGTACCTTTCAACCAAAAGGCATGAAATTTAGGATAACTGGAGAGGGTAGCCATAGTTACTTTGGCTGTCGCCAAAGGCTCAGGGGTATCTAACTCCAACTGTGTCTGCACCTGCTCAACATCCTCCATGCTATCCTCAGTGTCAGTGTCGGGTACCTCCTCATCCCCTAACTCAGATGTCACCTCAATCAAATGAACCTTTCCTTTACCCATACAACAGCGTCCTGGTTCCCAAGGTTCCTTGTAGGAGAAGCATAACTTTTTCCTTCTCAATTCGTTCCTCATCTCCTGATTCATCCAAGGGGGTCTAGATGATGACCCTCCTTTATTTTGTGAAGTATTGGCCTTCTGTGCAGGCGGAGAGTCCCTGAATGGCTTCTTATTTGTTTGATAAGAAGTGGGAACAGTATCTAGTCTTAATGTCACATCAATGGCCTCCTTAAGAGTGGCCGGCTAGAAAGCACGTACCAATCCCTTAAGTCTATCCTGCAATCCCTCAATAAATAACATCACACTCCGCCTCTGGGGCATATTAGGTACCATAACCGCAATACACTGGAACTCATTAATATAAGCTTCTGCATGCCCAGTCTGTCTAAGATGTGCCAACTCTCTATAGTAGAGCTCTGTATCCTTATGGTCAAACCGTGTAATGAGTCGTTCAGTGAACTCAGCATTGGAACGTACCAAGGCGTGATCCTGGGTGACCAATCCATGGTGCCACCAATCATAGGCAATCCCGTCTAAATGCAACACAACAAACTGAATAGCCTCACACTCAGGCATGGACCTCAAGGATAGATATATGTCCAACTTGTGCACCCAAGCTCGTGCACTCGTATCACCAGAGCCATCATATGTAGCCAATGTGATCTTCCCAGTAGCTCTATTGAGGTCATAGTTCTGCTGTTGTGGTGGTCTATAACCACGATCTCCTCTGAACCTAGCTGTATCTCTACGCTGTGCACAATACTGGGGAAGAGGGAAAACATCCCTAACCTCTGGGGGTAGGGCTCTCCACTCAGCTGTGGCTGCCAAAATTGACTCCTGGAACCCAACCTCTGGTGGATCTACCTGTGTTGGCTGTTCACTTGGTACAAACTGAGGAAGCAAAGGTCTATCCGTAGCAGATGTACGATGGCGTTCCTGCCTAGAGGAATGAAGGGAGCTCCCAACTGATGAATGGGACTAATGGCTATGCTGATGCCTGCCACTGAAACCGATCTGCTCCGCCCATGTCTGCCCCTATTTCTATCCAACTCCATTCGTGCCAAGGTTTCCTGTAATCTGTCAAGTGTCTGGACTATCCTAGGCTGTGTAGTGATGAGAGTTCTCATCATCTCCCGTTCTTCATCCTCAATTCGGTTCTGTCTAGCACCCCCTTGTTCATCCGCCATATTGGGTACCTATTCAATTCCACTCTCACGCTCCTGTTGAGCTACCCTGCATGTATAATACCTGTGTATCTCCTCTCTACCCGGATGCATAGAGTAAATTGTAACCCTAGTGTGAAAATTCCACACAAACCCTATAAGCTGGCAGGATGATAGCTCTGATACCACTGAAAGATCCCTGATGGATCTCTTTTGCTAATCTGCTGTAATTTCTATTATTTTAAATTGATTTTTCCCGTTTATTAATGTTTTCTTTCAGAAATAGACAAAAGTTGCAGAAGGGTTGGATTCTTTTTGTGTTTTGATGATTTTTCAACAAGTAATAAATGAAGTACAAGTACATGAACAAAGTATTGAAAATGAAGTTCATATACAGCCAAAACAAAATTCGATTCAAGGCAGATTTTTGAATATAAAATCAAATATTTGACCAAATGAAGATTTCCAATAATTTCAGCAAGATTACAATCAGGAATGAACCCAACCTGGATGCTGAAAGAGTAATATAACCAGGAATGAAACTGCGGCGAGATTCCAGCCCTCCAAGTGCAGCACGTGGGAAGGAAAGTGGCTGCCAGGTACAACCGTACGGCTGGCAAGTACACCCAACTAGATAGAAACCCCCAAACCCCACGCTGAACTCTGTCAGAATCACTGAAACCTCCAGAAAGTGTGTCGTACAATCTCCAAGATGCTAATAACTGCAAGCAAATCCAAACCACTATATTGGGGGCTACGTCCCAAACAGGCAAGGCATTGGGGTTGGCGTCCCAGATGTTGAAAAGCTCTTCCAGAGCCAAAATCTCAAATCCAAGATGTAAAATGTGTAGAAGATACCCAAGAATTAGGTCTCAACATCCTTATAACACCTTCCCACTTAGCTCGAACCCTAAAAGTGACTCAATGTGGCGTTTAGGGTTAAAATGTTATATTTCTCATGTTAAGTTGCCGAGTGCATAGAAATCGACCCTTTTTCAAATATAAAGAAATCCGTTCACCGAAAGGATTTGAGTCAAGAGAGAAATATTTAGAAAAGTCCAAGACCTTTCCAATGAGCTATTACACCAAGGGATACACATCCAGATGAGGCCAAAAACCCCTTATTACTCCAAAATGGCATAAACATAGCCTTATTAAATAATAAACGCTAACTTAGGAAATATTAAAAATATAACCCAAATAGCTGCAAAATGCTCAAATGACACCACAAACCAGAAAGTCAACCTGCCACCTGTCTGTGACTGAAGTCGGAAATCAAGGATCCAGTGGCAATCTCATCCCTAAAGTCTAGGGAAGCTCCTAGAAACTAGGAAACAAACCCAAATCCTCTGAAACTGAACCCAAGGAATAATCTCTAGGAGACCCAACCCTGGGTATGGTCATAACCTCCTAAATAGTAGGGATATCCTCCATAAATGTAGGAATTGCCTCCTAAAAATAAGGAACTGCTCCAAACTGATCAACTACTGCTAGAACACCAAGTCGTAAACACTGTATAACCACACTGGGTCTCTATCCATCACTGTCAGCCTACAAGACCCCATAATAAGCTGACTCACATGTCTCTGCTAGACAGAGCTAAAGAGGGGACATGACACTTCTAGTACTGCTGGAGGAAATGGAAACAGGAGTAACAATGGGAGCAACAATGGAGGTTTAGCTCCAAGACCTCTGCAACCCATCTTCCTACCTAGAGAAGCACCACAAGATGAAGTTGAGATACCTACAGTTGATGAGATAAGGAGCAACTATATGGAGTATGCTTCTCTCCCTACAAAGATCCGAGATATTCTCACCTTGGATCAGTACATGAATCAGAAAATGAAGCGAGGAAGGAGGAATGACAACCAATTTTCTGCCCTAAGAGATTATCAACAAGCTCTTGGAAGGGTGACTCTAGCACATCTTGATGGAAGCAATAAGAGCATAGCTAGAGCATGGGTGCACAAGTTGGACAATTATTTGTCCGCGAGGCCTATGCCTGAAGAAGACGCTATCAAGTTCGCCACTTTGCATTTGGATGGTGTTGCTCACGAATGGTGGTACCATGGGTTGGTCACCCTTGGTCATAACCTGATAACCACTTATGCTGATTTCACCAACAAACTGATTGAAAGGTTTGATACCAAGGATCCGGAGGTGAAATTTAGAGAACTTGCTCAACTCAAACAACAAGGTTCATTGGACACTTAAATAACTGAATTCCAAAATCTCTCAGTTATGGTAAGTAGTATTTTTGAGAAGTGGTTAGTGGTCCTTTTCACTGAAGGAC
Organism: Cryptomeria japonica; assembly: GCF_030272615.1. Taxonomy (NCBI): domain Eukaryota; kingdom Viridiplantae; phylum Streptophyta; class Pinopsida; order Cupressales; family Cupressaceae; genus Cryptomeria; species Cryptomeria japonica. The sequence continues at coordinate 723,635,458 of NC_081414.1, forward strand.
TTGAAGAACCTTTGAAAGGTTGGGTTAAAGCTTTTGATCCGCCAACCTTGGCAGAGGCCATTAAGAAATCTAAGGGCGTGGAGTTGGTTGCCCCTGAGAACAAATTTCAGTCCAAGCCTTTTCCTTTCTGGAAGGATAAGAAGAAGTTTACAAATCAGACCAAGAAGTTCCCTCCTTGGATGGATGATGAGCTCCATCAAGAGCTTTGGAGGAAGAATTTGTGTTATTCATGCAAAGAACCTTGGGTTCCGAGTCATAGATGCAATGGAAAGAGTAATGCTCGGCAAATGGAAGCATATTCAGCCGATGGATCAGATTCTGAAAATTCAGAACAACAACTTGATTCGGAGGGATGTGAATATGAAGAGGCTCCAGAAGGGCCTGAAAGTGATCAAGAAGATAGGGGTATAGTTGCTCAACTCTCTAGCTTCTACAAGAATGAATCATTTATAGTTCGAGGAGCAGTGGGAGAGCATCGACTTGTTGCTTGTTTGCCACATACGGGTAAACGATTAAATGCAGAAAGTAAATGCACAAAACATAATGGAAATATATTAAAGAACCAGTTTCTATATAAATTCAACAGTCCATGTACATCAAGTGCTTATAACATTACACCCAGATACGACTATCATGATGATACTAAGAAGGAAAGGTATGCAATATATAATACCCGAAGTGGTGTGACCAATCGTCGCGTCCAACTGCCCTTTGGGTCGACTAACTAACTGACTGCCATAACTCATTATTACCGACGACAACATAAACATAATATGACAACATAACATAATGATTATTCCCAGCAACATTGCTCTAATTGATACCGGAGCAACTCACAACTTCATTGATGCTAGGATTGTCGCCAAGAGGGGTCTTATCACTGATGATGTTGAAGACTTCAAGGTCATGGTGGCTGATGGATCAACCATTTGTTGTAAACGGATGGTGTCAAACATGTCAATGAAGCTTGGTAACTATGAAGTCAAGGATGACTTCTATGTTGTCAATATTGGAGGGATTGATGATGTGGTCCTTGGCATTCAGTGGCTGCGATCTCTTGGTGAGATCACTCTTAACTTGCAAACCATGGAGTTAAAGTTCTTGTCTGAAGGAAAGGTGGTTTTGTGAGGGATGTCTAATGGAGGCCCGCGGATTGTATCCCTGAAGAGGATGGAGAGGCTGATCCGTCATAACCAAGTGGAGTGGGCAGCAGAGTGTGTGATAATGCCATCAAAGCCATTAGAACACAAAGGCAGCTACATTACTCATATTCAAGCTCTAATCCCAAACAAGAGCAAGGTCCTTGTAAATTCGCCACTAAGAAGACCTCCTGAGTGTATGGTTATGCCATCTAACTCACTTGAAGAAAAGAGAAGCTATCCTGAAGATATTCAGGCTTTGATTTCAAAGAGGAGTAAGGTGTTTGAGAATCCACCCCCTGGTAGGCCGCCTAAGTGTGGTGCTGAACACATCATTGAGTTGGAAGAGGCCACTAAGCCTATCATGACTACTCCTTACCGTTACCCAAAGAAACAAAAGGACGAGATTGAGAAAGCCATTAAGGAGTTGCTAGACATGGGTTACATTAGGCCAAGCAAGAGCCCTTTTGCTTCGGTTGTTGTATTGGTTAAAAAGAAGGATGGGACCATGCGTATGTGCATGGATTACCAAGCCCTAAATCAGAAAACCATCAAGAATCGATACCCCATTCCGAGGATTGATGAGCTCATTGATGAGCTGCATGGTGTCGTGTACTTCTCCAAGATAGATCTCAAATCGGGCTACCATCAAATCAGAATGAGGGCATTTGATATTGAGAAGATTGCTTTTAGATGCCACTTTGGGCATTTTGAATTTCTAGTCATGCCTTTTGGTTTGACTAATGCTCCTGCCACATTTTAGTCCTGCATGAACAGGATCTTTCAGAAGCAATTGAGGAAGTTTGTGTTCGTATTCTTTGATGACATCCTCATCTTTAGCAAGTTTTGGAAGGAGCACTTGCAACACTTAAATGAAATTCTTAGCATTCTGGAGTCTGAATCATTATTTGTCAAAGTATCTAAGTGTGAGTTTGGAATGGAGTTGCTCTACTTAGGGCACATCATCAGTGCAGAGGGTGTGAAGGTGGATCTTGAAAAGATTAGAGCTATCCTTGATTGGCCACCACCTGAGAACATAACTCACTTGAAGAGATTCTTGGGTCTATGCAGTTTTTACAAGAGGTTCATGAAGGGTTATTCTCAGTTGGCTGCCCCCCTCACGGATCTCACTAAGAAAGGAGCCTTTGAGTGGTCAGAAAAGGCACAAACAGTGTTTGATTAGTTCAAGGAGATCATGAGCTGATGCCCTGTTTTAGCCTTACCAGATTTCACCAAGCCTTTTGAACTGCAGTGTGATGCATCAGGAGAAGGTGTTGGTTTAGTTCTTATGGAAGACAAGCATCCAATTGTAAGGTGTTGGTGTAGTTCTTATGCAAGACAAACATCCAACTGTCTTTGAGAGTAGGAAGTTGAGAGGACCTGAAAGGCTATATTCAATATATGACAAGGAGATGCTTGCCATAATGCATGCCCTTGCGAAGTTCAGGCAGTATCTTTTGGGGAGTAAGTTTGTTGTTAAGACTGATCATAATAGTCTTAAGCACTTCATGCACCAGAAAGACTTGAGCGAAAGGTAGTAGAAGTGGGTTAGTAAGCTTCAGGCTTATGACTTTGACATTGAGTATATCAAAGGGAAGAACAACATAGTGGCAGATGCACTTTCCCGGAGACCCCATTTGAGCTCTATGAGTGAGCTTACAGGTGATTGGAGGGATTTGTTGCTTGCTGATTATGCCAAAAATCAGTTTGCAACCAGAATTATTGAGGGCACTTTTCATGATGAAAAGTACAGATTGGTTGATGGATTGATTATGTACAAGGGTAGGATCTTTCTTCTACCTAAATCTAAGTTGAAGGAGAAGGTATTACAGACTTTTCATGACATTCCTCTTGCTGGTCACCAAGGGTTTTTCAAGACTTACAAGCATATCCGAGAGAGATTCTCTTGGAAAGGGTTGAAGAAAAATGTCTTGAGGTACATTAGGGAATGCCATACTTGTCAGAAGAACAAGGACAAGCACACAACACCCGTTGGTTTATTGCAACCATTGCCAACTCCCAGTCGAAAATGGGAAAGTATCTCTATGGATTTCATCACTGGATTGCCGAAAGCTAGTGGAAAGGATTGTATCTATGTGGTGGTATATAGATTAACAAAATTTTCTCATTTTTTCACCATCACCAGCTCATTTACAACAACTCAAGTTGTTGATTTGTTCTTCCGTGAGTTGTTTAGGCTACATGGGCTGCCTAAAAATATTGTGAGTGATAGGGACAACAAGTTCCTAAGCTCTTTCTGGCAGGAGATTTTCAAATTGTGTGGTACTGTACTCACCCCAAGCACGAGTTACCATCCTCAGACCGATGGACAAACAGAGATAGTAAATAAGTGGTTGGAAGGTTACTTGAGAAACTATGTCTCAGAACAGCAGAAGGCGTGGGTAAGATGGCTACATCTTGGTGACTACTGCTATAATTCCACTTATCACATGTCCATCCGGATGTCTCCTTTCATGGCACTCTACGGTTATGAGGCCCCTAACTTTGCTGACTTGGTGTTTGGTGATAGCAAAGCACCCCAAGCTAGGGATATGGTTCAACAGTGTCAAGATATTCTGAAGGCATTGAAGGACAACCTCTAGATTGCACAGAACTAGCAGAAGTTGTACATTGATCAGCAACGTACTGAGCGCTCATTTGAGGTTGGTGATATGTTCTACTTGAGACTCCAGCCCTTCAGACAGTCTACTCTCAAGAAGAGCGGTGCGGAAAAACTCAAGCCACGTTTTTATGGACCATTCAGGGTCATTAGGAGAGTGGGAGCTTTGGCTTATGAGTTGGAGCTACCAGTGAATAGCCAAGTACATAATGTCTTCCACGTGTCACGCCTCAAAAAGGCGCTTTGGCACAATGTAATAGTCTCTTTTGATTTGCCTCCTTTGGATGAAGAGGGAGAATTGGTTCTAGTTCCTGAGGCCATCCTTGATGTGCGAGATCGATTGTTGAGGAGGACCATCAGAGAGTATTTGGTTAAGTGGAAAGACTTACCGGTGGAGGATGCTACATGGGAGAGTGAGGAGATTTTACAGCATCCTGGGTTGCGATTGCTTGAGGACAAGCAATTTTGGGAAGGGCAGATTCTAATGTCCCCTTCTTAGTGATGATGCATTTAGTGGTCCATTGGCCTATTTCGGAGACCCATAGGCTATGTGGAAAGGAGAATTAGGGTTTCCAACTTCAATGGAGTTTTGTTTGAGCTTGTTAGGGTTAGTTAGGAGGGAATTCTTCAGTCCCACTTGTGGTTTCCTTCTAGGTTTTCCATAAACTCTAGTGTGGCATAACATTCAGTTGACTCTTTGGTGAAATGTGAACTTACTATTTTTAGTAAGTATAGGGTTTGGTTGTCTGGATGGTGCAGTTTTACTAAGATTTCCAAGCTCTTTCTCTAGATGCGAAGATCATGATTTTCGGAGCAATATTTCATGACTTGCTATTTTTAGTAAGTTGGAATTTGAGCATTTCTATTTTTGGCAGTCTTGGATATGGTCTTGATCCAGTGCAGTTCAGTGGTCTTCATTGCTCAGCTTCATCCTTGATTTTGTGATAATCAGTATTCAAGTTATAACTTATTTAATTAAATATTATTTCCTTATCCTAAGGTTTAATATTTAATTATTCTATTATTGATTATTGATATTGGGAATTGTGCATAATATGATTTTCTTCCTAAGTCTGCCTAGGCGAATTATTTGGTGGTTGAAGGGGGACGCGAAAATGAAAGGAGACTGTATTTTATATTTGACAAAGTATATTCTATGCCAAAATCGTGGTCCCCTTTGCTAGGCGTGATTTTGACTAAGGGGTGGCACCATGCTTGGGTCCACCAGTTGAAATGAAATACAAATTGGAGAGGTGAATTTGGAGGGAGCTGAATTTGAAATTCAGACTTGAAAATCTATATATACAGGTGTTTGGCTCCTCATTTGATTATCCAGAGAAATTATAATGTTATGCTATTTGAATGATTCCAGACTTCTTAGAGGGTGAAAACCTCCTAGATTTTTCCATTGCAGTTTCGAGTGTGAGACATCACTCCTAGCTGAGGTTCGTTTGTGTGTATTGCATGGTGTTCTTGTGGATTGCGTGTGTGGATTTGAGAGAGTTGGTTTGCTGCTGCAATTTTCAGAGTTGCTGGTTCCTGTGTGGCTGAAGCAAAGATTCGATCCTACCTCCCTGCTTGTGCGACCTATCATTTTGGGTATTGGCTCGAACTATTCCTATGCTTTGGGCAATCTGTTTTGTAAGTTTGCAGTCCTTAATTTGGAGTCTTTGATTTTATATTGCAAATCGTACTTTTCAGCTTGGGCGTGGGTTTTTGGGAGTGCATTGGGATGCGTGCTTGATATTTTGAGGTGTTTAGAAGCTTTTTTTCAGTTTGTTCTTAGTCGCTTGGTTCTTAGTGTTAGTTTGGGTGAGTTTGGGGAAGTATTGAGTGAGCTTGAAGAGAGTTGGAAGCAATTTTAGTGTGTTTTGTGTTGCTGGTTATGCATTTCCAGCCTGCTGTCATTTATATCAGATCTTAGGAAGTTGGTGTTTGAGTTGGTTTGGTGTTAGTATCTTCTGCGATCACCATTATTCTCCTATTCTATCTTACCTATATTTTGTAAGGTTTAATAGTAGTACTATCAACCAATTCTAGACTGTAAGCATACCCACTGAACAAGTGGGCTTGCCGCCTATTTTTTGGTATTTGTAACTCAGTCCTCCCACTGAGTAAGTGGTCGAGTGATAAGTTTTATGTATTCTCCTCCTGCTGAAATATGTGGTAGAGTGATAGCTTTATGTAATGTCCTCCCGCTAAAATACGCGGTCGAGTGATTGAGTTTAAGTTTCTTGTTGTTTTCCTTGGCTGGTTTACCGCCAAGAAGTTTAGTTTCTATCCTGCTGAGTAAGCAGAAGGGGGTGGCTTGCCGCTCGTGCATTGTAATTTCAGTTTGGTTTATGGTGCTAACGATCCTCGGAACAGCGTATGCTCTCACCCTCCCAGATTGGGCTCTCGGTGAACAAAAGGTGGAAGGGTTCCCTTTCAGTTGTTTGGATTATTTCTCTAACCTTAATGGGTTATTGTGTTTGCTCTGTAATTGTTATTGAAAAATAAAATAAAAATTAAGGGGGTTTATTACACATTGGAGATATAAGGCGATTCCCTTAAGAGCAAATGGGGAGAAGAAATAAGAAGATTCAGTTGTTAGATCAGATCTAATAACAGTTCGAACCAATTCACCTTTGCCCACGATTTTTCCTATATTGCTTGATTTAGACATCAAATCAACCATTGGATGTGGGCAGTATAATTCAGGATGGATGACAATGAAGTTTGGAGATTGAAAGGTGAACGATTGCTGCCAATTAATTATTGATCATCTGCAGACCAGCAGCAGCGGCGAATTTGGAAGTTAGGTTGATTTGGTATGGTGGAGGCTCCAATCAGCACGATATTGCTTGCTTCTTCAGCTCCAAGGCAAGGCAATTCAAACCAGGTTCTTTTGGGCATCATATTTCCTTGTAATGATCAATTATATGCATGTGTCCATGGCTGATACTTATCTTCAGATTTACTGAGAAAATCATTAATAATTGCTAAGTGTTTGGTCATTAGTTTGTCTATTGTAAGGGCTCATTTGACCCATTGTCTCATTAATAAAAAAAGTAATAAGGTTGCATCTTAGTCATATATTGTCCAAGGTTTCATTCCCTTTGTTTGATGAAATTACAGTTAGCTGTAGGTGTATGATTTGCATTCAAAATTAACATTATAAACTAGTTGCACATTCATCCTAGGGGATTATGCTATCATTAGGAAGTAGTTTATAAGTCATTCATTGATAAGAACTTGTGGTTGATACCTCCAAAACAAGTCTGCAACTCTGTGACAGCCATACAGCATAACACACAAAGTTATAAAATCTGCATGACACGCAGGTTGACAACCAACTGTTTGTGAATATTCCTTGTATGTTCAGTCTAATAATTCCAGGGGATATTTCATCTAGCCATTCCTATATTTTAGCCAACACCAACACTGCATAGATTAAACATATGATAACATCTTTACATTACACCTTACATCTTATGCATGGTTTACATTATAGATTACACCGTTCTTTACAATAAGAATGACATGATACAATGATCACATGAACAATATACAAATACAAGTACATAGATGAATCTTTTACATATATCAGAGAATACATTTACATCATTAATCCATAACATTGAAACTAAAGAGAAGTAGAAACATCCATCATGCTTACAAACATACACAAGATATCCCAATGGAAGAAGGCATCAACCATCCGACCTTGTGGAACCAAAAAGGTCCACCTCTCATGCTCCTGAGAATGACATAAGGCCCCACACACATCACTTGACCTAGGATGACACCTATTCATCCAAGGGAATACAAATGTACACAAAGACGAAACATATTGAAGGATTGAAACACCACAAGACATAGGCTCAATCCATAGGCACAAAACTCACTAGAGGCTTTTGCATAACACAAGGATTAAGGTCCTAGGATACATATAGGGAAGAGTGTCATCACATGCCATCAACAAGGGTTTTCTTAGTAGTCCAACCCTCTCCAAACTCCAAACCCCAACGCCCATTTGACTGCTCAGGTGGAATCGAACAATCCTTCCATGGAGGCAAGGAAGTTCGATTTGCCATACATGCCTTCCCAATCTCACCCCGAGTCTAAACGAGCACTCTAGGCCATGAGATCTCATCTTTTGTCTATGTGAGCACACGAGACATAACTAGGGCATCAACAATTATCTTATCAATGTGTGTTTTACCCAACCCTTAATTCATATTAATGTTATCACTTGATTAACCAATTCTCAATGAGACTCCTTGGTAGCCACTTGAGGGCCTCGACACCCACTTGAGAGTACTCCCCCTAATATGCTCCTAAAACCTAAGGTTCTTACTAGAATCAACATACTTGACATCATGAAACATCTTAAATTCATATGACATTTGTAACATGCATAAATTTAACTGAAGCATTTATTCAATAAATAAACTAGTAAAACGAAACTAGCCGTTACAAATATAACCGTTAGCATGATTAATTTCAAACTTAACATAAAAGGAAGATATTTTTTTTTCAAAAACAAAAGGTAACAATAACTGGAAGTAATTACATTGAACTAAGTCAAACATATACGTAAACTAAGGAAATAAACAACATTGCATTAAATGAAAGAGAGAGGGTTTAGAGAGTACATTTCAATTGATGCTAACATTCTGAGCTTCAAAACTTTATCAAGATACCAGTAAGGAGGGAAAGTATCATTATGGAACTTTTCTGTCCAACCACAGACTATCTAGTCCCCCGTGCCATATCCAATTGGATTGGCCCGACCCTTCGCAGGGAGGTAACAGGAAGTGGAACTCAATGCCATCTAAGACTTGGTGTTAGGACCTACACACATTAGTCGTTCATACACTAAGGGTAACTCCCTACTAGTATGACACTTCCGACTAGAGGTGTATCTAGTACTAATGATTAGACGAATGCATGCATTACGCAACACCACCTTGGCCAAGGTTTTACACTGCAAGCACGAATTAACATGATGTCAATGATCTCACCCTTCTCGACATGGATTTAAGGTCAGATGAGTTTGACTAAACTCATATAGGAACTATGACCATATGTATGTTTAATTTCTCATTTGTTATCATCTCTAGTACTTTTAAAGTTACTGAATATTTCTCCTCATTAAAGATTGCAATGATTTGTGATGGTTCAACTAAATCCTTGGCATGGGAAAATAGGGCATAAGAACTGCCAGTTGTACATCCAACTCGTAAGTATGGAATATAAACTTTGCCTGACATGACTCTTCTGTCCTAAGCATCTTGAGAGTAATCTCTCAATGGTGATGCTAGCTGTATCGAAAGTACAACGGTGCCCTTCTACCCTCTTTCTTCCTAGACTAGGGTATTAGTTAATTTCATTAACTAGCGATGGTAATCTCAATTAGAAAGATCGTTTGATTTTGCTATTTAATGTTATTTCAGTCTTAGATAAATCTGAAAAGCTCGTTTAAGAGGTAAGGAATCTTTTTATTCAGGTCAAACGAAGAGCACCCTTCCTTAACTGTGAGGTAAGGTTATAATCTTTACTAGTTCACCCTGTTGTTTATCAGTTAATAACTATGCTGATGTATACTTACCAATGCATGTTAATGTACATGTACAAGGGTACATATGTACAAATACTTTCATATACACGTTAAGTATAACCAGTTATAAATCATACTGGTATATACTTACCGGTATATGTCAATGTACATGTACAAGTATACACCTGTACCTGCACCTTCACATGCATGTTAAGTATTTTCAGATGCCTCAGATTTAGAGCTTAATTTACTTAAAACAAACTTAACGACTACCCTTATTCAAGGGTTTCAAACTAAATTAACTCAAATTCCAAGAAGACTGTTGCTACAGTCTAAAGATTACAACAATGAGAGTATATTTTTACACCCAGGCCTAGATATAAAAGCTGAGCTAGAAGTTTTATTATGAAACCCAGATAATTACAGATTAATTAATGTGATATAAATATATATATTTATATATATACGACTTATATATCTTATGTATACTTGACTGCGGGAGCACATATGCAGTCGTGTATACGTACTCCCGTACCCGGGTATTCACATAAGATATATATTTGACATATATATACAATATAAACATTAGTCAATGCAAAATTTGATTAATAGTTACTAAAATAAATAATTAATAATAATAACATATTACCTCGAAAAACAACAAAACCTAGGGTTATGAACCCTAAAATTTTTGCGCGGACCATCTAGGTTACTTGACACAACGGCTAGCAAGGTTTGACAAGGTCAATCATAGGTTTACCTGGCTCAGGGTTAGAGTTTCAGACGACATGAGTTCTTTCTTTCCTTTACCTCCCAACCTGATGATACTTTCCCTCCCTTACGGAGGACGACGATTACCTACACACACTTGGCTAATTAAATCAGTTAGATCCAAATCTTGTCCTGTTCTGACAATTCATAATTCATTGACAAAGGTAAAACATTATATCACAATGTTAACTGTAAATTCATCAATTAATCAATAAAAGTCCATCAAATCATCATTATAAGCATAACTATCATCATTCACATATGCATAAACATCTAAACATATTCGTCAATTAAAGCATGAAAAACTAGGGCACATTCATTCCATTTAAACATGAAAACTAGGGCACATTAAACATTTTGCAAGTATATCATAAATGCACTAGGGTGAACATGTATCAGGGTGTAAATACTGCATATTAACAACTAGGGCACAAGTGGGATGTAACAACATTGGTTCCATAACATAAACTGAACCATACTTCACTTCTGATCCACAAATCACTCATAAATCATTTGTTCTCAAGACACCATCTTAAATGCAAAATCAGTAAACCATAACGGTTGAACACATCGAATCAAAAAGGAACACATGAAATCATCGCAAACCATCACATAGGCTCTGGAAAATCAAAACAAAGAAATATAGGCCCAAAACCAAGCCTCTAGTCCAACCTGGACTGACACGGACCCCAAAAACTCATTCGGGAAGCAAAATTGGTAATTATCTCTTTTGTTAATTTTTTTAATGCATTCACTTATTGTTTTGGCACATTCACAACAAAGACTCTGAAAAGTGATTTGGAGACCAAAACTGTAAAATAAAGCATACGACAAATCTTTTAACGCATATGACAAGTCTTTTAACACATATGGAAATTCTTTTGGCACATTTGATAAGTCTTTTGGTGCATTTACCCTCTGTTTTAGCGATTTTGCAATAAAAACAGAACTGCAAACTTGGGTCGACTTAGGGCTCAAATCTCGACACCTAGATGACAAAAAATGCAAAAAGTAACGAAGACCCATTTGAGATGGGTGAGTTTCCTACTCAGAAAAGTAATTCTATAGACCCTATCATCAAAATTCACAGCACAAGAATTCAAACACCAAAAGCAACCCATTAAAAGAACGAAATGGGAGCACCCGAAACAACCATTCAACAAAACATCAAAGAAAGAACCCAAAACTTCTCTAAAACATCTAAAACACCATACAAACATAAAATAAACATTCCTTTTCATTTTATTGAAGAAAAAGTACATTAGACAAAAGAAAATCAAGAACTCCAACTTGGAAAACGAAGATTGGACTATGAAATTGAAGACGCACAAATAGCGAATCAAAATGAACCAGAATGCCTTCGAAAGAAGTTCTAAACACAATCCCAATCTTCAAAAACAATCCACTCAATCTGTTGATGTGTTTTTAGGCACTTCAAACACATAATAAAATACCAAAAGTATTCTATCTTCTCTTGATCAAAATCTTCTTGGATGCTAAGTTATATGATCAACCAAGATGACTCCAAGGTTTCTATAGTTAGTTCTTGACGTGTAGATAGCTCAATTGGTTGATGTGATTTGCTGGTAATCCAAGGGGACTTACATTGAATACTTGAATGTTGAATGTTTGGATGTCGCTGGAACTTAGATTCTAACTACTTGCTTGGAAAATAAAATGGAAAAAGAGATAGGTTTAGGGAGTCTAATCTAATCCTAAGAATGGAAGAGACAATGAACAATTAGGTGAAATTCAACCAAGTTTTGCTTCGCCATCAACAAACAACTCCACAAAGCTAGTGCGATCTCCTAAAGTAATCACGTGATGTTCAAATCACTATCAACAACAAAGATACCATCAAAGCAATACATATCAAAGTGTGAATAGCAATTGAAGTTAAGCTTATTTAAGAATTCTAGTTGACCACACAAGGCAAACTTACAATCAACAGATCGCTAATGGTATGGATAAATGAATTTCACTATTAATCATTCACAATTACTTTAATTCATCTAATTATCATTATCTAACGTGAAGATCCAACAAGAAACCATGCTATTGTAGAAGAAACAACACATTCCACCATAACTTCAATGAAAAGGAAGTTTATTTACAACTTTGGCAACAATTTTTGCCTTCTCTTCCTATTCTACTCTAGCTGCCATCTACTACTAAACTATTCTTGAACTACTTTTCTAACACTATTGTAGAACTATTAACTATTAACCTTTACAAATGAGAGAGAGTGAGCCTTATATAATGCTCTGTTTACAATGAGTGGCCAAGATCGATTTCAGAACAATGGCCAAGATTACAAGATGAAAACCCTAATTAGGGTTTGTTAAAACAACTCCCTCTCGTGAAGATTTTATCCTTTAGTCGTATTTCACTCTCTGAAACATTTATTATCTATCAGATATCATTATCCATTGAAATACAGATTTGCTTGAGGATTATTCAATCACCCCAAACCTTCATCATGAAACTCCTGCTTGGATATGAGTTGGAAATTGCATTGCATCCTCTCTCAAGTAAGAGGTTAAAAGCTCCAAAACTAATCCTAAGCTATGCAACTAAACTAATACAACTACTCTAGAAAGCAAAAACGCAGGGGTCCCCATTTGCAATGGGGCGATGTGTGAAAACATCACAACACAATCCCCTTTGCAATGTTCACGAAAAACCCCTCTAAAAAATTCATCCCAATGCATTCCATACTCACATGCAGATTGAAAACTCTTCCGCACACAATTCCAATTTTCGAAAAACCATTTTCAAAACCACCACCATCCCCAAAACCAATTCCAAAACCACTCTCCATAATTTCCATTCATGCATTCGAAAACCAAAAACAATCCTTTACTCAAACACTCCCGACTAGAATAGCGACCCCGAGTTTGAACACAAGCTCACTCAACAACAATTCAAAATGAAAAGGAAATTACAATCCATTACCAAATACAACTCCCAAAATAAATAAAATAATAAAAATAAATCATAAATCATTCTCACATGATAAAAATGCCAATATAATATAATCCACAAAATAATATCATAATATGAGACCACAATTTAACCCACATAATTAATCACTCACACTTAGGATTATACATAACAATTTATTATTCACCACAACCATACAACATCAAACCAACAATAAAATTAAATAAAATATATCATACCTAAAACCACATAAAACCTAACAAGATGACTCTAGCCAAGGATACTGGAACTCAAATAGGACACTGATTAGCATTAAATGTAGTAGGGCAATGTTACTTCCAATCAACGGCCAATGGGATTAGAGGTAGACCTGTGAGACCAGGTGAAGTTGATGCCTAGTACCTGCATCCTGCATAACACCAAATGTCTATACACAACATATATATAAACATAAGATACAAGCAGGTGAAAGAGAATTGCAACATCACACCCCGCTCATAAATGAGTGATGTGACATCACCACTTTTACATCCACAATAGCAAGACATCATATCAAAGACATCACATAATAAATGACATAAACATTATTCACATCTAATGTAGACATTGAATTAGGGTTAGCACATGATAAATCATCATAAGCAATAAACATGAACCGCATCTCCTAAATAGTGAATAATCATGAAGGTAATCATAAACCTAACTTCAATAGTTAATCTAGAGAATAGAATCAACGCCATCATAGTAATCATAATGAATCCACAAATATCAATATAAAGAGTCAAACAAGAAGCAAAGAGTATCAGGAACACAAACAAGTCCATAAGTATCTATCATAAGCATCATAAAGGACGAATCATGAATTGCATTAAGATTCTCATGAATTATGTTTTATCCATGTTTTCATATGAATATTTTAAATTTCCCTATATATTTTAATTTTTGCTATTTTTATATAGTCATCCCCTTTGCCGTCCTCTAGCCGTCCCCAAAATTGGCAAAAGAATCACCGTCTTGGAAATGCGTACCCCTGTCCCCTGCCGTCCATGTCCTGGAAACTCGGGGCAGCATAGAATTTTTATCAACTCTCATATAAAGGGAAAAAGTAACACATCTCTATACACTAGTATTTTGTGGAATTGCATTAAGATTCTCATGAATTGTAGTAGCATAGTTGAGGTTTGAAACATAATGCTCGATGTATGTAGCATGTGTGGATTTTCATAATGGAATGCATGGTGTATATGGCAGTCAAAAGGGCTATAGAAAGCATCATGTTAAATTATTTGAGTATTGTGTCAGTAGTATAGGACTTGGGAACAACATATAAAGAAAGTAAATCCATGTTTATGAGTTGTGAAATAGAATATCCATTGTCAATTATGGACTATTTTACCTAAAATCATTGATCTCATTGCATTAATGTTGCTTGTTTATCGATTTTAGAGTCTTAATGGTATCAAACACACCTAGGATTGGATCACTTAAAAGTTCTTACAGAAAATTGCTATTTTCTTTAATTTACATGATAATTTTGATTAGTTGGTGATCATATTCTATGAGGTGGGGTGTTGGATCAAGAAGAATGACATCATGTTTGCACATGCCATATCTTTGAATCTTAAGTAGAATGTTAGCAACTCCTTTAAGTGATCTAATTTATTTGGCAACGTTAAAAGGTGAATTTTGAGGTGTTTACTCTTCACAGGGATTTCTTAACTAGTTTTGCAAAGTTCAGTCAACTAGCATCAAATACTGATACTTCTGTCATTTGTGTATACTTTTTGTTAGAAGTATTTGTTTGTATGCTGGTTGAGGGATGGTGTTTGATCTAATATGTTCATTAGTGATATTGTAATGATCAGTGAACTTAATAATAAGTCAGTGTTATCCAAACTGGTTATCAACTTGTCTTTGTTTATCATTCAGTGTTATATGTGAATGTTCTTGTTGATTGTTGCATCGTGAGCTATGAAGCTCTGCTCTAGCAGTTAAGACTGTTTCTGTCTGGTGTCAGCCTTGGTTTTATTTCATTTGTTTTCAGCAACTCCAATCTCTTTTCAATGCCTTCATCCCACCACCTCCCTCTCCCAGTACAATAGCTCTAGGCTTAGCTTAGGACAGATAAGGAGCCCACCCTTCAATCCTGGAGACTCTCATGCAGGAATCACCCTAATTACATACCCGTATAGTTGTTTCAAAGATTTTCCATGTTCCTTGGTCCTGCAGAATGCAAAAAGCTGATATCAGTCTGTTTGTATTGATCTGTTAATGGATTGGAATTTTAAGACGATCTGGATTATAATGCTGTGCAATACAGATTCAAGGAGTATATCCTCATAATATCAACTATACCTATGACTTAATAATGCAATTGGGATTGGTAACTGTATTCATTATATATAAATATTGAGATCTTGAGAACTGTCTATTGAGAATGTTATTGGATTATAGAGTATCAAGTGGATTATCCAATATTTATCTCATGGTTTGTTGCATGCCTGTCCTTTGGCTATTTTGTGCTTTATTAGTAACCGAGGCTGTATGGATGCATAGTCAAGACTAGGAAAGAATGTCGTACAATGCATATTATGTTACTTATACCCCAATTTGTTAATCCAATCCTAATGTGATTATTATAACTCAATTACAATTCATCCATCCTGATGCAATATGGAAGAGACCTTAATGATTTTGCTAAATAGTTTAATTTTGTTCTTATGCATACCTCCTTTCTTGAATTGATCATGATAGGCTTCTAAGATATTGAGATTTACTTCATGCAGGGAACACACTGGCCAATGTGGAGTGAATCCCAAGATTTTAATGGCAAGCTTCTAGATGCTTTGGGGAAAGATGACTAAGGGCAAAACCTTAAATTAGAGCCTTTCACTATCATCAAATTGGAATTAAGAGAACATCAATAAGTGTACGAATTCGACTTTAAAATTATTGATAATTTTTTCCCTTGTTATTTTTCTTTTGGGTTTGAAGGATGACTGTCTTCCTTCATCCTAGTTGGTGGGAGTGTGCTTTGCTTGAACAGATTATATGCCAGACTTGTGTCTAAGGATATGGCTATTATTCTTAGGTTTAACACGTGTTTAATTTTTTAAAATAATGGTGTATATATGTTGGGAATGGACTAAATTAAAAGTCCATGGATTCCTCCCTTGCACGTCTTCATTTTGGTGTTGTATCTTCTTTTGTACATCACAATATCAGGTTCATTTCGAGTTTAGAATTTGGATATTAAGAAATATGTTTAAAAAAAAAAAACCTTTTTGGGAATGGGTGCTAATTTAGTTTTAAGAGGACATGCATTTTCCACCCATTTTTCACTTGTTTGGTAATTGGAATTTGCAGTTATGTATTTATACCTATATTGTGCCTATGTTTGCGTGTGCACTTGAATTGAGGATCATAATTGTTTTAGAACTAGATTGAACAATAGCTTTAGTCTTGAGATTTTTTTAAGAGACTAATATTTGTGTATTACAGTAATAAAGTCCAAATTTTGTTTAGTAGGCTGCAAAAAGAGAAAAAATCTTCATTGTTCTACTCGTGAAACACTTTTTAGTATAAAACACCACAAAATGAAGAGATGGAGTCCATATCATAGATATTAGTTGCAAGTGCTATTTGATATATCCATATTAAGCATAATGACTTAACATAAGCACAATTTAGATACTCTTCAAGTATATTATCGCATGGAACCATGATGTTTAATTGTTGGGAGCAATGTTCATTATATAAAAAGCCATTGAGAAGTGAAACAAGCTTAAGCATGATGGTTCGGACCATATTTGCATAAAGTATCTTTTCCTAGTTTAAACAAATTGTTAAGTAAACATATTATACTTCAATTAGCTTGTTATGTTCTTGATTTGATTATGTAAATATTTTTAATCAATGTTTCAGATCATGCTTAATGATCCATCCTCAAGATGAGCTTGCTAGAGAAGAGAACTGCATAGCAAAATATTAGACTTGAATACTTTTATTCCTTTATTGTTAAAAACAATGTACAAAATGAGGGTTTGCATAAGAGGGTTTGGATAAAGGTCACCTCCTAGAAAGAATTTTTTTTTCATTTTTAAATGTTGCATGTTTGAAGACCTTGTAGGAGGTGACCTTCAAATAAAAATACCTTCATTTGAAGGCCTTATGTTGTCCTCCTTTTGCTTACTTGGATTTTGGAAGAAATTTATGTTTCAGAGCATCAAATGAGTCACCATTATATCTTTGTAAGATTGGAGCCCTTGGAATAAGCTTTTTGAAAAATATAATTGGCAATATATTTTATTTTCTAGTGACCATAAGTTTTTACCAAACATAGAGGTCTATATTTGATGCATGTGGGAAAAACAAATTAAGAAAAAAATTATAATAAATATATGCACCCTTTTTATGACATCTTTTAACAAATTTTTAATACATTATTACATTAAAAATTAATTTGAACTAAAAAATCAATAATAAATAAAATATGCAACACAATAAAAAAAGCATGCATTAATGTTCTATGTTTAATAATTATGTTTTTTTAAAGTTATGCATTATAATATAATATTATTTATTCAAAATATTATAAAAGATAAATTATTAAGAAATTGTTTAAAGATGACATCTTTAATTTTTTTTAATATTTTAAAACATATGTAGAATCTACAAAACAAAATATAAAAATAATTTATGCACATCATTTTAAAAATTTTAACTATTGTATGATATAATGACAAAATATTAAAAGAAGTTAAAAATGCCAACTTGAGTCACACTTAAGTCAACAAATAAGACACTAGTGTGCTATCACTTAATTGTACCTATTAACTTAGAAGTACCAGATAGTTTCCAAATTTTATCTATAAATAGATTTAAACTTTTCCAACAAATTTTTAGTACTAAATCTAGCTAATATATGCACCTCCCCTTTTTTACTTTTTCTTTGATTTATTTTGATAAGGATAATTTTAAAAAGTTAGTATCTATTAAGCTTGCTAACAATATAGGGGTTTAATATATTTTATTTTTATTTGGTGAACTTGATTCTTGTACATGTCATTCTTCTAATATAAATGTGTAGGCTAGTAATCTAATTATTTTTATTTTTCTTTTTTAATTAGTTATTTCACCTTCTTAAACATTTGGTCACATTTGTCAAATTTTTAATTTATTTTTAAATCTAAATCTTTGGATCATATTAATGTACTCTTTTTCTTCATCTTATTAACATATATATCTCTTAATACCTTAGTCCACTCCCATAAATCCTACCTATTTGTTTTCTACACTTAGTTGACACATTCCCCTAACCTTTATTTATTTTTCCTCTAGGTTGATCCAAAATTGGTTCCACTTTGTTGAAGCCCTACTTACACCACACTTCGGCATCTTCACCACTCCCAAACAACTTTGCTTTCCTACAAACTTCACAACACCTATTGTAGTATCACAAACTTTTTACCAACCTAACACAACACACTCCAAACTCATATTGTCACCTTTACTTCCTTTCTCTTTTCACAACTCCCCATCCTTGACTTTCCTTAAGATATCTAATGGATTTTTACATGTTCCTGCCCTGTAGCCATGAATCCTTTCTCAATACCACTTGATTTTATCAAATATTCTGTACTCAACCTATTGTTTTCAACCACATCTTAGACATCTTGCACTACCTAGATTTTAATGTCTCCCCTATTTAGCATCTTGGCTAGTCTTTCTCATATTGTACCTTGACTTGTTTCCTTGGAACACAGTTTATTGATGTAAAAATCCTTGTCATTTCATCTCATCTCATTTTTTCTATTAATATAGTCCTCCCATGTTGAGACCTATTCTATCCCCTATCATAGATGATGATGCTTATCCTGCTTTTTCAACCCACATTTTATTGATGTAAAAATCCTTGTCATTTCATTTATTTTTTATATTAATATAGTCCTCCGATGTTGAGACCTATTCTATCTCCTATCATAGATGATGATGCTTGTCCCACTTTTTCAACCCACACCTCTTCCTTCTATAATGCACATTTCTTTCCCTATCGGTTATGATAGGATTCATGTTGTCCCACTTCTCCCTTTCTTACTACATATCTCAACTAGATTACTATATGATGATCATAGTTCCTCCTTTATTTTGACTATTGTTATTGCTTCTCCCACCATTGTAGTTCATCCTCACCTAAAGGCTCATATTATTTGCTTGATGATTTATGTTTTGAAGTGTTTAGTGAATCTACCTTAGCTAATAATTTGGTTTATCCTCCTCATGATGCCTACGCTACCTTTAAAACTTCTTTTTTTCTTATTTCCTATCCCATGATACCTTTTACATATGAATTGAAAATTTCTTTCCCTTCCATGGATGACCACCATCTTGAAGACCCTATTAGCCATGATCATTCTATTGCATACTTGTTAGATACTACATTAAATGAACTACATTATGACGTACATCAATACTTCTTATGCTTAATTTTCCAGCTTTTTTCCCCATAGAGCCCTCCCCTTTAGATATGGTTCTACTTTGTTGTACCTCTAGATATTGTTTCCCCTTTGAGACATCCTTGTTGTCTTCCACTCCTACACCCTCTACACCCATAGAACCCTCACTTTTTAAGTATGAGTTACCTCTGCATCTGCTCCTATTTCAAGTTAAATGTCATGTACTCTTCTTCCCATCCTTGTTTTGTACCTTGTTATGCACATGTTATTCATTCTCCTCTTTCTTTTGATTGGGCTTACATGTATACTAACCTTAAGAAGATAGATGTGTGATTGCAATCTCTCATTCTCGTACTCCTCATTCGACACCTTGAAGGTTAGTTTCTCCTATTTCGTTTATTATTCTCACATAGCCTTCTATTGGCATTGGTGTTATACACTTTGACAAATACAATGGCCAAAAAGAGTGTATTCAACATGCACCAATTGTATACTTTTTTCTCAATATTACTTTTGATGACCTTGGCATGTTTGAATTCTTTAGTAGTATATTGTTAGGTAATGCAATTGATTTGTTCTATACATTACCTCCTAGTTTCTTATAATTCTTTGTTAATCTTTTGCATGTGTTCATTGTGCAGTTTTAATATAGCATAGAACCTAAAGCCGATATTGTACAAGAAGCTAATTGCCAACAAGAATCGAATGAAATTGCCAGAGACTATACTTTTCACTTTTTTTCTTTACTCATTCACTTGGGGTTCCATCCTCTTGATTCTTTACTCTAATATCTCTTTCTTGAAATTTTCTTCCCTTATATACAAGAGAACATATCTTTGAGTTGATTAGCTTCTCTTCATGATCCATATTTAGTGGCCATTAAGGTTAATCTTCATGAATTGAGATCAGTTTTCCTTCCAATCCTATGGGTAACTTATGTGAACATCCTTATATCTCCTATTTTGCAGATGAAGATGACAAAATAACTCACATGTTTTCCTATTCAACAAATCACATAATTTCAATTGGAGGAAAAAATAATTACTGTACCTCCTCTTCAATTAAGTGAATATATCTAAGTAAGGTCATCACTTCTTTCTTGTTCATATCATAGGGCACCAGGGGATTCTAGTAATCAATGTTATGCTTTAAAGAATAAAATACAAGATTTGATTAATGTATATGTCATTCTCTTTTTTTTTTGGTAATGATACACCATCCTCTTCTCATGATCACAATCTTGATTTGGTAAAATTTAACATGACATGTGCTATATCATATCCCTATTATGCACTTGATGATGACCATGATCCTCCTTACATACCTACAAACGATCTTCGTTCTTCTACTACTTATGCCATTTTTGTTTCTCCTTCTACATGTACTACGATGATGGAGCTACTCCTTCCTCTAACAACTTTCCAAATAAGAATATTTGGATTTTCCTCCTTTTTCTATCATTTTCACCAAAAGTTCTCTTGAGCCCTAAATTTTTTTCCATTGCTACTCACATGACACATTTTCCTAATTTCTCCCCATAGGGTTTTTTGCATGCTTATCTGTTGACCAATGAATACTATGCTTCTTTTGTGGTTGATCCTACCTTGAATTTTGTAGCTTATTATCTTCTTCTTTATTGCTATACTTTGTAAGTGGGGGTTGTACTAGAAAAACCAGTGTGCAAAATGGGAAACAAACAAAATCAAGAAAAAATCAAAAGAAAAGGAAAAAAAAAAAAAAGAAATAACATAAATGGAATGAAGTGAATAAATTTATTGACCACAATCAACGTAGGTTGATTCATCTTATTTAAGTTCTTCCATTCCCATGGTCTAACTTATTAGCTATTATAGATCTAAGTTTGGGGTAGACTTTTGAGTTAAGAATGTCTTTCCCCATTACTAGATCTTGCATAGTTTGAGAATAATTCCTTCTTGTTATTCCATTCCCAATGCTTTTCTTAACCCATGAGCACTTATCTCCCTTCATCTTCAAAGTCCAAGAATATTCGTCAAATAAGTGTTGGTATTATTTATAGCAAGTCTTGCATTAACCTATATTGACT
Source organism: Cryptomeria japonica (assembly GCF_030272615.1). NCBI lineage: Eukaryota > Viridiplantae > Streptophyta > Pinopsida > Cupressales > Cupressaceae > Cryptomeria > Cryptomeria japonica. Next base: position 723,656,993 of record NC_081414.1, read on the forward strand.
ACTTATCATGTTTATCCTTCGTGTTTATGATTAAATTAGCTATTACATTTATGTAGAAAAAAAGCAAGGTCTACAAAACTCTTCATAGTCTTCGAGCATAAGTGGAATTTGTTGGTCTACACGCTACTACTTAGTTTCTAGTTCATTCACAACTTTCGTATCTTTGTCAACAAACCAATTCCTATATCACATCTATGTGTTGCATGACCCACTCCTCTTTTCCCTTATCCTAGCATGTAAGACACCAAGTTGCCTCACCCCACCTTGATGCCTCCTACTCCATCCTTCCCTCATTTCCTATCATCATAAACGTCTATCACACAATATTTTTCCCATATCAATATTCTTTATAATGTTGCATTATCTCTTTCTACTCTCCCATTGGAGGCATCATTCCATTTTACTAGCTAGGGGGCATTCTATACTTTGCCATGTTTATATTATTATACATTTATATTCTACATATTATCGATCACATGATACAACCATGAACTCATTGGTTACACTGTTTACATTGTTCATGACTCTTATCCTCTCTTTTATATATTCTTACCTTGATCACCATGGATTTTCCATTGGGAGCATTAGATCTTATCTCAATCTTGAGGAATTGGGTAGGGTAAGCCCCACCTTTTTTCATGGACTTCATTATTATTATCACCTTCATCGTTTATGATTCACTACACTTATTACACCTATCGCACACTATCCCATCGAGGGGTATCTTCTCTTTTTCATTCAGTATTGGCAACATCACCTAGTTGCATGCTCCCATCTCTAGGGACCATATTATTATCAATACATTGATTTCAACAATGCTTTTTTACACCTTACAACCTATTATGGGGATTATTTGATATAATTAGGGACACACCTTTATCTTCCCCTCTTTCCTCCACCATCATATTATCATGTGTGATTTGGTATCTTCATTTTGAGTCTTTGTACTTATTGCCTTAAATTGATTAGCTTTATTGTTTTATTATTAAATTAAGGGGAGCATATCCCATACAAACTATCTATTTCATTCCCCTACAACATCATCACTTGGGCTCAACCAAACCTCCTAATCTAGTCTAGGTGGCAACCACATAGACATTATTATCATTATATACTTGTCTTATTCGTTATCTTGGATTGACCTTGTAGATATGGTGGAATGGGGTTCACTAGTATAGACATGAAAACTAGGAATCGAATGCATTCACATCAACATACATTATTGAATCTATCAATATGCCCAACTACAAACCCTTGGGAGAGCTGAGCACAATGATTGATTACTTTATTGTCGAGTAATTGATATAATTGTATAAGATAGAATGGTGAAATGCAAGAACTAGGTTTAGAAAGATAAATTTGATAAAAATCAACATAAACAACAAGCTATAAAACAAATATGCAAACACTGAGAACATATTTAAAAATAGGAATCATAAAGGAACCTATTTTTTCTATTTGAGATTGAAAGTACTAGTCTATTTCAATAGTCACCACTAACCTGGAGGCATCAAATACAAATATCATGAACGAATTTTGGATTAGGATGTTGCATGGATTATCTCCCTTAAATTTCATCAGAAAAGTGTTAGACACTAAAAATAGTTGTCAGTGACCAAGGTTTTCCTCTTCTTTAAAGTCTGGATCTCTTTGTCTTAGTCGACACTTCCTAAATCTATAATCCTCCTTTGTTAGATTTGAATCCTGCATACATAAGAGAGGACAAATGGTGTTGGGCTAAATAGGTTTTGCCTAAGTCAAACCTCATAACCCTACAACAAGCATAATGAAAAATAGAGATTACCCTTATTGGGTAGTGGTTAAAAACCTTAATGGATATAGGACCATTAAGGTAAATCATTATTATGGATATATTAATAAATAATCACACTTGCTTAACCTACATTAATAATTAATAATAATGGAATAGCCTCTATTATTATTTAATAATATTAAAATATTATTTAATATTATTAAAATAATATTTAATATTATTAGGAGAACAACCACTCCTAAAACCAATAAATAAGATAAAAAAATACATTAAGTATTAATCAATTTGTGATGAATAATTGATAATGCATAATTGGCAATGTTATACCTTTCTTGTGAATCTATTTGCCTTCAAGTCTTCATGAAAGATTGATGTTTCTAGATGGAAGATCACACATACCATCACATAGACTTGATCTTGGATGCCATCTTGAATGCTTGAAAATCTAAATACTTGACCTCTCTTCACTACCTTAAGAATGCTTGATATCTTGCTCAATTGAATTTCTTAATGAGAGATAGATGAATGTTTCAAATGAGGGGATAAGAATTGCTTTTATACTCAACCTCATGAAATGTGTTGAAAAATTTAAAGAATGCTTCCATTGAGAGCATTTTTCGGCTCAAACATTTTTGACTGTTAGAGGGTTCAAATGTGGGGCCCTTTTTGTTGGACTATGATGCTAGGAACATTGGTCCAAGGGGACTAAGACACTAGACATTATAGTCCAATCCTCCTAGGATAGAACAAAGTTAAAATGTAGAGATAGGGTGCTTAACTTCTAGAATTAAGCATTGTTTGAGCAAAATCGGGTAATCTCAAGGACAAGGAATAAGAAACACCAAAGCGAGCTCCAAATGAGTATGAAATTGTATGAGGATACAATTTACAACACTAAATTTAGCCCCACTTTATTGAGAGTATGACCTTACGCTCACAGTCTCGGTAACGTAGCTCGGATATTGTCGAAATACTTTCACCAAGACAGTAAATAGACAATAAACACCAAGCAACCAAGGACGTAGGATCTCATTGGTCTAAAACATCATAATAAAAGTGTTAAACACTCTAGAATACTGAGAGGGGAGAATGAATCATTATTCTAGTATGGTTCAAACCCTTAAAATAGATCAACAACATTGAAACAAAATATCACAATTGTACAAATAGACACCAGATATAAGTAGAAAACCCAATAAGGGAAAATATATGGTGAGAAAATTGCTTGGAGTTACTGTCCAAATATAGGGTTATAAAGAAAAAAATATTATATTAGGTTTTATGGGATACAATCCATAGGAAACTGCAACTCTTTGAAATTCAGTTTTATGACTACTCCTTGAGAATTACAACACTTATAGAAGGAGGCTACAACCTCAGAATAACATAAGTAGTTGATAAACTTCCTCCACAATACTTCTATTGAACAATATCAACTACCTTTGGTTCATTGCCTTCAGGACACTTCTTGGGTTATTCAAATGTAGTTGCCTTTAGCTCATTGCCTTTGATGCACATTAAGCACTTCCTCACCACACAACACTCACACACCACTTACAATGATTTGATATTTTGTTTATATCCTCTACAAGCATCAACAATATTTCTCCAAGTTGGCAAAGGTAAAACATTTAGACATGAAATGTGCACTACTCAAAAAGGTCGGCCAAAAATCATCTGTGGAGAAAGGAAAACAACTACGACCCAAATTAAGAGATAAACATGGCCCAATTTATCTTGGGACATATCTCCATGTTGTTGCAAACATCAAAGCATTTGCAAAAACATTCCAAGTTGGCCTAGCTTACACATATCCTTTCATACTTTTTATCCAGACCACATAAAGCACCAAAAATATTAGGAACCAATTGTTAAACACATCCCAAGACTGAGAGGGGGTGTTAATTAGTCTTGAACAAAAACTTTAAAATTTAAAGAAAAAATCAATTCCACAAATCCTTAATCTGACCAACAACAAATATAAAGAAAATAACACACATGCACAAGAGGATGCCTGATTTACGTGGAAAACCAAAGAAGGTAAAAACCACATTGGAAGTTAACTCACACTATATGAACAATATTACAATTTTTTTTAGGGCTCACTACACAAGAAATCCCACTGCTCCTAAAACAACTTGCAGGCTGTGGTTCACTACGTTAGGGCAAGATACAAGGGACTTGTTGAGGACACATTATCTCTGAGCAAGATACATGAAAAAATGAGTTACAATGAACAAGCCTTCAACATCATTACATCCAACAGTCTCCCTTGAATGTAGTTTCTCTTGACTCACTACCTCAAGCAAACATTAGACAATTCAATTCTAATGCTTTCACCACACACACTTTCTACTTCACATTTGCATCTTTTACATTTTACCCAAATCCACACACTTTGAAAAGAATTCGATCTTCTATATATATCATCTACATCATTGCAGAACATCAATTAGATCAACCAAAATAGGAGACACAAAGTGATCCCACTAGGTCGGCCACAAAACATAATTATGGTGAAATCAATCCTATCTAGGATATAAAGTGGACCTAAACAATCTTATTACATAATCTAATGTAGCCCCAAACATCACACACGTTGGCACACATCCTCCAAGGTCAGCAACAGGGTAATGTGTAGCACGTAACTAGTCAGTCCAAAAACACTTATTCCAAATAAATTAACACAATGTAGATCCCTACAAGGCATAGTCAAAATCACTACCATTTTGGTACCGTAATCAATACTCTAGAGCGTTTTTCAAATATTTGAAAATTCTTTTAGTTACCTTTATATGAGTTTCTTTTGGATTGGATTATGACCTTGCAACCATACATATCACATGTATAATATCAGCCTTGGATATACTTAGGTACAATAGGCCCCCAATCATGGATCTATACTAAGTCTGATAAGCTTGAGGTGACTCTTCATCTTTGCTAAAACGACAACCTATTGCAATAGGAGTGCTTGTTGGAGTAATTTTAGGACAATTATCTAATTAATTATTAATTAGGTCTTTTAATTGCTTTTTCACTTAAGGTAAACTTAGTTGCTTTATTTTATCTAGGTGTTATACTTCTTTTAGTCTGAGTTCACTTAGGGGCATTTCTAGTTATCTTTTTTTGCTTGTAGTTGAGCTTAATTTAGCTCTTACTTTGTATATCTTTAGTTCTTCTAATTTTAGGATTAGTGCATCTCCTTAACTTTATAAAGCAATTCATTCATTTATTGTAAATGTACCTTTAATATTGAATCTTCAATTCTTTTGTGTAGTATACAAAATTCTTTGGTTGTTATAGAGCATATAATCTTTGCTTGATCTCTTTTGTGTAATAGGTGTTTTGCTTGTAGATGATTGTTGGCTCCTGTGGTTGATCATCAAGTTCTACATGGTATCAAAGATTTCTATCAAGTTCCTATCTACATGCTTGAGGAATCCAACCTAAGGTGATTTTTTTATGCATTTTAGTCTCAAATAGAGGTTGTCATCATGTCCATAGCATCAAAAAACCCTAAGATTGACTATTGTTTCATCAAAATCAGAGTAGTTGAAATTTTGGGTCAAACTAGTTGAGGGCATATAAATTGAGGCAAAACATGAGGGTGGCTGAAAAATTTGGGCACTTAGAAAAAAAATCATAGGTCACCATCATGCTCAAAAGGTCCGAAAACCTTAAGATCACTTGTCCAATTGTTGAAATTTGAGTTGGTGTAAAATTCGAGGTAAAATTTATGAAGGGTGTGATTGCACAAAAATCCGTGCAAACCTTATGGTGTACAACTTTGACCTGCACAATTAATTTCTCACTCTTAGCAAAATTACACTTTAAAAAATAATAATTCCACACAGGTCTTTGTTTTTTTGGTTAAATTTTTTTTATTTTAATTAAATTTTTTACTAAAGTTTTTTTAGTTTCAATTTTTTTTAGAGAAGGGTAAAATCTACACAAAAGGTACATTTATGTTGCATCAGTAGTCTTGTCAGCCAATTTGGTAAAATTTTGAGGACCCACCAAAATAGCTGCTCAGCTAAATTTAGCAGTGTTTTCCTATTTTTAGCTCAATACCCTCAAATACCTACCTTTGGTTTTTTGCCTATAACTTTGGCATACAACATCGAAATTGGGCAAATTAAATATTGTTAGAAAGCTAGTTTAGAGGGCTATCTTATTTTGTAAGTGGTTTGATCATATTCTACACTTATTATTCATACAAGCCGACAAAATCAGACTTCAATTTCGTGCTTCTGAGGCCATATCTTGTAACACATCCAAACTTCATTTTTCAACTTCCATACATCATTGAAAATCTCTCAGAGTCCCCTATTTAGATCTTAGGTTCTTTTCTATAGATTTTTTATTAAGTACTCAAAGATCTCAAACTTTTCCTTTTTGGGTTCTTTCTTAGAAAATGTACAAATAACTTGAACAAAACATAACATGTATAAATAGTAACCAATCAACCACATTACCTCTTTCGATGCAAAGTAATCCATGCAGATATCCACATGCCATGGTGAGAACCAAATTAACATCTCAACACATCTTCCAACACATATCTAGACCAAAATAATATGATCCACTAAACTGCAATACAATTAGCAACATATCTTGAGGGCACCAAAAGTATTCCAAACCAACATGAATACATGATTACACAACCAACACCAAAACCATTAACTGCAACATAAAACATAGTTTTGCAACAACCAAAATATATCTGGACCAACATCCATTTGTATAACCATATTTTACAAAGCATATTTGGACCAACATCCATCCGAATAACCAGGTTTGACATCAATCACAACCATAAAATATCATGATACAACAAACTCCAACAATCTCCCCCTTTGTCATTGATGGAAACACCAATAAATAGAAACACCAATATCATCCTAATAATCTCTCAACTCTTTTCCCACAATAATCTCACAACAACTCTTTTTTCAATCTTACAACAACTCTCTCCCCCTTGACAACAATGACAAAGGGTGTTGCAAACCATATTGACCAACTCAGATCACTACTCCCCTTGAGAGAAACAACAACATCAATTCAGGAGACAATGATAAGTGCCAAGTCTCCCCCTGGATAGACACACCACTGAAAATGCATCTAGATAGAAAAAGGAGGGCCTATAACCCCTAAATTTTGCTTGAGATAATCAAAAGTATCCTTTTCCAAAGCTTTACTAAAATGGCTGCTACTTGCTCTATTGTAGAAATGTATTCCAGTCTGACTTCTTTCTTTGAAACTTTCTTTCTTAAGAAATGATAATGGATTGAAATATGTTTAGTTTCTTGAATGCATAACTGGATTCTTCGAAATGTTTATAGCCTTGGTATTATCACACATAATAGGAATAAATTCATCATACACTACTCTGATATCCTTAAGAGTCTGTTTCATCCACAAAAAATGAGTACAACAATATGTTGCGTCAATATATTAAGCTTCTGCAGTGAATACTGACACCAATTCTTGTTTCTTACTCATCCATGAAACTAATATGTCTCCCAAAAAGAATGCACCACCACTAGTACTTTTCCTATCATCAATACTTCCAACCCAATCAACATGTATATGATTTCAACACTAAATATCCATCCTTCTTGTACCATGGGCTAAAATCCTAGGTTTCTTTCAAATATCTAAATATCCTCTTCACTACTTGATCATGAGTTTTCTTTGGACTAGCTTGAAATATTACAACTGAACATACAACTTTCATAATATCTAGTCTAGAAGCAGTAAGATGTAAGAGTCCTCCAATCATAGATCTGCACTTCTTCTGATCAACATCTAGAGATGTATCATATTTTCCTAATTTACATCCAAAAGCTAAAGGGGCAGTAATAGGTTTACAATTCTCCATATCAAATTTCTCTAACATCTCTTTAATATACTCAGCCTAAGAAATAAACATTTCATCATTCAATTGAGTAACTTGAAGACCAAGAAATAATGACATCTCTCCAAACATAGACATCTCAAATTCTTTCTACATCTCTTTTGCAAATTATTTACATAATTCATGACTTCCTCCAGAGATAATAATATCAACATAAACAACAACAATCAACAACTTAATGCCTTAAATCTTGAAATAATGATTGCTATCTGCAGTACCTTTTCTGAAATTTTGTTGTCACAAATATATGTCCAGACTTGCATACCATGCTCTTGGTGCTTGTTTGAGTCCATGCAATGCCTTCTTTAATCTATAAACCATGTCCAAATCATTTGAGAATCTGAATCTATCCAATTATTCAATGCATACTTCTTCTTCTAGTTATCCATTTAGAAATGTTGACTTAGCATCCATCTGATATACTATAAAGTTCTTGTAGGCATAAAAAGAAAGAAACATTCTAATATCTATTATCCTAGCAACTAGGACAAAAGTTTCTTCAAAATCAATACCTTTAACTTGAGAATAGCCTTTACATACCACTCTTACCTTGTTTCTCGTCACTTGTCCTTGTTTGTTCAGTTTATTTTGGAACACCCACTTAGTTCCTATCACATTTTTATCCACGAGCCTAGGTACTAGCTCCCAAGTTTGAATCTTCAGTATTTGATTCAATTCTTCTTCCATTGCTTTAACCCAACATTATTCTTTTCTCTCTTCTTCATATAATTTAGGATCAATGAGTGAAAGAAAATAGCAATTAGTTTTCTCACTTACCTCTATAACAGTTCTAGTCTGAACCCCTTTGTTCTTATCTCTGATTATCTAATCATTTGAATGATTCCTTTGCACATATTTCAGGGTCTTGATTGCTTGCTCCAGTTCTTCTTTATCTTCTTCTTCTTCTACTTCATTTGATTTTTTTTCATTTTTTCCTTCTATATTTGTGTTTTCTTCTACAACAATAGGAGTAATCTCAAATTCAGTCTCTTGAATAGGTTCAGGGCCAGTTTGATACCATACCTCACATACTTCACATTTGTACCCTCCACTATCTTGATTAATCTCTTATTGTAACATCGGTAGGATTTTCTATTCGTAGCATATCCCAGAAATATTCCTTCATCTACTCTGGTATCAAATTTTTTGAGGTCATTCTAATCTCTTAGGATATAGCACTAACTCACAAAGATTCTGAAATATTTCATAGTAAGTGGTCTTCCATAACACAACTCATATGGCTCCTTAGTGCGATTATTCTTATCTAAACCCTGTTAAGAATGTAAACAACAATATGCACAACTTCTTTCCAGTACATATTAACCAGGTTAACTTCTTTCATCACAATCTTAGCCATCTCAATAATAGTTATATTCTTCTTTTCTACCACACCATTCTGCTAAAGAGTTCTCAGAGAAAAAAGATGTCTCCTAATACCATATTTATCGCAAAAATTATCAAATTCATTTGAAGTAAATTATCCACCTCTATAAGATCTCAAACACTTGATTCTAGCATCAAATTGATTTTATACCATTGACTTGAAAACTTTAAATCTTTCAAAAATCTTTAGACTTTTCTCTAAAAAATTTAACCCATGTCATTCTAGAATAATCATCAATGAGTAACATAAAATACCTTTCACCATTAGGTTCACTTATCCTTGTAGGGCCACATAGATCTATATGAATTATCTCCAACGAATATGACGTAGAATACTCATTGTTCTTGAAACTTCTCTTTGTTTGCTTCCTCGACTAACATTCCTTGCACAAAGTGCTAATAGGATTTATAATCTTGGGTGAATCTCTTATTGCCTTAAAGTTACTGATCTTTATCATGTTATCAAAGTTAGTTCATGTCCCATCCTCTTATGCCATAGCCATCATTCATTGCTTTGGCTTAGATAACATATGTTTTCACATCCGTCCTTTATATAATAAACATTTCCACTTGTTGTATTTCCTTTTGCTACCAACTTTTTGATTTCACCTTTTTTGATCATACATCTAGTATCAGTGAACAAAACTTCATAACCTCTATTGCACATCTGACTAACACTATGAAAACTATCTCTCAAAACTTCTACATAATAAATTTCATCAGTTTTATGCTTACCATCAATCGAGATAGTTCCTATGCCACAAATTAGTGCAACTTCTTCTCCTACAAAGTTCACTGATCCAACATCATACTTCTTCAAAGTGAAACTTTTCTTTGTCTTTGGTCATGTGATTTGAGCATCTAAAATCAATGATCCATGATCTTTGTTCAACTTTAGCATGCAATGTACTCTTGTCTTCCGGTATTCTAGATATATCCTGATTCTTCTCTTATATAGCCAAGAATAAAGATTCTTCATTTGAGTCTTTAACATATTCTTCTTCAAATGAATGTGCCTCCATAGAGGAAAACATATTTTTCACTTTATCTCTATCATAAATTCTTTTCTTAAAATCATGTCTTCTATATCTAGTTTTCTTTTCATCATCATCAAATTTTATGTAGTCTTCTTTGTATATACATTTAGAAGCATAATGACCAATTCTTCCACAATTAAAGCATTTCAAGGGAAACTTACCTTTGTACTTTCCAGTTCATCTCTTCAGTCTTCTTACAAAGTTTACTTCAATCTCATCCAGCTTCTTACTTGTTTCTAGTTCATCTCCTAATATCCTTGAAACGTTAAATGCAACTTCTCTTCAAGAGAATTTAATATCTTCCATTTCTCCAATTTCATAGGCAAACAATGTTCCAATAAGCTGATCAATTGTATAGTTATTCAGGTCATGTCATTCTTCAATAGCACACTTTTGCAGTTTGTAGGGTTTGGTTAATGTAAACAAGATATTTCTAATGGCATCACCTTCATCTAACATTCCACCAACATATTTGATAGCCTTCATGGTATCATTTACTCTATGTATGTAGCTCTGAACACTTTCACCATTAGCCATTCTGAAAACTTTGTATTTCTTCTTTAGGTTGAAAAGTCTTGCTTTCTGAGTTTTTCAAATCAACTTCATATGCATAGCACAACTTGTTCCAAATACTCTTAGCTTCTTTCATTCCTTTAACATTTCCAAATACTTCATCACTAAGACAACTAATAAGTATTGTTCTAGCTCGCAGAGTCCCCTATTTAGATCTTAGGTCCTATTCTATAGATTTTTCATTAAGTACTCAAAGATCTCAATCTTTTCCTTTTGGGGGTCTTTCTTAGAAAATGTGCAAATAAGTTATTTTTTTAGTGATTCAATTGATTTTTTTTGGCATTGAGGGTATATACTAGTATATCAATCCATTTTTGAACTTTCTTTTAATTTTTCATAGATCCAAAACATATTTCTCACCTTTACTCCATGGTTGGAAACAATAAATGGAGATTCACACAAAACACCAGGGGTTATATAGAGTGACCATGGGTATAAAAGGTGATCCTACAAGTGTTGTTGAGAAGAGAAAATGGTTTAATAGATGAGGCTTTTGGAAAATTATGAATGTCTATCTCTCAAAATCTTCTCTTTCATGTTGAGTCTTACACAACACCCAATGAGATCTTGACTCCATTGAAGTCCTTATTTGGAAACCAAAATGCATTGAGGGGTTTTCAGTTGGAGAATGAGCTTATTGGGTTTAATCCTAATGATTTTGACAACATCCAAGACTTCTTCACCAAATTCAAGTCTCTCACATTATAGTTGAAGTAGTGCAAAATTTAGGAGGACTCTTTGTTGATTCTCTCTATCCTTGCTAAACTTGTTCTTGATTATTTAGTTTTTATTTATACATTTTATGCCACTAGAGATGCTCCTGGTACTTGTTTCACCATGCCTTCACTTGATGATTTTTCTTCTCAAATCATGTCATGAGAGAAAACCAAGTTGTTTCAGATGGGGAGATTGAAGTCTTCCAAATCATTGGCTCTTGTTGGCAGTTTGAGCATTCATGTAATCCCATCTTCAGTGGCTTTAGAGATTGTTCATCCGACATCTTCACAGTTGTTTGGATTTTCTTTAGTTGATTTGGCATTTTTTGATTCAAACAATTGGATAGTTCAACAGTTTTCCATGGCACACATCTAGAGACTATTCCTTTCATCTCCTTTGATGGAGTTGTTTCAGTCGTGGCTAATTGATTTGTTTCTTCCTAAGGGGAGGAATGTGGTTTTCTACTGTTGGATCTCCATCAACATACATCCTCAAGCTTTCATCTTCGACACTGGATCTTCTTCATTATGGGGGGGATGCATCATCTCTTCTTCTCTCTCTTATGGGGGGATATTCATTGTACTTCTGTGACTGATTTAATACTTGGGGGAACATCTTGAGTCCTTCATTTTAGTCATATGTAGTATTTTTTCTTTTTCATTGCATCTCTCATTTTTGGAGAGGGGTTTTTTCCCATGTGGGTTTTCTCCCTTTCTCCATTTAGAGAGACCTAATTGGTGTGAGTTGCATCTTTCTTCATTGTTTTGTACAAAATTACTTGATCAAACATAGTTGTTGGGACTCATTCATGCATGAATTTTGCATTCATCATTAGCTCTTTAGCTTATCCCTAAGTTAATCTTAAGGCGGTTTGGAGTAATCTTAGGACAATTATCTAATTATTTAAGGTCCTTTAATTGCCTTTTCACTTAAGCTAAACTTAGTTTCTTTATTTTATCTAGGTGTTACATTTTTTAGTCCGAGTTCACTTAGAGGCAGTTCTGGTTATCTTTTTTTTCTTGTTGTTGAACTTAATTTAGCTTCTACTTTGCATTGCTTTAGTTCTTCTAATTTTAGGATTAGGGCATCTCTTTCATTCTATAAATAAATTCATTCATTCATTTTAATCATACCTTCAATATTGAATCTTCAATTCTTTTGATCAATGATATAAAATTCTCTAGTTGTTACAGAGCATACAATCTTTGCTTGAGCTCTTTTGTGTGATAGGTGTTTTGCTTGCAGATGATTCTTGGCTCTCATGGTTGATCATTAAATTCTAAAGTGCTTACTCATTTGCAATCTTCCATACCAATTTTTTTTAACATATCATTAACATATACAACTTTAGTGATAAAGATAATATCATCTAATTGACCAATTTGAAGTGCAAGAAAGAATGATAGCTCACCTAGTCTAGACATTTCAAATTCCTGTTACATTTCTTCAAAAAAATTCTTACACATTGCATCATCTCCATCAAATATTGTATCATCAACATATACAACAATAATTAAAATTATTTCATCCTCAATTTTGTTATAAATATTGCTAGTTGCAGTATCTTTCTTAAAGCCCAATTGGTGTAAGTACTTGTTTAGTCTTGCATACCAAGCCCTAGGAGCTTGTTTGAGACCATATAAAGCCTTTTTAAGTTTTCTTGGCATGTTTGAGCCTCCTGTTAGCTAAAATACATCAAAATGATCAATGTAGACTTCTTCTTCCAAGTTACCATTCAAGAAAGAAAATTTTACATCCATTTGATATGCTTTGAAGTTCTTGTGAACACCAAAATAAAGAAACATTATGATTGCTTCCATTCTTGTCACTAGAGAAAATGTCTATTCAAATCAATTCCTTCCACTTGAGAATAGCCTTTACACACCAACCTTGCTTTGTTTCCTACAAATTCTCCATCTTCATTCACTTTGTTTCTAAACACCCCTTTTGCTCCTATCACATTCTTGTCTGCAAGCCTTGGTACCAATTCCCAAGTCTGATTGTTCTCAATATGATTTAATTCTTCTTCCATTACTTATATCCAACCTTCATCCTTACTAGCATTATTAATAGTTCTTGGTTATATCTTTGATACTAAATGAAATTCAGTTGTTCATTTGTCTTTGCAAGTCTTCTTGTAGTCTTCATTCCTTCATTTTTATCTCTAATTATTTGGTCTTTTGTGTGTTTCTTTTGAACATATTTGGTAGGAATTTTAGGGATCCTTTCTAATGTTTCTTCCTTTTCTTCTGTGCAAGGAGGTTAATATGATTCATATCCTTCAATTTCACATGTTTTTTGATGTAATTCTTCATCAACTTTGATATTTTCACTTTCAACTATCTTTCTTAGTCTTCTATTGTAGCACCTGTAAGTTTTCTATTGGTTGAGTATAAAGTCTAAATATTCCTTCATTAGATCTAGAGTCAATATTTCTTAAATCTTCTTCATCTCGGTTTTTATAAATTTACTACCGATAAATTTGAAGTACTTGACAATTGCTAGTCTTCCCTACCATAGCTCATAGGGAGTCTTGTCATTGTTCACCCTTAGTTGTCCTCAATTAAGAATATAGACTGTAGTATGGATTGCTTCTTTCCAATATATATCAAGTAGATTTTATTCTTTAAACATTGTTCTTGCCATCTCTTGAATATTTCTACTCTTTCTTTCTACTACTCCATTTGGTTGAGGAGTTCAAGGAGCAGATGAATGATTTTTTATTCCATGTTCTTACAAAAAAAATTAAATTATTTGAAGTGAACTTACCTCCTCTATTAGACCTTAGACACTTTATTCTATCATTCATTTCATTTTCAACCATTGAATTAAAAATCTTAAACATACTAAAAGCCTCCATTTTTTCTTATAGGAATGTAACCCAAGTCATCCTAGAAAAGTCATCAATGAGTTTAACATGAAGTACCTTTCACCTCAAAGAATCTTTGTTTTGGTAGGTCTGCACAAGTCAGTATGAATCAGTTCCAATGGTTTTGTAGAAGAAAAATCCTTGGTCTTGAATCTTGTCTTTGTATGCTTGCCAATCTAACATTCTTTACACAAGGTGTTTGTAGGCTTGAGAATATTTGGCATATCTCTTACTGCATGTGTAGAGATAATCTTCTCAAGACTCTCAATGCTGATGTGTCCCATTATTTTGTGCCACAACCAACATTCACTTGTTTTTCCTAGAATATAGTTTCTTCCATTAGCCTTGTTTAGGTTGTATACACTTTCTTTAGTCTTGGTTCCTTTTGTCACTAATGTTTTGTATCTTACCTTCCTAATTTCACATCCTTTATCATGAAATTTGAGATTGCAACCTTTGCTAAACATTTGGCTTACATTGAGAAGATTGCACTTGAGACCTTAACATAGAGAATATTTTCTATCTTGTTCTTTCCATCTATACTTATTGTGCTCTTTCCACAAATCATTGCAAAGGTGTCATCCCCAAATTTGATCGATCCTCCATTCCACTTCATATGATTGATGAACTTAATCCTATCACTTGTCATGTGGTTGGAACAACCATTGTTTATCACCCAAGAGTTTGTCTCTTCTTTTGCATGAAAGGAAGTCCACACAATCATAGACTTTTCATCATTATTATTAGCCTCCAAAGTGCAAGAAATCTAAGTAGGATTAGAGTCTTTAATAATAGTATTATTCACACATTTTTAGCATCAGTAGCATTATTTCCAACATTCAAGGCCACAAAAAGATTTTTTTCTCTATCATCATCTGGAGCACTGAGTTCCACATCATCTGAAGTGTAGCAATTCTCTTTGTAATAGATACTTCTCTTGAAATTGTTTCTTTTGGTACTCTTGTTGTTATTTTTTGATTCTCTAAAGGGACTTTTAAAAGCACAATGACCAATATTGACACAATTTAAACCTTTGAAAGGTAAGTTACCTTTGTATTTACCAATGCCTTTCTTTAGCTTTCCTACAAAGTTTTCTTCCTCATCAGAACCATTTCTTTGATCAGATGATTTATTCTTCTCTTTCTTGAAAGCTTTCAAAGATACTTCCTTCTTTAGAGCTTCATTATGAAACTCTCTCATTTCAATAGTAGTTAGAGCATCAAACATTTGATCCATTGAAAGTTTATTCAAATCCCTGGATTCCTTTAATTGAAGACACTTTAGAATTATAATCTTTGGGAAGAGAATTGAGTACCTTTTGTACCACAACCAATTATTTTGGTTCCTCACCAAGACCTCTAATAGAATTGACTACTTCATCTACTTGAAGCAAATGACTAGCAATATTTTCATCTCTAACATCCTTAGGTTTTCCAATTTACATATGTATATTTGGAGCTTAGTTTGCTTGACTTTAGTATCTCCTTCATAAATACCACTAAGATTCTCCCAGACATCCTTAACTATGCAATAACACATCACCTTTATAAGTTCAACATCAACAAACCCACTCAAAACAACATTTTTTACTTTGACATTGTTTTCATATGCCTTGATCTTAGCCATATCAGTTAGAGGAGCAAAGAGAACAATATAACCATTCTCAAGAGATTGCCAAACACCATACCTTAAAGAGGTCAAATAAGATTCCATCCTTACCTACCAGAAAGTGTAATTTTTTCCATCAAACCGAGGTGCCTTATATGATGAGATCTTTCTTGTGCCATATCAGATCTTCCTCACTCTATTAAGATTATTCCAAGGAACTAGGCTTTGATAACAAATGCTAAACACACTAACATATTGAGAGGGGGAGTTAATCGGTATTCTAGTATGGTTCAAACCCTTTAGCATAAATTTTTTAACCCTTACTTAAAATAGATCAACAACAATAAAACAAAATATCACAATTGCAAATATGTTGGGAAAATAGGTCTTGTACACCTTCCATAATAATGTTTATAATTGTAATATTTTATTTTATTATGTTAGTTGCACATGGGCCTGTAAAGTGTAGGGATTCCCTTATAATATTCTCAAGGCCACTTGATGAGTTATATTGTAACATTGAGATGTATTATATTTGTATTTATTTAATATTAAGGAAATTAAATTAATAAAGTACCCAATATTAAATGTGGGGTTAATGGGGTAGTTATCCCATGGTATTAGCACATAGTTTTGTAGCACATGGTTTTGATGTAATGCCACTTGGTGGTTTTGTGGGAGATTGTGTCTACAAAAGCAACCACAAGGGTAAATTTTTGGGTTAGCTAGGTTTAGCATTTGTGGAGGTTGGAAGCATGGTATGGGATGTGAGGGTACATGTTTGTTCACTTGGAGTGCTTGTGTATGGCCAGAGTTTCAAAAACTTTCATGGTTGTATTTATAATGGTGCATTGCTGATAATACATGATGATATATGCTTATGGAAGCCGTATTTTTCTCTCACAAGGATTTTCCTAGTGTATATCTTGTGTCAACTTTGATGGGTATGTTGTCTATTCTTTGTATGCAGATTCTAGGTGTTTATTTAATTAAAATCTCAATTGGGTTATGTGGAAATTGTCATATGTATGGTTGCAAGTTTCCTTTCAAGTGGTATAAGAGCTATGGTTTATGGTGTTATAACCCTAGGAGTTGAATTCTTGAATGCATGTAAGAATGAAAGAGGATAAAATATATAAGGGCTTTGCAGGTTGTTTGTTGTAGATCTGTAGTTTTTGACATTGTTGTTATGATCTGGATTTTATGCATATTTGGGGTTCTAAAAATATTGGGTCAAATAGGTTCTTTTGAATATGCATTTAAATGAGGGGTTTTTGGGGAATTTTGCAAAAAATGACCTCCTGGGCAAAACAAACCTCACCATTAGATCCAAGTTGGCTGAGCAATAAATTTTGATATAAAATTTGACCCATTTTGACCAAAGTTTAAAAAAAAAGAATTTTTTTTGTATCACGACTCGATGCCCGTCAAATTCAATTTGCAAGAGAAGGCGACAAAACGTTAAAAAATTAATGCTCATCAATATTAATTTACTTGTAAAATATTTTTTCAGTAAAAAAATGTTATAAAATTTAGGGTTTCAAAGTGTTTTCATAAAATAATTAAAAAAAAAGTAACCTGGTACTCTGTCAACATATCATTGTCAATAGGTACGGTTTCCCCCACCTGTGTATAGTCCTTAACCACCGCTTCAAAATTAGGCCCATGAATATATTTAAAAAGCCTTGAAATAAATTAAGGATTTATTCATCCTCTTTGTTTTACAATCACCACTTTGAAATTTAAAACACTAGAAGCCCATGGTCAAAGTTTAAAGTTGGAATATTAAATTATATTGCAAAATGGGGTCAGGTCTACATAAGGAAATTTCTAATTTTTTTTTGAAAATAAATCTTTTATTTGGAATGGGGCCCACCAAAGTGCTTGTAAATAGTGAGATTGTCTGATTTTATTCAACAGAGCATAACTTTCTCTTGGGATGTCAGATTTTCGACTTCCTATACTCGTTGGAAAGTTGGTTCTGAGCACTATGCTTTGGTATAGGTTTGACCTCCTATTTTTTCTGTTTTGACATGTTTTTAGGGGATTGAAAGCTATATGTTCTCCATTACACAGTTTTGGTTGTAACTTTTGCATACGAAACCTAATTTTTTATTTCAAATAATAATTGGAGAGCATGTTCAGTCTACTACATTGTGGTGCTACTATTTTATCATTTTATTAAGTATGGAGAGGTGTGTGCTTGGTTGATCACTTGTAGGTGCCTGAGATTTAGGGTGTGAGTGTGAGTGAATTTAGACGATTCAAGAGGCAAAACCTTGATGGAGTACATGTTTCTATGGGATATTTATAATGCTAGCTAAATATCAGATTTGGTGCTCTTTGGTATAGTTTTATAGATGTTTTTTAGAGTCCAAATTTTATGGTGATAGGTACATAGATTATTCTCTATTTGAGGGCATTGTTGGACATGGTTTGAGACTAGGAGTCTAGTATGGGTGATAGTTTAGTGTATGTACAATGGTGGTGATGGCTATGGTGTCATGGCTAC
This sequence comes from Cryptomeria japonica, assembly GCF_030272615.1. NCBI lineage: Eukaryota > Viridiplantae > Streptophyta > Pinopsida > Cupressales > Cupressaceae > Cryptomeria > Cryptomeria japonica. Next base: position 723,675,383 of record NC_081414.1, read on the forward strand.
ATAGGTATACCTTTTGCATTGATACATCATATTCATGTTTGTGGTGATTTGGTTTTATGTTAGGAGGTTGTTGATTATCTCCTTGATGTGTATTTGGTTCCTTGAATAAGGTACTTGGATGTGGGTATGTTTGGAAAATTAGATCGAATGTTGATTTGGTGTTTGAGTCATTTGTTCTACATGATTATTCTCCTTGATATCCCAATTCACAGTTTACTAATGTGATTATGAGATTGTATGTTCAATGACTGGATCTACAAGTTATGTGATGTATGCGCAACATATTGATTATTTGGGATGACTTAGATGTGGACTATCTATATCCACTAGGTTTGATTCATTGTGGTGCATACTTGTTAGTTGGCCTTGTCCGTGGTCATTTGTGCATTGGTCTGATTTTTTTGAGATGAGAGGATGAATGATTTTTATAGTACCTAGATAGTTGGTGTTAGGACTTGTAGCATGTGGTTTATCATGATGTCATGATAGCTTAGTTATTAATTGGTTACACTTTTAGTGGGAGCTTTTGATAGTGATGTATTGGCGGTGTGGGATTGAATCTTGATTTGGTGCAGTCACCAGTTAGGAGGGACCTCAAAGAGATCAATTTGGACTGGTCAACAAGAGAAAACATAATAGAAACACAAGGATATGATGGAGGCAATGAAAAATAGAATGAATTATATCATGAAAACTGATTACAATCAACTCGTAACAACCGGGTTATAGAAACTGGCTCACTGGCCCACTAAAATATGCTTGATTACAGAACATGTCACAACCAGGACCTCAAATCTTAAGATCTAGTTTCTATGTTTTGTCTATCACTTTCTATATGAATTCTAATGCTTAATTATAATGATATATATGATCCAAGGGATCTGGTTGGCCCAAAAGGGAACAAATGCCGAAGAACAAGACCTAATGTGTAAAAAACAACAAGGTCGGCCTCCGCCAAATAAATTCCTCTGAAAAATACAAAGGATGAAGTGTAGATCAAAGGGAAGGTCAGTCACATGCCAAGGAACATTGGAATCAATGCTCAGGGCTCTGCAAGATACGAAGGGATTCAATAGAATACAAATTCAAATAGGTCTAGGCAACCAGTATCAGAAAACTGTCTTAGAAACCGATAGCGATAACTTGCCGGAAAATGATCCAAATGATCTGCGGTTTGGGAATAAGGTAGATGATCAAGTCTTCAAGAAAAAAATAAACTCCTCAATATCTAGTGAGCCAATGCTAGTAAATGCAGAATGAAATGTTGAAACTGCAAAACAAAAAGGAAATATTTTTGGTTGATGCAAGATTGCCAAGAATCGGAGATGCTCCTGCATCATGATTCGTATTTTATTGGCAGTTGTATATATCTTCTTGGCTTGGAGTTCATAGCTACATTTTATGTTGTTGAGTTTTTAGTTGTATGTGTGTAGACTTGGATGTTCTTCATTTAGGAGATGTTTATCACAATGCTATAGAGAGCTTGGTATCATGGTTTAGTGGGAGCTTGTGGTAGTGATGTGTACGAATTCACCTTTAGATAATGGATGATCTTCTTAGTGTGTAGATATTGGAGGATGCCTTAGACCTATTGTTGCAAAAGGGTATTCCATATTTGTAGGTACATTGGTAAGAGATGGTGACCTTCATGATATTTGAGGATGTTGACATCTTGGAGGACTCATGAAGTTCTTCGTTGAGCTGTGGTATATGATTTTATTTTAAATGTTATCCTTGTTTGATAGGATGGTTGATATTATGTCATGGTTCAATCTTGATTCTAGATTATATTTTTGACATGCTATGGTTATTTGATATGTTCATATGAAGCATGTTATCTTTTAAGAGGAGATGGTTAGATCATGTTGTCATGTTTATGTTCCCAATTCTATGATTGGAGCTTTGACATTGATCTTGGTAGTTCTCTTTGTATTGGATACATGGTTAGTTGCTTGATTACTTCATGATGGTTCAATGTTGCATTTAGAGTTTGGCATGGATTGGTTGGTTACAGGTGCTCATGTATACTTGGAGACATAGGTGATTTTGTTATCCTCTTATGATTATAGACATGTATTGAGATGGTTGATGGTATCAGTTGAAAGACTAAGGAGCATTCACTTGGTATGGGCTTGAGAGGAGATTGCTATTAGTGAGTCATGATGACTTGGATAGTGTGATGAGTATTCTCATTCCCCATTCTTGGTCTACTTGGCAGTTTACTACTTGAGAGGTATTAGCCATTGTTACTTTTAGGTGCATTATATTTATGCTTATCTCTCATAGATGTGGAGCTTGAGCCATGAATAGATGGTTAGTTTTGGAGGATTTAGTATCTTTTCATTGATGTCACAATAATATGTCTTTAAGACACAAAGTTCATGTGCACCTTCAGTTTGTCATTGATGTCAAAAGGATTGTTGGCTTGATGATGATGATATGATGTAATAGGTTGATTGATAACTTGTTTTATGTTGTCATGGATGGCAACTATGTTTTGATAGTCATATAAGTCTTTTAGGCCAATTGGTAAAGCATAACTAGTACAGGAGACAATTTAATAGTGAAATGACAAATAGGACTTCAACCAGTAAACGAGGATCAATATTACATTTAGGCAACCAGTACGGGTGATCGAAGAAGAGTTAGGTGATGTGGTCCTACTGGAATGTTAAAGATAGGTACTTTGCAGATTTCCCACACTGCATTGGCAGATTCAATTGTATGAGTGAGCTATGGTATATAGGGCAGTCAATCTTGAAAAACTGTTAATCAGTAGAGAAAAATGACATAAATTAGTTAACTAGTTGTGTTTATGTTTTATTTTTGGGTTGTTATGTCGGTGGCCGACATAAGTAATGCATGCTGAGAAATATTGACTAGATTCATTGAACCTAGGAACTTGTTCCAAGGTTGTTAGCCGACTAAGTTGAGATGTTTATAAAAAGTATGATGAGTCATGAGATAAATGATGAGATCATAAGCATAGATTGAGAATTTGATTGTGCGGTGAATTGAGAAGCATTGTATTGATGTATTGTTAAAGTATATTATAGAACTAAAGCAGATCTTATCAAGCACAGAGGTGCTATATGTGGATCATCTAGATGTTGTTTCTTAATAGTTTCAATAGTCAAAATCCTTAACCGAGTAGGTCCTAACAGGCTTGATTATATAAATCCCTTAACCGGGTAGCTCAAAAAAATGAGTTTAAATCATCCAGCGAGGCTATTCCTAATAGAGTAAAGCTTCTAACAAAGCTAAGTTGTAAATATCCTCACCAGGTGACTCCTAACAGGGTCTGCTCTTAACTGGGCAAGCTTGTAAGACCTTAACCAGCCAAAGATTTCTATTCTACAGATAGTGAATCTTGTGGGTTCTAATTCCAACTGTGGTTTTTCCCATTTGGGTTTCCATATGAAAATCATTGTGTTATGGTGTGCATGTCTTATTTGGTGTTGGCTTATGTGGTTATCTTTCTTGCATGCCTATTGATTTTACAATTGATTAAAGTGGTGATCAGATTTGTATTGTTTTTGCTTGCACTAATTCACACCCCCCTCTCAGTGCCTTATAAGTTTATCAATGATTGTCTTTGAGATGTAGAGTTGATGTGCACCTTCGGGTATAATTGGCAGTTTGTGTGTAGAGGGAAACAAATTACGTGGGTAATGGTCTTGACTATTTATCCCACATTGTTGATGTTGCAAGTCCATCAACTATTTATATAGCCCAATGCAAAATTGGTAAGTGAGAAATGGCTCACATGTTTTTTTTGGAGCGTGCCTTGAGTTAGTAGGTGTTGAGGTGACATGAAATGTTTGGGTGCAGGTTCAAAACTGTCAAGATAAATTGTAGGTGAAGGTTGCGATGTTGCAATGGACTATTAGGTATTGATCATGTTTAGTGTTTGGGTGCATGATCATAGCGATTGGAGTTAACCGTCACTATGATCTACGACCTTGTGATCTAATCGTGAATGATCACAAAAGATGCTACGCCACAACTTTGCGGCTTGGAGATAACAATAGGAAGTTTGTTGGAATCACTATTTTGTGTTGTAATTGATGTCAATCTAGTGGTCTAGATTGGTTTGGATTGATGCGGAAGGTAGGTATGTATGTTGTGATTATAGAATGTGGAAGATAGGTATGTATGATGCAGATGATATAAATTGTAATATTGGCAGTATGAGAGTTTTTGGTACTTCAAAAGTTTGTGTAGAAATTAGAATATTCAAAATTTGTAGAGGTCTGGATTGCTCTAGATTTCATGTTTTCTTGTTGTGAGTTTGAGATTATAATATTCACACATGTGTCTATGGTATTATGTCCTGACACGTGTTGTTGTGCTCCAAAAATGTGTTATTGATCATGATATTTATCGGTCTGAGTTGTTCCTATATGTTCCATCTCTTGGTCCAGTAATTGCGGTGTTTGGTAATGTGTTATTGCACTGTGGTGTGGTATGATTTCATTCCTTTCCACCATGGGAATGCTTAGTGGAGACCTATTTTTGAATTAAGCTTTATTATCTCCTTGGCTGACTTGAATCATATATTTTTGGAGATCGGTATATATAAGGATCACTTGTAATGAAAAACTAGAGATGAGGTTTTAGTAGAAGGAAGTTGATTGTAAAAGGAGGATCTATCTCTTGCAATGAGAAGTGGTCGATTAGTGTGGTTTTTTGGTACTGGTTGTAGGGAGCTTAAGGTTTCTTCTAGCATTGCAACTTGAGTGGAAGTTGTGCCTCTTGTGGTTTATTCTTTGTTTCCTCCTCTGGGCAGTGAGCCCTCCTTTTTTATGCAGTTTTAGTCGGGCAGTGAGCCCACCTATAGTGAGCAATTTTGGTAGTGAGCCATCTTGTAAAAATCACCTTAATCGGTATCACCCTAACAAGTGTTTTTATATTGAGAGTTAACATTCTTCGTGGTTTTTCCCTTCTTGGGTTTTTCACATCATATCTGGTGTCTCTTATGTGTGTTCTTTTCATGATACTATTTGGTCATGGTTGTACAATTTGAAATCTACTTTTGCCGGATTTTTTGTTGTGAAAAAAATTAATGTTTTAATTGATATTTGATTCACACCCTGGTGCAGGGCACCTAACACTCCAAGAATGAAAGCTTTGTTTTCTTTCTAGTTTGTGTCTTATAATTGTGATGTAATAATGGACCAACCATTGAGGACTCAGTAGATCCATGGTTGAGTTGTCCAAGTTTTGGTTTGAGTCAATTGTGCTCAGGATGCTGATAGCCTGAGAAGTGAGATGCTTAGGTAGTTGATAGGTAAAGTACTTGAGATTCATGTATTAGGGGTCAATTGAGTTGTGTTTAGGTCTTCTAGGGTGTTTGAGGACCTTCAGAAGTCTTAAAATGCAAAATTGCAACCTGGAGCAAAAGTTGTCAAAAGTTGCTGAGTAACATTTTGCAATTTCTTGCAAAAGTTGCATTTTTGGTTATAGGCGTTAGGAAGTTGGTTGAAACAACTGAAACAAGTGGATATAAGATAAATTTCACTTCATTGTATGGGTTGGAGGATTGGAAATACAGGAGAAAGTTTTTGGTTTGTGAAGCAAGCTTGTTTCCACTGGTTGTTGACAACTTTTGTCTTGTTTCCCTTGTTTGTATGGTCCAGTACGGACTAGATGGTGTAAAATCATTGAATCTTTGAGTGTTCATTGTATTTTCTTTCATTAAGGCTGATTTCCAGGTTTGATTGTTCCAGGTTGTAGAGATTTCTTCCATTCTTTGCAACTAGGAGAAAAACCCTTGGAAGTAGGGTTTAAGAGCAAGAAATGGCTCTAACCTAGGCATTCTTTGATGGCACCTATTAAAATCACTAAGAATTATAGGTTAGGATCTTTACATAGATTAGTAATAGGGTGTGTGGTGTTGCAGGTCCAGGAGGAGGATAAACAATGAAGCCCTAGGCTCACCGTTGGGAGTAGGTGAGTTAGGACAACAAGAAAAGTGTGATTTGTGAGCATATGGGGATTGGTGCAGGACCAAGTGGCACATGAATGAAAATTCCTTTGAGTTCCCTAGTAGGTTCCCAAATTTTTTGTAGCAAGAAATTTGATTGGTGTAGAGTGTTAGACCCATCTTGCCAAGACACTAGCTAGGCCTAAAACCCTTCAAAATAGTGCAGCATTGGAAACCCCACTTGTACGGATAAAACAGATGCAATTTTCTAGTATTGTCTGTAACTTCCAAAAGGGTACTAAAATCCATGATTTATTCCTAGGATTGTTGGGGACTTTTTCAAATTAAGGCCCTAAAACTGCCTAGGGAGGGCTAATGCAATTAGGCCTATTTAGGTGTCGGTAGAGACCTAGAAGGGGTAGAAAGCCAAGGCGATGGATTTGGTGAGTCTTTAACCTCAAAACACATTGAAGACACCTTGTGGATGCATTGGGAAACCACAGGAAGTGGTTGTGTGTTAAGATCCTTGCAGGAGTGGTTTGAGCCCAAGAGAGGAGTGTGTGAGTAACTGAGGTGGAAACCTCAAGTGGGGGAGTTGATTGTCCATAAACCATTGGCTATACCTAGGAGGTAAGTCAAGAAGGTTCAGACCTTGGAGGTCTCATTATGATAACCCCTGCCAAGTGCCATAGGAAGGACTTGAGTAGTTGAAGGGTTGAGTAGGACAAGTCACTCAAGAAGGTGTAACAAACAAGGCTCCAAGACTCTCTACATCAGAGTGGTATCAGAGCCATTCTTTGAAATATTTGGTGTATGTCAAATTGTGAAGAATCAGAAGCAAGTTCAATGCCTCCAAAGACAATGACTCCAGAAGCCATCCGACAGATGGTGGCAGAGATGATAGAAGGAATGAAGGATGCATAAGGAAGTAGAGGAACCAGAGAGGTTAAGAAGGAGAAGGGGAAGGTTAAGACAAAATGGTGTGATGAGACTGATGAAGAAGTGGAATATGGTGAGGAACCAACATCAGTAGCCATGTCTCAAGACCAAAAGCTATTCTTGGATGCAGTCAAATCCATTTCTAAAGACAACTTGGATGGATTACCCACATATAGAGGAAACCTCAATGGAGAAGAGTTACTAGATTGGATAGAAGCTCTCAATAATCACTTTGATTACAAAGAGGTAGAAAAAGAGAAAAGAGTCAACATGGCCAAATCAAGAATGAGAGGATCAACATTGGTTTGGTGGAATATGGTGCAAGAAGAAAGGATACAAGAAGGCAAAAAGATGATAACTTCATGGGAGCAAATGAAGATCAGACTTAAGGCACAATTCCTTCTAGAAGATTATGAAGTTCAAATCCATAAGAGACTGCAAAATCTGAAACGAAGGGAGTTAGATGTCAATGCATATATTGAGGAGTTGCACAAACTCGGTTTGAGGGGTAGGAAGCATGAGAATGAGGTGGAAAAGTTCACCAGGCATATGAATGGCCTTAGACATAATATACAAGATGAGATAAGTATCCTCACACCAGACACTGTCCATAAGTGTTTTCAATTGGCCCTAAGGGCGAAAGAGAAGATCAAAAGGAGGAGTGAACAAAATCAGAAACATAGGGGAGGTAAGAATTTCAAAGGTAGAGGAAACTTTGGTCGAGGGAAGAAATCACCAAGAAGTGAAGAGAAAAAAGGCCAAGAAGGCAGTGGAGACTCTCAGAGAGGAGCATTTAGAGGATCCTATAGAGGAAGGAGCAATTTTAGGGGCAGGTTTGGAAACTCGAGAAGAGGAAATACAATCTTCACCGGTAGGTGTTATCATTGCAATCAAGTTGGGCATACCATGAGTAAGTTCCTGGGGAAAGCCTCAAGCTCCACAAGCTCATACATGGGGGAAAGAAGAACTCAATTGTTGCAAGAGGAGGACACTTAGAGTGTAATTTCTTCAATCAACAAGGCAAGGCCAATGATAGATGGAGAAAACTTGATGATGAGGAGAACAATGCTCAAGATACCCCAAGCTCAAGAGCCACCACAAAGGAAAAGCTTGTTTAGGAGCACTTTTAGGTCACATCGGAAACTTTGTAAAGTGATTGTAGATTCAAGTTCCACTAAGAATATTATCTCAGTTGAAATGGTGGACAAACTCAAACTAAAAAGATTGCCTCACCTCACTCTCTATAAGGTATCATGGCTCAACCGGGGTCAACATGTATTGGTTGATGAACAAGCATGGGTGGATTTTGAAATTGGTGAGTACAAGGATAGATTATTATGTGACATATTGCCTATGGATGCTTGTCATTTTTTGTTGGGCCATCCATGGCAATATGATGTGAGAGCTACTCATGATGGGGAGAAGAACAACTATCTTATCACCAAGAATGGGAAAAATTATCAAATGGATCCACTACCTGAACCAAAGGAATAAAAGAAATTAGGTTCAAGTGTGATGCTGATGAGAGGAAAAGAGTTTCTCAAAGTGTTGAAATGAGAAGGACATCAAGGCCATGCTATAGTGTTGAAACCTAGAGATGAAGCTAAGGCATATCCAATGAGTGAAGTGCCTCAAGAGGTGCAAGGTCTAATCAAACAATATGCAGGAGTGATAGGGGATGACATACCTGATTCTTTTCCTCTAGTGAGAGATGTAAATCATCAAATAGACTTAATACCAGGAGCCAATTTGCCCAACAAAGTTGCCTACAAAATGACACCTAGTCAAAATGAGGAGATCACCAAACAAGTGCAAGAACTCTTAGACAAAGGGTTTATCAAGAAGAGTTTGAGTCCATGTGTTGTTCCTATCATGTTAGTGCCTAAAAAGGGAGGCAAATGGAGAATATGTACGAACTCCAGAGCAATCAACAAGATTACTATAAGGTACCGGTTTCCCATGCCAAGGATCGAAGACCTATTAGACAATCTAGGAGGTGCAAGCTACTTCACAAAGGTGGAATTAAAGTTTGGTTATCATCAGATCAGAATAAGACCTGGAGATGAATGGAAGAAAGCCTTTAGAACCAATGCAGACCTATATGAGTGGTTGGTGATGCCATTTGGCCTCACCGATGCACCTAGTACCTTCCAAAGGCTCATGAATGAAGTCTTAGTTGAGTTTATTGGTAGAGTTGTAATTATGTATCTTGATGACATTTTGATCTATAGTAGGTTCAAGGAGGAACACCTCAAGCATTTGGAGATGGTTTTGAAGAAGTTGAAGGAGGCTCAACTTAAGATTAACCTTGAAAAATGTGAGTTTTTGAAAATAGAGCTTGTATACCTTGGTTTTGTTATTTCTCATGGATGTTTAAAAATGGATCCAAGTAAGGTAGAAGCAATACTTAATTGGCCTATCCCTAGGGGCATAAGTGAAGTTAGAAGCTTTCATGGAATGACATCTTTTTATAGGAAATTTGTGAGAAAATTTAGCCATGTTTGTGCTCCTATTCTTAATACCATTAAAGGAGGGATTAAATGTCACTTTAAGTGGACTGAGGAAGCCAATAAGGAGTTTGAAATGTTGAAAACTAAGATAGCAGAGCTGCCAACCCTTAGATTGCCTGACTTCCATCAATTGTTTACAGTAGAATGTGATGCAAGCCAAAGGGCAGTAGGGGCAGTTTTAAGCCAAGAGGGACATCCTATAGCTTTCATCTCAGAAAAGTTAAATGAAGCTAAGAAAAGGTACTTCACATATGACTTGGAGTTGTATGCAATGGTTCAATCATTGAAAAAATGGTGTCACTACCTGCTGCCCAAAGAATTTATAATCTTCATTGACAACCATGCCCTTAGTTTCCTCAATGGGCAAGATAAGTTGAACCAAATACACCTAAAGTGGGTTGAGTACCTACAATCCTACACATTCACTATCAAACACAAGAAAGGGACAACCAACAAAGTTTCTGATGCACTAAGTAGGAGAATCATGACCATGTAGGAGATTCAATTGCAAAGTGTGGGTTTGAGTGAGTTAAAAGACCTCTACGAGGATGATAAGGATTTTGTAGAGATATATAATGTTTGTACTGATTTTTCTAACACCTCACATGTCTCTTATTCAGAGTACATGATACAAGAGGGTTTGTTGTTCAAAATTCATCTTCTTTGCATACCTCAATGTTCTATGAGGCAAAATATTATTCAAGAGAAGCATCAAGGAGGTCTAGGAGGTCATTTTGGCATTGATAAGAATTTGGAGCAGGTTGGTAGGTTTTATTATTGGCCCAAGTTGCAATTAGAAGTGAGAAGGTTTGTAGAGAAATGTACCATCTGCCAAATAGAAAAAGGAACCTCAAGTAATGCAGGTCTATATCAACCCTTGGTCATACCTCAGAGGCCTTGGGAATGTTTGAGCATGGATTTTGTATTAGGCTTGCCTAGGACACCAAGAGGATTTGATAGTGTGTATGTGGTGGTAGATAGGTTTAGAAAAATGGCACATTTCATACCTTGAAAGAGCACCAATGAGGGCACCTATATTGCAGGCCTCTTCTTCAAGGAGATAGTCAGAATTCATGGTCTTCCAATCAACATTGTTAGTGATAGAGATGTGAAGTTTTTGAGCCACTTTTGGAGGACACTTTGGAGGAAGCTGGGCACCAAGTTATCTTTCTCATCTGCCTGTCATCCTCAATCAGATGGTTAGACAGAGGTAGTCAACTAGTCATTGGGTAATTTGCTAAGATGTCTTACAAAACAACATGGGCAGACTTGGGATCTAGTACTTGGACAGGCATAATATGCATATAATGACTCAGTGAACCATAACACAGGTAAAAGTCCTTTTGAGATAGCTTATGGATTCCATCCTAGGGGCATATTAGAGCTCAAAGATCTCAGTTCAATGGCACCTAAGAGTGCATAAGGGGAAAACTTTGCCGAAGGTATTAAAGAGGTTCATGATAAGGTAAGGTAGTCCTTACTACAAAAATCCAAGTAGTATAAGGTTCAAGCTGATAAAACAAGGAGGAAGGTACACTTTAAAGTAGGACACTTAGTGGTGGCATACCTTAGGAAGGAGAGGCTTCCAAAAGGGCATCCTATCAAGCTCATGATGAAGAAAATTGGACCTCTCAAGGTGGTGCACAAGGATGGGCATGATGCATATGAGGTTGAACTTCCTCCTACCTTGATGATATCTCCTATTTTTAATGTATGTGTTCTCTATACATACAAGGGAGAGTCACCCATAAATTAGATAGACATTCCATCACCATTTCATGAAGAATGGATAAAGGATTTGCCACCTAGTCAACCAGTTGAGTTAGAGAGTATCTTGGATACCAAGATAGTAAAAAAGACAAGGAAAGGAGTCTATAAGCACTATCTTGTCAAGTGGAAAGGGTTACCTTATTCAAATGCCATGTGGATGTCAGAGGCATATATACTATAGCATGGAGTAGAGATTTCAGACCTTATAACTCAAGGGACATGAGTTCTTTGACCCAGGGGAGTATGGTGCAGGGCACCTAGCACTCCAAGAATGAAAGTTTTGTTTTGTTTCTAGTTTGTGTGTTATAATTGTGATGTAATAATGGACAAACCATTGAGGACTTAGTAGAGCCATGGTTGAGTTGTCCAAGTTTTGGTTTGAGTCAATTGTGCTCAGGATGCTGATAGCCTGAGAAGTGAGATGCTTAGGTGGTTCACAGGTAAAGTACTCCAGATGAATGTATTCATGTATTATGGGTCAATTGAGTTGTGTTTAGGTCTTTTAGGGTTTTTGAGGACCTTCAGGAGTCTTAAAATGCATTAGAATACAAAAATGCATACTGGAGCAAAAGTTGTCAAAAGTTGTTGAGCAACATTTTGCAACTTCATGCAGAAGTTGCATTTTTGGTTATAGACTAGGAAGTTGGTTGAACCAATTGAAACAAGTGGATATAAGACAAATTTCACTTCATTGTATGGGTTGGAGGATTGGAAATGCAAGAGAAATTTTTTGGTTTGTGAAGCAACCTTGTTTCCATCGGTTGTTGACAATTTTTGTCTTGTTTCCCTTATTTGTACGGTCCAATACGGACTAGATGGTGTAAAATCATTGCATCTTTGAGTGTTCATTTTATTTTATTTCATTAAGGTTGATTTGTAGGCTTGATTGTTCTAGGTTGTAGATATTTCTTTCATTCTTTGCAACTAGGAGAAAAACCCTTGCAAGTAGGGTTTAAGAGCAAGAAATGTCTCTAACCTAGGCATTCTTTGATGGCACCTGTTGAAATCATTAATAATGCCAGGTTAGGGTCTATACATAGCTTAGGAATAGGGTGTGTGGTGTTGCAAGTCCAGGAGGAGGAGAAATAATGAAGCCCTAGGTTCACCACTAGGAGTAGGTGAGTTAGGACTACAAGAAAAGTGTGATTTGTGAGCATATGGGGATTGGTGCAGGACCAAGTGGCACATGAATGGAAATCCCTCTGAGCTCCCTAGTAGGTTCCCAAATTTTTTGGAGTAGGAAATTTGACTGGTGATGAGTTTTAGACCCATCTTGCAAAGACAACGCCTAGGCCTAAAACCCTTCAAAATAGTGTAGCATTGGAAACCCTACTTATATGGATAGCCTAGATGCACTTTTCTAAAGACCCTAAAACCGCCTAGGGAGAGCTAATGCAATTAGGCCTATTTAGGTGCCGGTAGAGACCTAGAAGGGTTAAGAAGCCAAGGTGATAGATTTGGTGAGTCTTAAAACTCAAAACACATTGAAGACACCTTGTGGATGCATTAGGAAACCACAGGAAGTGGATGTGTGTTAAGATCCTTGTAGGAGTGGTTGGAGCCCAAGAGAGGAGTGTGTGAGTAACTGAGGTGGAAACCTCAAGTGGAGTTGATTGTCCAGAAACCATTGGCTATACCTAGGAGGCAAGTCAAGAAGGTTTAGACCTTGGAGGTCTCATTATCATAACCCCTGCCAAGTGCCATAGGAAGGACTTGAGTAGTTGAAGGGTTGAGTAGGACAAGTCACTCAAGAAGGTGTAAAAAATAAGGCTCCAAGACTCTCTACATCACCCCCCCTCTTAGTTATCTAGAACATTCAACAAAGTTAACTCATGAAGTGGTGAGAGAGTTCCATGTGTCACTCAAACCGCACCATCGGAAGAAGAAGTGATGTCATCAAGAAAGGCTTGCGATGAAGTGACTAGCTACCACATGTACTGTGTCGGGGCCCATGAAGCTAGAAGGAATGGAGAAATCACAACTTCACAGAGTTTGATGATGTAAGAAAAAGTTAGGTCATGATGTTACAACCCAACACCACATGTCCTTGATGGTTAATATCCAATGTGACATATAGAAGAAGACTCAGATTGATTGTGTATGTTGTAATATGATGTGGCATGTGCAACTGCCATGGTGGTAAGAATAGTCCAAATCTTTTCAGTCAAATTATGATGATTGATAATCTACATTTAAAGGATCTAGAGGTACTTGTTTTGGCACGATAATAAAGCATTTTGGGAACTTGCACAAGTCAACTTAGATAGCTATCTATTGAATGAAATTGAACAAAGTAAGTTCATAAAGCTTGAAAAATATGATGGAGGTTCTCTGATGTAGGAGCATCCCCGGTTCATAGCAATCTTACATCAACCAAAAACATTTTCTTTTCTGTTTTGTTTTCTGTTTGTAGGTTTCAATTTTCCTTTCTATGTGTCCCAGTTTTGGCTTACTGGTTCCTGTGGAGTTGGATTCTACTTGAAGACTTGATCATCTTTCTTTCTTTCAAACCGCATCTCATTTAGATCACTTTTCGGCAAGATATCACTACCGGTTTCCTTGATAGTTCCTTGTTACCAGTTGTTCCTTTATTACCGGTTGCCTGAGACCTATTCTAGTGATCTACCGGAACCCATTTTGAAGCTTACAAAGCCTTGGACATTGATCTCGATGTTTCTTGGTGTGTGGCCAACCTTCTATGTTTCATCCTTTGGATTTTCCTGAGGAATCTCTTGGTGGAGGCCGACCTTGTTCATTTTGCACGTTAGGTCTTGTTCTTTGGGTTTTGATCCTTTTTGGGCCGATCGGATCCTTTGGATCAATATATATATTTGTAATCATGCTTTAGAATGCAATCAATCAATCAAGAATCAAGGAGTATTAGATAGATAGATTGTGCCTAGAAGATAGATCTTTCGTTTCAAGGTCTCGATGTGACCTATTCTACTAGGCTTGTGTGTCGGTATGTTGTAACCCGGTTGTTACCGGTTGGATGTAATTAACTTTAATGCAATAAAACTATCTGTTATGCATTGTCTCCATCATATCTGTGTGTTTCTGTTGTGTTTACTATTGTTGACCAGTTTGAATTGATCTCCTCGAGGCCCCTCCTTGCCAGTGACTGCACCAAGTGGCATCAGAGCGAAGTTCATTCCAGAGGTTGCGTGTCCTAAATCTTGTTGTAGGGTGGCGGATTGTGAATTCGACCTGCAATTGCAAAGAAATAGCATGGATCAATGGCGCGAAGAGGAACTAGGAATGATGGAGCGCATGGGAATGCAGACCCTGTTGTAATGGAGATGTTGCGAGGAATAGCAGCCCTATCAGAAGCCGTGAAGATAGCCCAGAGAAGAGGCTGACATGTTGAGGATGTGAGCGAAGATGAAGGAGAAGAAGTCCCAACACAACAAGTGAACCTATCGGTAGTTGATCTAGAGGAGGAAAGGTTTTTAAGGGTTTTGAGTAGGGCGAACACTAAACCTCATTTTACCCCACCGGAATATGATGGGAAGTTAGATTCAGATGAATTGATGGATTGGATCTCAGAGATGGAGAAGTATTTTGAGTTTGAAAACACTGCTGAAGAGAGGAGGGTGAAGTATGCATGTACCCAGTTGAAGAGTCATGCATCTCTTTGGTGGGGGCACTTGCAAGTTGATAGGCAAAGAAGAGGTAAAGAAACGATTAAGACATGGATAGGATGATTGCTAAGTTAAAATCAAAGTTTGTCTCGACAAATTATAAAGTAGATTTGTTCCAAAAGTTGTAGAATCTGAGATAGAAGGAATCTAGTGTGAAGGAGTACACTGAAGCATTTTACAAGTTGAACATCAAATCCAAACATGTTGATCATGAAATTGAACAAATTGCAAGATATTTGAACGAATTGCGGATGTCTATAAAAGATGAACTTAGTATGATCAAATTAGAGAGTGTTGAAGAGGCTTAACAGTATGCAATAAAGGCTGAAGAGAAATTGAATAAAAGGCATGAGAAGAGATAGAGAGGTAGAGGTGAAAGGTTTAGCGGAGGAAAATTTCAAGGAGGAAGAGGATACATAGGAGGAAGAGGAACTAGTATAGATCAGAACAAGGACAAGGAAGTGAGGAAGGAAGGTAATTAATACTGGAAGGATGATAGAAATTTCTATCAGAGGAGAGAACTAGATGGTTACCAGAATGAGAACTTTGGAAGACAAGACAAAAGAACATTTAGAGGAACTTGTTTTAAATGTGGAGGAGAAGGACATTGTGTATTTGAATGTAAGAAGTCAGAGGCTATCAGAAGAGTGACAGTGGTGGAGGAGAACCTCACCAGATCAGATAATAAACTAGAAGATGGAGAGCTATTGATGATGAGGAGAGCTTTGTGTCATATCGGAGGAGATAAAGAACCCTTGCAGAGGAGGAACCTATTAAAGACCAGATGTAAGGTATCTGGTAAGTGTTGTAAAGTTGTTATTGATAGTGATAGTTCAGATAATCTTGTTTTAGAAGAGATGGTGAATAATTTAAAATTGGAGAGATTGAAACACCCTAAGCCTTACTAGATAGCATGAATTCAGGATGAATATAAGTTATTAGTGAGTGAACAATGTTTAGTAAAATTGAAAATTGGGAATTATCATGATTAAATTTTGTGTGATATTATGCCTATGGACATTTTTCATCTTTTGTTGGGAAGACCCTAGTAGTTTGATAGACAGGCAATGCATGCTGGGAGGAAGAATACATACACTATTGTGGCGAATGGGATGAAGCAAACCCTGTTGCCTTTGGAGAAACCTTTGAAGAATGAAGTTTGTACAAATACTAGAATCTTCCTAGTAGATGGAAGGAAGTTCATGGATGACTAAGACACAAGAATGTGTGTTTTTCTTTAATTCCTTAGAAGATTGAGAGATTGGAACCAGAAGAAGAACACTCAACAGAGATAAGAGATTTGCTGGCAGAGTATGGGGACATCATTTTAGATAATGTACCTGATGGATTGCCACCTGTTAGAAGTATTAGTCATTGCATGGAATTGGTTCCTGGAGCTAGTTTGCCTAACAAAGCTGCACACCGCTTAACACTGACAGAGAATGAAGAACTGAATAGACAAGTGCAGGAGCTATTTGAAAAAGGTTTGATCAGGGAAAGTCTAAGCCCTTGTGCAGTACCAATGGTATTAGCACCTAAGAAGAATGGAGAATGGAGGATGTGTACTGATTCAAGAGAAATAAACAAGATCATAGTGAAATACCAGTTTCCCTTGCCTAGGATGGATGACATAATGGATTGTTTGAGTAGAGAAAAGTACTTTACAAAGATAGATTTGAAGAGTGGATATCATCAGATCAGGATCAGAGAAGGTGATGAATGGAAGACAACATTTAAGACAAATGAAGGATTATATGAATGGTTGGTGATGCCTTTTGGACTGACTAATGCACCAAGTACTTTCATGAGGCTGATGAATGAGGTTTTGAAGAAATTCTTGGGTAAGTTTGTTATTGTGTACTTGGATGACATTCTGATTTTCAGTAAAATAAAAGAGGAGCATTTGTTGCAGTTAAGACAAGTTTTGCAAAGGTTGAGAGAAGATAAGTTAATGATCAATATCAAGAAGTGTACTTTCATGAAGGATGAGCTAGTCTATTTAGGCTTTGTGATATCTAAGGATGGTTTAAAGATGGACCCTGAGAAAGTGAAAGCCATTGTTGAGTGGCCTACACCAGAAAGGATTGGAGAGGTAAGATCATTTCATGGATTGGCTAGATTTTACTTGAAGTTTATCAGATATTTCAGTTCAATTTGTAATCCTATGACTGAGACCATGAGGGGAGATTGGAAGGAATTGAAGTGGACCACCGAAGCAAGAAAAAGTTTTGAGTTGTTGAAACAAAAAGTGACTGAGAAACCTCTGTTGGCTCTACTGGATTTTAATAAGGTATTTTAAGTGGATTGTGATGCAAGTGGAACAACAATAGGAGCAGTTTTGAGTCAAGAAGGGAGAGCAATAGCATATTTCAGTGAGAAATTGAATGATGCCTGAAAGAGATATTCAATATATGATCAGGAATTTTATGTCATAATTCAAGCCTTGAAGAAATGGAGACATTACTTGTTGCCTAAGGAGTTTGTGTTGTATACAGATCATCAAGCTTTGTAATATTTGAACAGTCAGAGTAAGTTGAATTAGAGACATATGAGATGGGTACAGTTCTTGCTGAGTTACACCTTTGTGTTGAAACATAGAAGTGGGAAATCTAACAAATTTGTTGATGCATTGAGAATGAGAAGGAATTTGCTGACAGAGATGAGAGTGATAGTATTAGGTTTTGAAGATTTTCAGACCTTGTTTGATGAAGACTTGGATTTTGCAGAACCTTGGAAAGCATATAGATAACTGATTATGGTTGATAGGAGCAAATGGTTGGATTACTTTATTCAGGATGGGATGTTATTCAAGGGAGTTCAGTTATACATAGCTGAAAGTTCCATGAGAGAGAGCCTGATAAAATATAAGCATAGTGGAGGTTTAGCTGGACATTCTAGCATTGATAAAACAATTGAATTAGTGAGTGAGCACTATTTTTAGCCCCAAATTCATAAGGATGTTAAGAGATAGAGTTGTAGAGTTTGTCAAGTTGCAAAAGGTAGTAGTCAGAATGTGGGATTGTATAATCCTTTGATAGTACCAGTAAGACCTTGGGAGGATATAAGTATGGATTTTGTACTTGGCTTACCTAAGACACCGAGAGGGAATGATTCTATATTTGTGGTAGTGGATAGATTTTCAAAGATGGTTCATTTCATACCTTGTAAGAAGACATTAGATGCATTGCATGTAGCAGACCTATTTTTCAAGGAAGTGGTAAGATTGCATGGATTACCTAAGAGCATAGTTTCAGACAGAGACACTAAGTTTGTTGGCTATTTTTGGAGAACCGTTTGGAAGAAGATGAAGACATATTTGAAGTTCCGTTCTACTTTTCATCCACAGACTGATGGATAGACAGAAGTAGTTAACCAAACTTTAGGAAACTTGTTGAGATGTTTAGTGGGAGATAAAACCAGAAGTTGGGATTTGGTCCTTGCACACACAGAGTTTGCCTATAACAAATCAGTGAATAGAAGTACTAGAAAATCACCTTTTGAGATTGTTACTGGAGTGAATCCTACAAGAATAGCGGAATTGAGAGACATCAACAGTGAAGACTAGAAGAGTTCAGAAGTAGAAGAATTTGTAGATTACATGGGAACATTCCATATTTAGGTTAAACAACATTTGGAAGACATGAATAACAAATACAAGGAGAAGGCAGATGAGAAGAGGAGACATAAGGAATTTGAAGTTAGCAATGAAGTGATGGTATATCTAAGAAAAGAGAGAATCCTGATTGGAACTTATAATATCTTGAGAAGGTTCAGTTCTGGAAATGCATATGAGGTGGAGCTACCAGATAGTTTAAGTATTTCACCTATATTCAACATTATAGATATTCATGAGTACCATGAACCAGAATTTAGTGAGGATAATATTACAGACTTGGAGAAACAATTTCCCCAGAAGGAACTAGATCAGATTGAAGAGATATTGGAAAGTAGGATTGGGCGTAGTACCCAAAGTAGTCAGTACAAAGAATATCTTGTGAAGTGGAAGAACATACCAATGGAAGATTCATCTTGGATTTCTCAGGCAGAGGTAGACCACCTTGGTTTCCCTCTGATCCCAACAAAGTGAGAGGCTCACTTTTTTTATTAACCCCAGATGTTTGATCCAGGAGCATCCCTGGTTCACAGCAATCTTGCATCAACCAAAAACATTTTCTTTTATGTTTTCTTTTCTGTTTGCTTTGTAGTTTCAGTTTTCCTTTCTGTGTGTTCCGGTTTTGGCTTAGTGGTTTTTGTGGAGTTGGATTGTACTTTAAGACTTGGTCATCTTTCTTTCTTTCAAACCGCATCTCATTTGGATCACTTTCTGGCAAGATATCGCTACCAGTTTCCTTGATAGTTTCTTGTTACCGGTTGTTCCTTTGTTGCTGGTTGCCCGAGACCTATTCTAGTGATCTATAGGAACCCATTATGAAGCTTGTGGAGCCTTGGATGTTGATCTTGATGTTTCTTGGCATGTGGCTGACCTTCTACATTTAATCATTTGAATTTTCTGGAGGAATGTTTTGGTGGAGGCCGACCTTGTTCATTTTGCACGTTAGGTCTTGTTCTTCGGGTTTTGATCCTTTTTGGGCTGACCAGGTCCTTTGGATCGATATATATATATATTTGTAATGATGCTTTAGAATGCAATCAATCAATCAAGAATCAATGAGTATCAGACAGATAGATTGTGCCTAGTAGATAGATCTTTCGATTCAAGGTCCCGATGTGACCTATTCTACCAGGCCTGTGTGCCAGCATGTTCTAACTCGGTTGTTATTGGTTGGATGTAATTAACTTTCATGCAATAAAACTATCTGTTATGCATTGCCTCCATCATATTTGTGTGTTTCCGTTGTGTTTACTCTTGCTGACTGGTTTGGACCGATCTCCTCGATGTCCCTCCTCGCCGGTGACTGCACCATTCTGTTAGGTTCGAAGATGATCAAACAACACAAATTGTTGGGATTGGTTCAATTACTTTTTATGGAAAGCATAACACTGAAAAATGTCTACTATGTGAAGGGTTTGCATCAAAATCTTTTGAGTTTTGGACAGATGTGCGAAAATAGATATAATCTTATTTTTTAGGGTAATGGATATGAGATCCGGAAGGAGTTTGGAATGATTATTGTGATTGGAAGAAGGACAAATGGTAATATGTATCAAATTGAATGAGCTACAAGACACTGTTTATTATCTCAACTTGATGAT
Source organism: Cryptomeria japonica (assembly GCF_030272615.1). NCBI lineage: Eukaryota > Viridiplantae > Streptophyta > Pinopsida > Cupressales > Cupressaceae > Cryptomeria > Cryptomeria japonica. The sequence continues at coordinate 723,695,383 of NC_081414.1, forward strand.
AGCTAGCTATGGCATTGGAGGATGTGTCATATCAACTTTGATAACCTTGTACAAATCAGTTCAAGGAGTGCAATAAGAGAATAATCGAGATTGATCGAACTGGATAACAACATTTGCAAGGAATGTCAAGTAGGAAAGCAGACAAAGAGCACATTTTGAGGAAAATAGTATTTGTCCACCAGATTACTGGATTTGGTTCACACAGATCTATGTGGTCCGACTAGAACAAGAAGCTTGTAAGGTGAGAGGTATTTCATGTTATTAATTGATGATTATTCTAGGATGACTTGGGTCATATTTTTAAGAGAGAAGTCCAAGGCATTAGAGAAAATCAAGATATTCAAGGAAAAAGTTGAGAATGAGGTTGATAGGAAAATCACTTTTGAGGTTTGATAGAGGAGGAGAATTTATTTTCTGATGAGTTTAATGATTTATGTGAGAAACATAGCATTAGAAGACATTTATTTGCCCCCCTAGACATCGCAACAACATGGTGTAGTAGAAAGAATGAACCGAACTATACAAGAAGTAGCTATAACTATGTTAAAAGGAGCAGATTTACTGAAAGTCTACTAGAGAGAAGCAGTTCACATAAAAACATACACTCTTAACAAAATTTTATACCAAAAGAAATATGCAAAGACATCCTATGAACTTTGGCATGGTATAAATCTGATAGTGAAACATTTCAAAGTATTTGGAAGCAAGTGCTATATCCAGAGAGATGAGGATAATCTTGGAAAATTTGACAACAGAGCAGATGAAGGAATATTCTTAGGCTATTCAACAATGAGCAAGGCATACTAGTGTTACAACAAAAGGCTAAATAAGATTGTTGAAAGTGTAAATGTGATAGTTGATGAAAGTACTTCAAAAGACTTAGAGATAGTGGTAGGATATGAATCTGATGAGTCCAAAGAAAGGAAAAAGGAAGAGGAAATCTGAAGTGAAGAAAAGAATAATCAAGATTCTGTGACATGTACGTCCAAGACCCCAAGATATATTTAGAATAATTATTCAGAAGATTAGATTATTGGAGATAAGAGAAAAGGTATCATCACAAGAAGCAGAGTGGCTCAAGAACAAGTTTTGTTGTGTTTACTATCTGAAATTGAGCCAAAGACAGTAGAAGAAACTTGTAATGACTAGAATTGGATGAAGGCAATGAAAGAAGAACTAGATCAGATTGGAAAAATCAGACATGAGAATTAGTCAATAGATCGGAAGACAAGAATGTAATTGGAACTAAGTGGGTATTCTAGAACCACTCCAAAACAAGCTAGATGAATTTGGAAAGGTTGCAAGAAAGAAGGAAAGCTTGGTTTGCAAAGGTTATACTCAAATTGAAGGTATTGACTTTGATGAAACTTATTCCTCGGTTGCTCAAATGGAGGCAATCAAGATGTTCTTATCATTTGCAATATTTAAGGATTTCAAGGTTTATCAAATGGATGCGAAATCAACATTCTTGAATGGAGAATTGAAAGAAGAAGTTCTGATTAATAGGAAAAATAGGTTTTAAGGACCCGAAACCTTTAACAAAGGAGATTAAACAGGATCATCAAAGAGAATCCAGACCAAGAAAGAACAACTAACACAATGACTGGCAATAAAGCCAGTAAACAGAAAGGACAACAGTGGACAAAAACAACAAAATGAAGAAACCAGAGAAAACACTGCACAATTATAAAGCCTTCAGGAGGTCCTCTGCCTTAATCATCAGCTGGTCATAATTGGCCAGAGCTGCTTTAAGTTCATCCAAGTCCTTATTTGGCTTATTCTCCTTCTTTTTTCCACTGGTTCTTGTTCTGGGTCCTTGAAAATTTCCTGTTCCTTCAGTGTCAGGGTCAATTTCCAGGGTATCCTTCTCCTCCTCCAAATTGCCGATGAGGGTTTTGGTTTTGTTAGTAGAGGCCTTCAGAATGTTTAAGCTTTTCTCTATGATAATTTTAAGCCATTCCTCAATTTTGCTGACTTTATTGACAGTTTCCACCATTGTTTGATCCATAGCATTGGCATTTTCTTTCCTCTCAATTAGGTCTTTCTCAATTTGCTCAAATTTGGGGTTGAAGGAGTCTCTCATATTTTCAGCTCTAGCAATAGTTTTGATCAAATCCTCCACATAATTTGTTGTTGACTTCCCTTCGCCAATGCTGATAGTTTCTAGAATCTAAATTCTACTGATAATTTCCAGAATCTGAATTCTGCTGATAATTTCCAGAATTTGGATTCTGCTGATAGTTTCCAGAAACTGGGTTCTGCTGATAGTTTCTAGAAACTGGGTTCTGCTAATAGTTTCTAGAATCTGGAAACTAGTACTGACAATATTAGAAAAGATCAAAGCACTCCTATTAATCTGTTTCATTATTATTTTATCTATTAATGATCTTTGGGGTGCTATTGTATCGATCCTTAAAAATGATTAATCTGACATCCTCTTGGAGGCCCCATTCTCCCTTCCAAGTAATCATTTCATCTCGATTGACAGCCACATTGGCTGCCCAGTCAGCAGAACCATTAGCTTCACGATAAATATGAGATATGAAACTTTTCTCAAAAGTGTTAATGAGGTCTCTAGCAGCCTTTATATTGTTATTGATAGACCATGAGGGCTTAGAGGTCCCCTTGAGGCATTTAATGATGTTGTTAAAGTCCCCTTCAATCCATAGGTAGGGGCGATTCCATCTTTTTGCGAGGAGAATGCCTTGGAGAGCTGCCATTGCTTCTACCTTGTGGTTTGTTTGGCTTCCTATTGGAACAACAATCATTTCCTTACATATACCTTTATCATCTCTAAGAATAGCTCCACATCTCGTAGGGCCTGGATTACCTTTTGCAGCACTATCAAAATTGACTTTGAACCAACCATGAGGGGGAGTTTGCCATCTTGCTTCTAATATTTTGTTTTGCTTGGGATCAAAATTGTCAACATTCTTAAAACTCCAGGAACTTAAAATGTGAGATTCCAAAGGGTTGGTTGAAAAGAAGGGGGCCCCAATGATCCCAATGATCTCCACAATAGCCCATTTTATTTTCTGGAAAACAATATCCTAAGTTAGAGAACTGTCCCTGAAAATACGATTGTTTCTTTCTTTCCATAACCCCCACAGAATGTGAGCGAGAGATAGCTGCCACAAGGTTCTCAAAAAGGAGTTAGACCAATGATAATTCCAGGAGCAGAACAAATCACTGATAGTGTTAGGAGACACCCAATCAATGCAAAAACTCTTAAGAAATCTTTCCCAGATAGAAGCAGAATAGGAACAGTGGATGGCCAGATGGTCCACAGACTCTTCCTCCTGAAGACACAGAGCACATCTATTAGGGAAAGCAAAACCTCTGCCCTTGAGATTATCTAAGGTCAAGATTTTATTTTGAAGAATAGTCCAATAGAAAAAATTGATTTTAGGGATCAGTCCCTTTATCCAAGCTTTAGACCATAAAGGATTTTCAGAAGGGGCAGGGGAGAGAACACCATACATAGAAGAGATAGTAATATTACCTTTAGGTTCATATTTCCAAATGAGGGAGTCTTCCTCTTCATTCAACCAGACCGATGAAAGATGGTTTTTAAGCTTAATAAGGCTTGGGTGTATACTTTCAATGTTCTGCCATTTATTACCTATCCAATACCCTTCAACTAAAGGACCAAAAGTTCTAATACAGGAGGAGGCATAAGGGGCCCATTTTGGGATATCAGTCAAAGATTTATCAAAAAGCCAGGGATCTTCCCAAAATTTAATTTTCTTGCCATTGCCAACTTTCCATATAACCCCTTTAGCAATGTTGTCTCTACACTTAGAGGCATGATTCCAGATATGGGACCCATTCATACTAATATCAAAATTGATAAAAGAGGAAAGAGAAGAGGATAGAAGAGAATACTTACTTCTCCAGATTTTACACCATTCACTATCTGAGTGGAACATTCTCCAAACCTGTTTAGATAAAAGAGCTTCATTTAGGGTCTTGATTCTTCTCAGGCCCATACCACCTTTACTTTTCGGTTTGCATACCTGATCCCAAGCCACAAGAGACATTCTTTTCTTTTCCTCAACCCCTGACCAGAGAAAATTTCTTTGAATTTTCTCAATAGCATCAACATACTTTACTGGAATTCTGAAAAGGCTGAGGGCATAGATAGGTATGCTTTGAAGAGAAGCCTTTAGAAGTTGAAGCTTTCTAGCTTGACTTAAAAGGGCTCCTTTCCATCCAGCTAGCTTTTTATGAAATTTGTCCACCAGAGAGCTCCAAAAATAATTAGGAGGTGCAATGCCCAATGGGAGGCCAAGATAAGTGGCAAGAAGATTAGCAATTTGACATTCCAAAATTCTGCTGATTCTATGTTGTCTTCTCTCTGGAGTATTGATGAAAAAAACTTTTCTTTTGACCCAATTAATGAGCTG